>NC_053391.1:498197125-498516557 GCF_905171765.1 Bufo bufo
TGGGTGCCTGGGCCTAAATGTGTGACAGTGGCCTGTTGAAGTGGTGGCTGACGTGAAGCCTGATTCTCTGCTATGACATGAATACAGATTCTGCGCTGACATAAGGCCAGATTCTCTGTTACGGGACCTCTCTCCTCTGCCTGGGTGCCTGGGCCTAAATGTGTGACAGTGGCCTGTTCCAGTGGTGGCTGACGTGAAGCCTGATTCTCTGCTATGACATGAAGACAGATTCTGCGCTGACATAAGGCCAGATTCTCTGTTACGGGACCGCTCTCCTCTGTCTGGGTGCCGGGGCCTAAATGTGTGACAGTGGCCTGTTCCAGTGGTGGGTGACGTGAAGCCTGATTCTCTGCTATGACATGAATACAGATTCTGCGCTGACATAAGGCCAGATTCTCTGTTACGGGACCTCTCTCCTCTGCCTGGGTGCCTGGGCCTAAATGTGTGACAGTGGCCTGTTCCAGTGGTGGGTGACGTGAAGCCTGATTCTCTGCTATGACATGAATACAAATTCTGCGCTGACATAAGGCCAGATTCTCTGTTACGGGACCTCTCTCCTCTGCCTGGGTGCCTGGGCCTAAATGTGTGACAGTGGCCTGTTCCAGTGGTGGGTGACGTGAAGCCTGATTCTCTGCTATGACATGAATACAGATTCTGCACTGACATAAGGCCAGATTCTCTGTTACGGGACCGCTCTCCTCTGCCTGGGTGCCTGGGCCTAAATGTGTGACAGTGGCCTGTTCCAGTGGTGGCTGACGTGAAGCCTGATTCTCTGCTATGACATGAATACAGATTCTGCGCTGACATAAGGCCAGATTCTCTGTTACGGGACCGCTCTCCTCTGCCTGGGTGCCTGGGCCTAAATGTGTGACAGTGGCCTGTTCCAGTGGTGGCTGACGTGAAGCCTGATTCTCTGCTATGACATGAATACAGATTCTGCGCTGACATTAGGCCAGATTCTCTGTTACGGGACCTCTCTCCTCTGCCTGGGTGCCTGGGCCTAAATGTGTGACAGTGGCCTGTTCCAGTGGTGGCTGACGTGAAGCCTGATTCTCTGCTATGACATGAAGACAGATTCTGCGCTGACATAAGGCCAGATTCTCTGTTACGGGACCGCTCTCCTCTGTCTGGGTGCCGGGGCCTAAATGTGTGACAGTGGCCTGTTCCAGTGGTGGGTGACGTGAAGCCTGATTCTCTGCTATGACATGAATACAGATTCTGCGCTGACATAAGGCCAGATTCTCTGTTACGGGACCTCTCTCCTCTGCCTGGGTGCCTGGGCCTAAATGTGTGACAGTGGCCTGTTCCAGTGGTGGCTGACGTGAAGCCTGATTCTCTGCTATGACATGAAGACAGATTCTGCGCTGACATAAGGCCAGATTCTCTGTTACGGGACCGCTCTCCTCTGTCTGGGTGCCGGGGCCTAAATGTGTGACAGTGGCCTGTTCCAGTGGTGGGTGACGTGAAGCCTGATTCTCTGCTATGACATGAATACAGATTCTGCACTGACATAAGGCCAGATTCTCTGTTACGGGACCTCTCTCCTCTGCCTGGGTGCCTGGGCCTAAATGTGTGACAGTGGCCTGTTCCAGTGGTGGCTGACGTGAAGCCTGATTCTCTGCTATGACATGAATACAAATTCTGCGCTGACATAAGGCCAGATTCTCTGTTACGGGACCTCTCTCCTCTGCCTGGGTGCCTGGGCCTAAATGTGTGACAGTGGCCTGTTCCAGTGGTGGGTGACATGAAGCCTGATTCTCTGCTATGACATGAATACAGATTCTGCGCTGACATAAGGCCAGATTCTCTGTTACGGGACCGCTCTCCTCTGTCTGGGTGCCGGGGCCTAAATGTGTGACAGTGGCCTGTTCCAGTGGTGGGTGACGTGAAGCCTGATTCTCTGCTATGACATGAATACAGATTCTGTGCTGACATAAGGCCAGATTCTCTGTTACGGGACCTCTCTCCTCTGCCTGGGTGCCTGGGCCTAAATGTGTGACAGTGGCCTGTTCCAGTGGTGGGTGACGTGAAGCCTGATTCTCTGCTATAACATGAATACAGATTCTGCGCTGACATAAGGCCAGATTCTCTGTTACGGGACCTCTCTCCTCTGCCTGGGTGCCTGGGCCTAAATGTGTGACAGTGGCCTGTTCCAGTGGTGGGTGACGTGAAGCCTGATTCTCTGCTATGACATGAATACAAATTCTGCGCTGACATAAGGCCAGATTCTCTGTTACGGGACCTCTCTCCTCTGCCTGGGTGCCTGGGCCTAAATGTGTGACAGTGGCCTGTTCCAGTGGTGGGTGACGTGAAGCCTGATTCTCTGCTATGACATGAATACAGATTCTGCACTGACATAAGGCCAGATTCTCTGTTACGGGACCGCTCTCCTCTGCCTGGGTGCCTGGGCCTAAATGTGTGACAGTGGCCTGTTCCAGTGGTGGCTGACGTGAAGCCTGATTCTCTGCTATGACATGAATACAGATTCTGCGCTGACATAAGGCCAGATTCTCTGTTACGGGACCGCTCTCCTCTGCCTGGGTGCCTGGGCCTAAATGTGTGACAGTGGCCTGTTCCAGTGGTGGCTGACGTGAAGCCTGATTCTCTGCTATGACATGAATACAGATTCTGCGCTGACATTAGGCCAGATTCTCTGTTACGGGACCTCTCTCCTCTGCCTGGGTGCCTGGGCCTAAATGTGTGACAGTGGCCTGTTCCAGTGGTGGCTGACGTGAAGCCTGATTCTCTGCTATGACATGAAGACAGATTCTGCGCTGACATAAGGCCAGATTCTCTGTTACGGGACCGCTCTCCTCTGTCTGGGTGCCGGGGCCTAAATGTGTGACAGTGGCCTGTTCCAGTGGTGGGTGACGTGAAGCCTGATTCTCTGCTATGACATGAATACAGATTCTGCGCTGACATAAGGCCAGATTCTCTGTTACGGGACCTCTCTCCTCTGCCTGGGTGCCTGGGCCTAAATGTGTGACAGTGGCCTGTTCCAGTGGTGGCTGACGTGAAGCCTGATTCTCTGCTATGACATGAAGACAGATTCTGCGCTGACATAAGGCCAGATTCTCTGTTACGGGACCGCTCTCCTCTGTCTGGGTGCCGGGGCCTAAATGTGTGACAGTGGCCTGTTCCAGTGGTGGGTGACGTGAAGCCTGATTCTCTGCTATGACATGAATACAGATTCTGCACTGACATAAGGCCAGATTCTCTGTTACGGGACCTCTCTCCTCTGCCTGGGTGCCTGGGCCTAAATGTGTGACAGTGGCCTGTTCCAGTGGTGGCTGACGTGAAGCCTGATTCTCTGCTATGACATGAATACAAATTCTGCGCTGACATAAGGCCAGATTCTCTGTTACGGGACCTCTCTCCTCTGCCTGGGTGCCTGGGCCTAAATGTGTGACAGTGGCCTGTTCCAGTGGTGGGTGACATGAAGCCTGATTCTCTGCTATGACATGAATACAGATTCTGCGCTGACATAAGGCCAGAATCTCTGTTACGGGACCGCTCTCCTCTGTCTGGGTGCCGGGGCCTAAATGTGTGACAGTGGCCTGTTCCAGTGGTGGGTGACGTGAAGCCTGATTCTCTGCTATGACATGAATACAGATTCTGTGCTGACATAAGGCCAGATTCTCTGTTACGGGACCTCTCTCCTCTGCCTGGGTGCCTGGGCCTAAATGTGTGACAGTGGCCTGTTCCAGTGGTGGGTGACGTGAAGCCTGATTCTCTGCTATAACATGAATACAGATTCTGCGCTGACATAAGGCCAGATTCTCTGTTACGGGACCTCTCTCCTCTGCCTGGGTGCCTGGGCCTAAATGTGTGACAGTGGCCTGTTCCAGTGGTGGGTGACGTGAAGCCTGATTCTCTGCTATGACATGAATACAGATTCTGCGCTGACATAAGGCCAGATTCTCTGTTACGGGACCGCTCTCCTCTGTCTGGGTGCCGGGGCCTAAATGTGTGACAGTGGCCTGTTCCAGTGGTGGGTGACGTGAAGCCTGATTCTCTGCTATGACATGAATACAGATTCTGCGCTGACATAAGGCCAGATTCTCTGTTACGGGACCTCTCTCCTCTGCCTGGGTGCCTGGGCCTAAATGTGTGACAGTGGCCTGTTCCAGTGGTGGGTGACGTGAAGCCTGATTCTCTGCTATGACATAAATACAGATTCTGCGCTGACATAAGGCCAGATTCTCTGTTACGGGACCTCTCTCCTCTGCCTGGGTGCCTGGGCCTAAATGTGTGACAGTGGCCTGTTCCAGTGGTGGGTGACGTGAAGCCTGATTCTCTGCTATGACATGAATACAGATTCTGCGCTGACATAAGGCCAGATTCTCTGTTACGGGACCGCTCTCCTCTGCCTGGGTGCCTGGGCCTAAATGTGTGACAGTGGCCTGTTCCAGTGGTGGCCGACGTGAAGCCTGATTCTCTGCTATGACATGAATACAGATTCTGCGCTGACATAAGGCCAGATTCTCTGTTACGGGACCTCTCTCCTCTGCCTGGGTGCCTGGGCCTAAATGTGTGACAGTGGCCTGTTCCAGTGGTGGCTGACGTGAAGCCTGATTCTCTGCTATGACATGAAGACAGATTCTGCGCTGACATAAGGCCAGATTCTCTGTTACGGGACCGCTCTCCTCTGTCTGGGTGCCGGGGCCTAAATGTGTGACAGTGGCCTGTTCCAGTGGTGGGTGACGTGAAGCCTGATTCTCTGCTATGACATGAATACAGATTCTGCGCTGACATAAGGCCAGATTCTCTGTTACGGGACCTCTCTCCTCTGCCTGGGTGCCTGGGCCTAAATGTGTGACAGTGGCCTGTTCCAGTGGTGGGTGACGTGAAGCCTGATTCTCTGCTATGACATGAATACAAATTCTGCGCTGACATAAGGCCAGATTCTCTGTTACGGGACCTCTCTCCTCTGCCTGGGTGCCTGGGCCTAAATGTGTGACAGTGGCCTGTTCCAGTGGTGGGTGACGTGAAGCCTGATTCTCTGCTATGACATGAATACAGATTCTGCGCTGACATAAGGCCAGATTCTCTGTTACGGGACCGCTCTCCTCTGTCTGGGTGCCGGGGCCTAAATGTGTGACAGTGGCCTGTTCCAGTGGTGGGTGACATGAAGCCTGATTCTCTGCTATGACATGAATACAGATTCTGCGCTGACATAAGGCCAAATTTTCTGTTACGGGACCTCTCTCCTCTGCCTGGGTGCCTGGGCCTAAATGTGTGACAGTGGCCTGTTCCAGTGGTGGTTGACGTGAAGCCTGATTCTCTGCTATGACATGAATACAGATTCTGCGCTGACATAAGGCCAGATTCTCTGTTACGGGACCTCTCTCCTCTGCCTGGGTGCCTGGGCCTAAATGTGTGACAGTGGCCTGTTCCAGTGGTGGGTGACGTGAAGCCTGATTCTCTGCTACGACATGAATACAGATTCTGCGCTGACATAAGGCCAGATTCTCTGTTACGGGACCGCTCTCCTCTGTCTGAGTGCCGGGGCCTAAATGTGTGACAGTGGCCTGTTCCAGTGGTAGGTGACGTGAAGCCTGATTCTCTGCTGTGACATGAAGACAGATTCTGCGCTGACATAAGGCCAGATTCTCTGTTACGGGACCTCTCTCCTCTGCCTGGGTGCCTGGGCCTAAATGTGTGACAGTGGCCTGTTCCAGTGGTGGGTGACGTGAAGCCTGATTCTCTGCTATGACATGAAGAAAGATTCTGCGCTGACATAAGGCCAGATTCTCTGTTACGGGACCTCTCTCCTCTGCCTCGGTGCCTGGGCCTAAATGTGTGACAGTGGCCTGTTCCAGTGGTGGGTGACGTGAAGCCTGATTCTCTGCTATGACATGAAGACAGATTCTGCGCTGACATAAGGCCAGATTCTCTGTTACGGGACCGCTCTTCTCTGTCTGGGTGCCGGGGCCTAAATGTGTGACAGTGGCCTGTTCCAGTGGTGGGTGACGTGAAGCCTGATTCTCTGCTATGACATGAAGACTGATTCTGCGCTGACATGAAGCCAGATTCTCTGCTATGGCATGAAGAGACTGATTCTCTGCTGACATGAAGCCAGATTCTTTGCTATGGCATGAAGAGACTGATTCTCTGCTGACGTGAAGCCAGATTCTCTGCTATGGGACCTCTGTCCAATTGATATTGGTTCATTTTTATTTTTTTTATTTTAATTTTAATTCATTTCCCTATCCACATTTGTTTGCAGGGGATCTACCTACATGTTGCTGCCTTTTGCAGCCCTCTAGCTCTTTCCTGGGCTGTTTTACAGCCTTTTTAGTGCCCAAAAGTTCGGGTCCCCATTGACTTCAAAGTTCGGTTCGTGTTCGGATCCCGAACCGGAACATTTACGGGAAGTTCGGCCGAACTTCTCGAACCCGAACATCCAGGTGTTCGCTCAACTCTAGTCAGGGATCCAAATGTCTAAAAATGCCCTCCTAAAAGGAATGTGGGCCCCTTTGCGCATCTAGGCTGCAAAAAAGTGTCACACATGTGGTATCGCCGTACTCAGGAGAAGTTGGGGAATGTGTTTTGGCGTGTCATTTTACACATACCCATGCTGGGTGAGATAAATATCTTGGTCAAATGAATGGGAAAAGTTGTCTTTTGCCGAGATATTTCTCTCACCCAGCATTGGTATATGTAAAAAGACACCCCAAAACACATTGCCCTACTTCTTCTGAGTACGACGATACCAGATGTGTGACACTTTTTTGCAGCCTAGCACCTTTCGGATTTCACAGGGCACTTTTTACACATTTTGATTTCAAACTACTTCTCACACATTAGGGCCCCTAAGGGGCAAGGGCAGTATAACTACCCCACAAGTGACCCCATTTTGGAAATAAGACACCCCAAAGTATTCCGTGAGGGGCATGGCGAGTTCCTTGAATTTTTTTATTTTTTGTCACAAGTTAGCGGAAAATGATGATTTTTTTTTTTTTTTCTTACAAAGTCTCATATTTTACTAACTTGTGACAAAAAATAAAAACTTCCATGAACTCACTATGCCCATAATGAAATATCTTGGGGTGTCTTCTTTCCAAAATGGGGTCACTTGTGGGATAGTTTTACTGCCCTGGCATTTTAGGGGCACGAATGCTTGAGAAGTAGTTTGAAATCAAAATGTGCAAAAAATGCCCTGTGAAATCCGAAAGGTTTGTGGGCCCCTTTGCCCACCTAGGATGTAAAAAAGTGTCACACATCTGGTATCGCCGTACTCAGAAGAAGTTGGGCAATGTGTTTTGGGGTGTCTTTTTACATATACCCATGCTGGGTGAGAGAAATATCTCGGCAAAAGACAACTTTTATTTATCTCAGCCAGAATGGGTATATGTAAAATGACACCCCAAAACACATTGCCCAACTTCTCCTGAGTATGGCGATACCAGATGTGTGACACTTTTTTGTAGCCTAGGTGGGCAAAGGGGCCCACATTCCAAAGAGCACCTTTCGGATTTCACAGGGCATTTTTTACACATTTTTATTTCAAGCTACTTCTCACACATTAGGGCCCCTAAAAGGCCAGGGCAGTATAACTACCCCACAAGTGACCCCATTTTGGAAAGAAGACACCCCAAGGTATTCCGTGAGGGGCCTGGCGAGTTCCTAGAATTTTTATTTTTTGTCACAAGTTAGCGGAAAATGATGATTTTTTATATTATTTTTTTTTTTTTTTTCTTACAAAGTCTCATATTCCACTAACTTGTGACAAAAAATAAAAACTTCCATGAACTCACTATGCCCATCACGAAATACCTTGGGGTGTCTTCTTTCCAAAATACACAATGGAAGTCAATGGAAGTCAATGGGAGAACCCGAGCATTAAACCAGGCACCCCCTGCATCCCCTGCATACAAAAAGGTCAGAAATTGATGGAAACACCACCAAAATGGTTCGGGAACAGCATGGGGAGGATGTCTGCATGCATCTTGGACTTCCAGGTCGCTGCTGGGAACGATGTTGTCCGAGTAGTACGCCACTTTTACAGACTGACACTAATACGCACAAAACCGAAGATAAAATCGATTTTAGAGGAAAAATTGTTAGGGAACATTCTTTCCTGAGTATTTACTTGTACAGGGAGTGCAGAATTATTAGGCAAATGAGTATTTTGACCACATCATCCTCTTTATGCATGTTGTCTTACTCCAAGCTGTATAGGCTCGAAAGCCTACTACCAATTAAGCATATTAGGTGATGTGCATCTCTGTAATGAGAAGGGGTGTGGTCTAATGACATCAACACCCTATATTAGGTGTGCATAATTATTAGGCAACTTCCTTTCCTTTGGCAAAATGGGTCAAAAGAAGGACTTGACAGGCTCAGAAAAGTCAAAAATAGTGAGATATCTTGCAGAGGGATGCAGCACTCTTAAAATTGCAAAGCTTCTGAAGTGTGATCATCGAACAATCAAGCGTTTCATTCAAAATAGTCAACAGGGTCGCAAGAAGCGTGTGGAAAAACCAAGGCGCAAAATAACTGCCCATGAACTGAGAAAAGTCAAGCGTGCAGCTGCCAAGATGCCACTTGCCACCAGTTTGGCCATATTTCAGAGCTGCAACATCACTGGAGTGCCCAAAAGCACAAGGTGTGCAATACTCAGAGACACGGCTAAGGTAAGAAAGGCTGAAAGACGACCACCACTGAACAAGACAAACAAGCTGAAACGTCAAGACTGGGCCAAGAAATATCTTAAGACTGATTTTTCTAAGGTTTTATGGACTGATGAAATGAGAGTGAGTCTTGATGGGCCAGATGGATTGGCCCGTGGCTGGATTGGTAAAGGGCAGAGAGCTCCAGTCCCACTCAGACGCCAGCAAGGTGGAGGTGGAGTACTGGTTTGGGCTGGTATCATCAAAGATGAGCTTGTGGGGCCTTTTCGGGTTGAGGATGGGGTCAAGCTCAACTCCCAGTCCTACTGCCAGTTTCTGGAAGACACCTTCTTCAAGCAGTGGTACAGGAAGAAGTCTGCATCCTTCAAGAAAAACATGATTTTCATGCAGGACAATGCTCCATCACACGCGTCCAAGTACTCCACAGCGTGGCTGGCAAGAAAGGGTATAAAAGAAGAAAATCTAATGACATGGCCTCCTTGTTCACCTGATCTGAACCCCATTGAGAACCTGTAGTCCATCATCAAATGTGAGATTTACAAGGAGGGAAAACAGTACACCTCTCTGAACAGTGTCTGGGAGGCTGTGGTTGCTGCTGCACGCAATGTTGATGGTGAACAGATCAAAGCACTGACAGGATCCATGGATGGCAGGCTTTTGAGTGTCCTTGCAAAGAAAGGTGGCTATATTGGTCACTGATTTGTTTTTGTTTTGTTTTTGAATGTCAGAAATGTATATTTGTGAATGTTGAGATGTTATATTGGTTTCACTGGTAAAAATAAATAATTGAAATGGGTATATATTTGTTTTTTGTTAAGTTGCCTAATAATTATGCACAGTAATAGTCACCTGCACACACAGATATCCCCCTAAAATAGCTAAAACTAAAAACAAACTAAAAACTACTTCCAAAAATATTCAGCTTTGATATTAATGAGTTTTTTGGGTTCATTGAGAACATGGTTGTTGTACAATAATAAAATTAATCCTCAAAAATACAACTTGCCTAATAATTCTGCACTCCCAGTAGTGTCCATAATCTGTGATGTTCTGTAACCAATACTGTACTACTTTAGAAAACATTGTCTGTATTGCACAAACCAAAAATCTGGGCGTAATATAGTGTCCATAATCTGTGATGTTCTGTAACCAATACTGTACTACATCAGAAAGCAGTGTATGTATTGCAGAATCCACTAATCTGGGCCTAATATAGTGTCTATAATCTGTGGTGTTCTGTAACCAATACTGTACTACATCAGAAAACAGTGTCTGTATTGCAGATTCCAATAATCTGTGCCTAATATAGTGTTCATAATCTGTGATATTCTATAACCAATACTGTAGTACATCAGAAAACAGTGTTTGTATTGCAAATACAATAATCTGGGCCTAATATAGTGTGCATATTCTGTGGTGTTCTGTAACCAACACTGTACTATATCAGAAAACAGTGTCTGTATTGCACAATCCAATAATCTGGACCTAATATATTGTCTATAATCTGTGGTGTTCGGTAAGCAATAATGTACTACATCAGAAAACAGTGTCTGCATTGCAAATTCCAATAATCTGGGCCTAATATAGTGCCCATAATCTGTGATGTTTTGTAACCAATACTGTACTACATCCGAAAACAGTGTCTGTATTGCAGATTCCAATAATCTAGGCCTAATATAGTGTCCATAATCTGTGATGTTCTGTAACCAATACTGTACTACATCAGAAAACATTGTCTGTATTGCACAAACCAATAATCTGGGCCTAATATAGTGTCCATAATCTGTGATGTTCTGTAACCAATACTGTACTACATCAGAAAGCAGTGTATGTATTGCAGAATCCACTAATCTGGGCCTAATATAGTGTCTATAATCTGTGGTGTTCTGCAACCAATACTGTACTAAATCATAAAACGATGTCAGCATTGCAAAATCCAAAAACCTGGGCCTAATATAGTGACCATAATCTGTGGTGTTCTGTAACAAATATTGTACTACATCAGAAAACAGTGTCTGTATTGCAGATTCCAATAAACTGGGCCTATTATAGTGTCCATAATCTGTGGTGTTCTATAACCAATTCTGTACTACATCAGAAAACAGTGTCTGTATTGCAAATTTGAATAATCTGGGCCTAATATAATGTCCATATTCTGTGGTTTTCTGTAAACAATACTGTAGAACATCAGAAAACTGTGTCTGTATTGCAGAATCCAATAATCTGGGCCTAATAAAGTGTCAATAATCTGTGGTGTTCTGTAACCAATATTGTACTACATCAGAAAACAGTGTCTGTATTGCAGATTCCAATAAACTGGCCTTAATATATTGTCCATATTCTGTGGTGTTCTGTAACCAATACTGTACTACATTAGAATACAGTGTCTGTATTGCAGAATCCAATAATCTGGGCCTAATATAGTATCTATATTATGTGGTCTTCTGTAACCAACACTGTACTACATCAGAAAACAGTGTCTGTATTGCAGATTCAAATAATCTGTGCATAATATAGTGTCCATAATCTGTGATGTTCTGTAACTAAAACTGTACTACATCTAAAAACAGTGTCTGTATTGCACAGTCCAATAATCTGGGCCTAATATAGTGTGCTTATTCTGTGGTGTTCTGTAAACAATATTGTACTACATCAGAAAACAGTGTCTGTATTGCACAGTCCAATAAACTGGGCCTAATATAGTGTGCTTATTCTGTGGTGTTCTGTAAACAATATTGTACTACATCAGAAAACAGTGTCTGTATTGCACAGTCCAATAAGCTGGGCCTAATATAGTGTGCTTATTCTGTGGTGTTCCGTAACCAATATTGTACTACATCAGAAAACAGTTTTTGTATTGCACAATCCAATAATATGGGTCTAATATAGTTTCTATAATCGGTGGTGTTCTGTAACCAATAATGTAATACATCAGAAAACAGTGTCTGTATTGCAGAATCTAATAATATGGGCCTAATATAGTGTCCATATTCTGTGGTGTTCTGTAACCAATACTGTACTACACCAGAAAACAGTGTCTGTATTGCAGAATCCAATAATCTGGGCCTAATATAGTGTCATTAATCAGTGGTGTTCTGTAACCAATACTGTACTACATCAGATAACAGTGTCTGTATTGCAAAATCCAATAATCTGGGCCTAATATAGCATCCATAATCTGTGGTGTTCTGTAACCAATACTGTACTAAATCAGAAAACAGTGTCTGTATTGCAAATTCCAATAATCTGGGCCTAATATAGTGTTCATAATCTGTGGTGTTCTGTAACCAAAACTGTACTACATCAGAAAACAGTGTCTGTATTGCAGATTCCAATAATCAGGGCCTAATTTAGCGTCCATAATCTGTGATGTTCTGTAACCAATACTGTACTCCAATAAACAAAATGGCTGCACACCATTATATATACAAACAATAGAGCAAAGAAATGGGGGTAATTCTAGATAAAACTGGTACAATACAGACTATAAATGAGTATACATGAATAATGGAAGCTCTTAGCGCACATACGTGTCGGGCCCACCTACCAGGCGTCAAGGTGGCTTCCGCAGATGGGTCCCTAACACTAAAGAAACTGCCTCACTTTGAACTTACTTAAGCCTACAATATTCAGGGCAGTGTAGAGACCAGCTACAAACATATTCTCTCAGAAGTCCCAGGTAGATGGGCATGTCCAGTCTAAAAGGGGTGCCACCCCCAATATATTGCAAGAAAATTTAGACTAAAACCTTCAGGATCACAGGTGCATATCCATGAAGCAAACATAATTACAAAAAACAAAATGGCTGCACACCATTATATATACAAACAATAGCGCTAAGAAATGGGGGTCATTCTAGGCCATTCTGTTTTTTGTAATTATGTTTGCTTCATGCATATGCACCTGTGATACTGAAGGTTTTAGTCTAAATTTTCTTGCAATATATTGGGGGTGGCACCCCTTTAAGACTGGACACGCCCATCTACCTGGGACTTCTGAGCAGAATATGTTTGTAGCTGGTTCCTACACTGCCCTGAATATTGTAGGCTTAAGTAAGTCCAAAGTGAGGCAGTATCTTTAGTGATAGGGACCCATCTGCGGAAGCCACCTTGACGCCTGGTAGGTGGGCCCGACACGTATGTGCGCTAAGAGCTTCCATTATTCATTTATACTCATTTATAGTCGGTATTGTACCACTTTTATCTAGAATGACCCCCATTTCTTTGCTCTATTGTTTGTATATATAATGGTGTGCAGCCATTTTTTTTTGTAATTATGTTTGCTTCATGGATATGCACCTGTGATCCTTAAAGTTTTAGTCTAAATTTTCTTGCAATACTGTACTACATCAGAAAACAGTGTCTGTATTGCACAAACCAATAATCTGGGCCTAATATAGTGTCTATAATCTATGGTGTTCTGTAACAAATACTGTACTACATCAAAAAACAGTGTCTGTATTATAAATTCCAATAATCTGGGCTTAATATAGTTTCTATAATCTGTAATGTTCTGTAACCGATACTGTACTACATCAGAAAACAGTGTCTGTATTGCACAATCCACTAACCTGGGCCTAATATTGTGTCCATACTCTGTGGTGTTCTGTAACCAATACTGTACTACATCAGAAAGCACTGTATGTATTGCAGAATCCACTAATCTGGCCCTAATATAGTGTTTATAATCTGTGGTGTTCTGCAACCAATACTGCACAAAATCATAAAACAATGTCAGTATTGCAAAATCCAAAAATCTGGGCCTAATATAGTGTCCTTAATCAGTGTTGTTCTGTAACCAATACTGTACTACATCAGAAAACAGTGTCTGTATTGCAAATTCCAATAATCTGTGCCTAATATAATGTTCATATTCTGTTGTGTTCTGTAACCAATACTGGACTACATCAGAAAACAGTGTCTGTTTTGCAGATTTCAATAATCAGGGCCTAATATAGCGTCTATAATCTGTGGTGTTCTGTAACCAATACTGTACTACATCAGAAAACAGTGTCTGTATTGCAGATTCCAATAATCTTGGCCTAATATAGTGTCCATATTCTCTGGTGTTCTCTAACCAATACAGTACATCAGAAAACAGTGTTTGTATAGCAAATTCCAATAATCTGGGCATAATATAGTGTCCATATTCTGTGGTGTTCTGGAACCAATACGTTACTACATCAGAAAATAGTGTCTGTATTGCAGATTCCAATAATTTGGGCCTAATATAGTGTCCTTAATCACTGGTGTTCTGTGACCAATACTGTACTACATCAGAAAACAGTGTCTGTATTGCAGATTCCAATAATCTGTGCCTAATATAATGTTCATATTCTGTTGTGTTCTGTAACCAATACGTTACTACATCAGAAAATAGTGTCTGTATTGCAGATTCCAATAATTTGGGCCTAATATAGTGTCCTTAATCACTGGTGTTATGTAACCAATAATGTACTACATCAGAAAACAGTGTCTGTATTGCAAATTCCAATAATCTGTGCCTAATATAATGTTCATATTCTGTTGTGTTCTGTAACCAATACTGTACTACATCAGAAAACAGTGTCTGTTTTGCAGATTCCAATAATCTGGGCATAATATAGTGTCCATATTCTGTGGTGTTCTGGAACCAATACGTTACTACATCAGAAAATAGTGTCTGTATTGCAGATTCCAATAATCTGTGCCTAATATAATGTTCATATTCTGTTGTGTTCTGTAACCAATACTGGACTACATCAGAAAACAGTGTCTGTTTTGCAGATTTCAATAATCAGGGCCTAATATAGCGTCTATAATCTGTGGTGTTCTGTAACCAATACTGTACTACATCAGAAAACAGTGTCTGTATTGCAGATTCCAATAATCTTGGCCTAATATAGTGTCCATATTCTCTGGTGTTCTCTAACCAATACAGTACATCAGAAAACAGTGTTTGTATAGCAAATTCCAATAATCTGGGCATAATATAGTGTCCATATTCTGTGGTGTTCTGGAACCAATACGTTACTACATCAGAAAATAGTGTCTGTATTGCAGATTCCAATAATTTGGGCCTAATATAGTGTCCTTAATCACTGGTGTTCTGTAACCAATACTGTACTACATCAGAAAACAGTGTCTGTATTGCAGATTCCAATAATCTGTGCCTAATATAATGTTCATATTCTGTTGTGTTCTGTAACCAATACGTTACTACATCAGAAAATAGTGTCTGTATTGCAGATTCCAATAATTTGGGCCTAATATAGTGTCCTTAATCACTGGTGTTATGTAACCAATAATGTACTACATCAGAAAACAGTGTCTGTATTGCAAATTCCAATAATCTGTGCCTAATATAATGTTCATATTCTGTTGTGTTCTGTAACCAATACTGTACTACATCAGAAAACAGTGTCTGTTTTGCAGATTCCAATAATCTGGGCATAATATAGTGTCCATATTCTGTGGTGTTCTGGAACCAATACGTTACTACATCAGAAAATAGTGTCTGTATTGCAGATTCCAATAATTTGGGCCTAATATAGTGTCCTTAATCACTGGTGTTATGTAACCAATAATGTACTACATCAGAAAACAGTGTCTGTATTGCAAATTCCAATAATCTGTGCCTAATATAATGTTCATATTCTGTTGTGTTCTGTAACCAATACTGTACTACATCAGAAAACAGTGTCTGTTTTGCAGATTCCAATAATCAGGGCCTAATATAGCATCTATAATCTGTGATGTTCTGTAACCAATACTGTACTACATCAGAAAACAGTGTCTGTATTGCAGATTCCAATAATCTGTGCTAATATAGTATTCATAATTAGAGTTGAGCGAACACCTGGATGTTCGGGTTCGAGAAGTTCGGCTGAACTTCCCGGAAATGTTCGGGTTCGGGATCCGAACCCGACCCGAACTTCGTCCCGAACACGAACCCCATTGAAGTCAATAGGGACCCTAACTTTTCGGCACTAAAAAGGCTGTAAAACAGCCCAGGAAAGGGCTAGAGGGCTGCAAAAGGCAGCAAAATGTAGTTAAATCCCCTGCAAACAAATGTGGATAGGGAAATGAATTAAAATAAAATTAAAATAAATAAAAAATAACCAATATCAATTGGAGAGAGGTCCCATAGCAGAGAATCTGGCTTCATGTCAGCAGAGAATCAGTCTTCATGTCATAGCAGAGAATCAGGCTTCACGTCACCCAACACTGGAACAGTCCATTGTTATATATTTAGGCCCCGGCACCCAGGCAGAGGAGAGAGGTCCCATAACATAGAATCTGGCTTCATGTCAGCAGAGAATCAGTCTTCATGTCATAGCAGAGAATCAGGCTTCACGTCACCCAACACTGGAACAGTCCATTGTTATATATTTAGGCCCCGGCACCCAGGCAGAGGAGAGAGGTCCCATAACAGAGATTCAGGCTTCATGTCAGCAGAGAATCAGTCTTCATGTCATAGCAGAGAATCATGCTTCACGTCACCCAACATTGGAACAGTCCATTGTCATATAATTTAGGCCCCGGCACCCAGACAGAGGAGAGAGGTCCCATAACAGAGAATCAGTCTTCATGTCAGCAGAGAATCAGTTTTTATGTCATAGCAGAGAATCAGGCTTCACGTCACCCACCACTGTAACAGTCCATTGTCAGATATTTATGCCCCGGCACCCAGGCAGAGGAGAGAGGTCCCATAACAGAGAATATGGCTTCATGTCAGCAGAGAATCAGTCTTCATGTCATAGCAGAGAATCATGCTTCACATCACCCACCACTGGAACAGTCCATTGTCAGATATTTAGGCCCAGGCACCCAGGCAGAGGAGAGAGGTCCCATAGCAGAGAATCTGGCTTCATGTCAGCAGAGAATCAGTCTTCATGTCATAGCAGAGAATCAGGCTTCACGTCACCCAACACTGGAACAGTCCATTGTCAGATATTTAGGCCCCGGCACCCAGGCAGAGGAGAGAGGTCCCATAACAGAGATTCAGGCTTCATGTCAGCAGAGAATCAGTCTTCATGTCATAGCAGAGAATCATGCTTCACGTCACCCAACATTGGAACAGTCCATTGTCATATAATTTAGGCCCCGGCACCCAGACAGAGGAGAGGTTCATTCAACTTTGGGTTGCCCCGCAATATAATGGTAAAATGAAAATAAAAATAGGATTGAATGAGGAAGTGCCCTGGAGTACAATAATATATGGTTAAGGGGAGGTAGTTAATGTCTAATCTGCACAAGGGATGGACAGGTCCTGTGGGATCCATGCCTGGTTCATTTTTATGAACGTTAGCTTGTCCACATTGGCTGTAGACAGGCGGCTGCGTTTGTCTGTAATGACGCCCCCTGCCGTGCTGAATACACGTTCAGACAAAACGCTGGCCGCCGGGCAGGCCAGCACCTCCAAGGCATAAAAGGCTAGCTCTGGCCACGTGGACAATTTGGAGACCCAGAAGTTGAATGGGGCCGAACCATCAGTCAGTACGTGGAGGGGTGTGCACATGTACTGTTCCACCATGTTAGTGAAATGTTGCCTCCTGCTAACACGTTCCGTATCAGGTGGTGGTGCAGTTAGCTGTGGCGTGGTGACAAAACTTTTCCACATCTCTGCCATGCTAACCCTGCCCTCAGAGGAGCTGGCCGTGACACAGCTGCGTTGGCGACCTCTTGCTCCTCCTCTGCCTTCGCCTTGGGCTTCCACTTGTTCCCCTGTGACATTTGGGAAGGCTCTCAGTAGCGCGTCTACCAATGTGCGCTTGTACTCGCGCATCTTCCTATCACGCTCCAGTGCAGGAAGTAAGGTGGGCACATTGTCTTTGTACCGTGGATCCAGCAGGGTGGCAACCCAGTAGTCCGCACACGTTAAAATGTGGGCAACTCTGCTGTCGTTGCGCAGGCACTGCAGCATGTAGTCGCTCATGTGTGCCAGGCTGCCCAGAGGTAAGGACAAGCTGTCCCCTGTGGGAGGCGTATCGTCATCGTCCTGTGTTTCCCCCCAGCCACGCACCAGTGATGGGCCCGAGCTGCGTTGGGTGCCACCCCGCTGTGAACATGCTTCATCCTCATCCTCCTCCACCTCCTCCTCGTCCTCCAGTAGTGGGCCCTGGCTGGCCACATTTGTAACTGGCCTCTGCTGTTGCAAAAAACCTCCCTCTGAGTCACTTCTAAGAGACTGGCCTGAAAGTGCTAAAAATTACCCCTATTCCTCCTCCTCCTCCTCCTGGGCCACCTCCTCTTCCATCATCGCCCTAAGTGTTTTCTCAAGGAGACATAGAAGTGGTATTGTAACGCTGATAACGGCATCATCGCCACTGGCCATGTTGGTGGAGTACTCGAAACAACGCAACAGGGCACACAGGTCTCACATGGAGCCCCAGTCATTGGTGGTGAAGTGGTGCTGTTCCACAGTGCGACTGACCCGTGCGTGCTGCAGCTGAAACTCCACTATGGCCTGCTGCTGCTCGCACAGTCTGTCCAGCATGTGCAAGGTGGAGTTCCACCTGGTGGGCACGTCGCATATGAGGCGGTGAGCGGGAATGCCGTAGTTACGCTGTAGCGCAGACAGGCGAGCAGCGGCAGGATAAGAACGCCGGAAGCGCGCACAGACGGCCCGCACTTTATGCAGCAGCTCTGACATGTCGGGGTAGTTGTGAATGAACTTCTGCACCACCAAATTCAGCACATGCGCCAGGCAAGGGATGTGCGTCAAACCGGCTAGTCCCAGAGCTGCAACGAGATTTTGCCCATTATCACACACCACCAGGCCGGGCTTGAGGCTCACCGGCAGCAACCACTCATCGGTCTTTTGTTCTATACCCCGCCACAACTCCTGTGCGGTGTGGGGCCTTTCCCCCAAACATATGAGTTTCAGAATGGCCTGCTGACATTTACCCCGGGCTGTGCTGAAGTTGGTGGTGACGGTGTGTGGCTGACTGGATGAGCAGGTGGGAGAAGAGGAGGAGGAAGCCGAGTAGGAGGAGGCAACAGGAGGCAAAGAATGTTGCCCTGCGATCCTTGGTGGCGGAAGGACGTGCGCCAAACAGCTCTTCGCCTGGGGCCCAGCCGCCACTACATTTACCCAGTGTGCATATAGGGAGATATAGCGTCCCTGGCCGTGCTTACTGGTCCACGTATCTGTGGTTAGGTGGACCTTGATGGGGTATAAGTAACTCCATTTTGTCTTTTCAGCAACGTGTATTACATTTGGTCAGTGCACTTACAAAATCTCCCTTCCCCCTATCCCCTTTTGGAATGTGTGAAACTTCCTGTGTGGTTTCCAGATACACATACATTCCTTAGTTTGTAACAGTCCTACCATATAAGGTCATCTGGCTCAAGTGTCTGCTGGCCTATGTGTGTATACCTGATTGATCAAATGCTGTTACTATGAGTCATATATTATGTTAATGCAGAGCTCATGTGTGATCATACCATAGGTCAAACAAATGCTAACATATGATTGGATGTCAAAGAAGCTCAACCCCCTCTATTATAACTGTTTGCCAACTGTGAAATAAACCAGAATGTATTGGTACTAGACATGTGTTCAGTGTTCATCTGATTCATTCTCCCGGTACCGGATAGACTTAATTCAAGCTGATCACCGAAATCATGTGTCAGGGACACGTTAGGCAAGAGAGTATATTGCCCAACAGCTTGGGGGCTCGGTCCGTGATCGAGGGGGTCATTTTTGGGTCTGTTGCAAGAGACATCAATTTTTGTCTTCTTCGGACCTGGAGGCACTGACCAAAATCTCGAATCAAGTAAGTCGAACCATCTATTTATGATTTCGGTGGATTGCGGTGTCCGGGACATACGCAAAAGTTGATTGTAAGAGGCTCAGGGAGTCCGTATAGTTAGATATAGTGCACTATGAATAAATCTGTTCAGGGAACAGAAGGTTACAAGCTTGGATTAACTCTTATGTATATATAGTATAAGTATTTTAGAAGTATTAAGATTCTCTGTCTGTGTGAGAGATGTTGACCGGGTGGTAAGTGTACGGTCACATCCCACTGTGAAATCATTCTGTTTCCATCACTGCCAACATGTAAACTTTATGTTGCACGGTCTAGTCTCACAAATTACTTCCTAGTTAACACATGGGTAGACAATTTGGCAGGATGTGAGAATTGACAGTTAAAATGTGAAACAGAATGTTATGCTCGGCTGGCAACAGGGATGAAAAGCTGTAATAATCTGTGAAGTTAGAAGCTTACAGACTGGTTACATCAGAGCTCCTGTGATGGTGAAGGGGGGCTATGGTGAGTGAGAAAACAGAGCAGTGTCAGGAAGTTATTTGATGGCAAGAAAAAAAAAAAAAAGTGCCCCAGTGTCTGCAATCAGAAAGGGCTTGTGTTAAACGTTCAGAAATTAACTGGTTAAGTTTTGTTGCCCAAATGATATGTGTGTGTTTAAATAGGGACGATTCATGGCCCTAGAATTAGAGATTACAGCACTAAAAGATGGACAGTTAATGCATAATTGTATTGATAATTGAAAAGAGAAGTTGTTGAAGGATAATAATAATAGGCTGGTGCATACTGAGTTATGGTTTACAGTGTCCATGGAAGTTGGAGAAATGAGTAGCATTTCTTATTTCAAGATGGAGGATTTTGAATCCTATAGAGAGAAGTTTGCCATGTGGCATCCCTTCGGATCCGGCAGGCTGTTCCCCTGCCGGACAATCCTAACGCCAGTGGGAAAGAAGCCTAAGTTGCACAGATATTTCCAGTGATCAAACAACCTAACCTGACATGAAGTGCGAATTTTAGGTTTACTCTAATTTTATTGAATAAAGATAATAACCAATTACAATAGCTTTGAATAAACTGACACCTGTTCAAACATAACCAATCAGACCTCATTATGATGGCAGACTAATACAATCTGTTGGTAACGGCATTGGCTAGATTTCAATAACTATCTACTTCAGTGAAGAAGCATTTCAGGCAATGAATATACTAGTTAGGCCTCATGCACACAAACGTTTTTTTTTTTTTTTTTACGTTCCGTTTTTTGCCTTCCGTATACGGAACCATTCATTTCAATGGGTCCGCAAAAAAAGGAATGTACTCCCGTATGCATTCCGTTTTTCCGTTCAAAGATAGAACATGTCCTATTGTCCGCATAACTGACAAGGATAGGACTGTTCCATTAGGGGCCAGATGTTCCGTTCCGCAAAAAAGGAATGCACACGGATGTCAGCTGTATTTTTTGCGGGCCACAAAATACTGAAAGCCATACGGTCGTGTGTAATGGGCCTCTGCTATTCTTTGGATGCCATCAGCAATAACCAAATCTGAAGTGGAATTAAAAGACCATAAAAGACCAAAGGAAAGAAAGAAAAGTAAATATTATGCAGGTATAGCGAGGAATGGAAGGAAGGAGTAAGTGTGGGGGGGGGTGTAGGGGTTAGGGGCCACATGTTCCCACAACTCATACAAAAACCTAGATAACGGACCGCAAAACAAAAACGGTCGTGTGCATGAGCCCTAAGGTAGAACATGTCTCCCTGGTCATGAGTGTGCAATCAGTTCCTCCATTTTAAGGCTCATGCACACAACCGTGTGCTGGCCGGGCCCGTGCTGCGGACTGCAAATTGTGGTCCGCAATGCACAGGCACCGACCGTGGGGCAGCCCATGAGGATTGCGCACCCATTCACTTAAATGGGGTCCATGATCCACATCCGACGGTCCGCACCGCAAAATAGTAGTGCATTCACAAATATTTTTTTTGTGGTGCGGAGGCATGGAGAGAAAACCAATGGATGCACTCCTTAGTGCTTCCGATCCGTGCCTCTGTTCCACACCGCATCGCCCGGATTGCGAGTGGGGTGGATCATGTGATATATTTATAGAGCCGGTCGTTAAGGAATCGGTGATACCTAATGTGTGTGGGTCTTTTTTTTTTTTATATATATATATATATTTTTTTTATTATAAAATCAGGGGAAAGGGGCGTTTTTTTTACTTGAAGCTTTATTTTTATTAAAAACTTTATTTATTTTGCTTTAACTTTATTTCTGTCTTACTCTGGGACTTTAACTTTTGGGGGTCTGATACTTCTGTATTGTAATGCATTGCCTGTTCGTGTATTACACAGAGTAATAAACAAACAGGTTGCCTAGGAGACCGGGCCTGAGGCTGGATCTTCTCGCCCCCGTAGAAGTACTAACATTTGCACGAGTGTGCTGCTACATCTGCTGTAAATTCAAATAGTTCCACAGGAACTTTTCCTGTTCTGTCTGAAATGTGTTCTCAGAGAGAACTCCCTCCCATCTCATACCCCCCTCCTCTGCTCAGGAATTCCATATGGGGGTTGGGGGGGAGGGGGGCTGGTAATTGGTAAATGGATCTACAGATTGTGCAGATACTAACCTGATCTTCCAGACAGGGCTCTGGTATTGGATTAGATCCAATAATGTTTGCAAAAATAACCTTTCCAAATTGTATGTTCCGATGGTTTAAAATGTGCCTGCAGTGATGATGCTAATTGGAAGTGTCCAATCCTATCAATCTAAGGTTACACCCATTCTAAGTCCTTATTCAGATATGAGTAAAAGTTTGAGGAACATTTGGGACAGTTGAACGTCCTGTGATTGATTGCTTTACTTCCCCTGTTTGAACATTCCTGAAATAAGAGACGCAAGGCAAAGGAAATGGGGGAAGGGTAATTATATAGAATAAGTGGCGATGTGTGTAACACTAAACTAAAACTACATGGCATATAAGATGATTTGAATTTTGACAAAATGACTGTATGATTATAACATGTATATTGTTTTACAGCAACAGACCATCAGCAATTCTGGGTGTGGTGTGGCTATCTGTTTCCAGAAAAGCTGTGTTTGTCTGTGCTGCAAATTTTGGAATGTAACAAAGAAATAGTGTGATTGGGTGAAAGATACATGATTCAGTGGAATATGAATGGGTGAGGCTCTGAGTTGTATGTTTGTAGCAGAGCTGTGTGTGCAATTCATATTTTATGTGTTAAGGCGTGGTTATGAGTTGTTAATGAAAATGAGTACATGAAAAATGTAAATGAATGCGTATGGAGTACGATATTTGTTTTTAAATATGCGCATTGAGAATTTTTTTTTTTTTTCTTGGAAGTTTTTTTTTTTTTTTTATATTTTTATTATAAGTTTTCAAGTATAACAATAGGTAACAGGGATACCAAGGTTTCGGCTCGCAGGCCATATTAAAATAGTATAGATACAGAGTAGATAAATGGTAGATACAACAGTGTAGCGCCTTTCACTATATGGTACACAAATCAATCCCTATCCATCTTTGAAGTGGTATAGATCAAGGAGACACATGTAGTGGAAAGTAGTCAAGAGGCTGTCATCAGAGCATTAAAGACTATAGCATGGAGAGAGTACGCCTTTCACTCTAGAGCCCTAGAGTGTAAGATGGTTTGCTAAGTGGTTACGCTGTGGGGGATCTATACTTGGACCACAAGGACCATTTTTTAAGGAAAGTTACATGGGTACGTGTTTCCCAGGATGACAATTCTTCAAACCTATGGATCTGATCCACTTTTTGAATCCATTGTTCTAGTGATGGGGATACAGGTTGTAACCAGTGTTTCGGGATCTGTAACCTAGCTGCGAGCAGCATCTGCGTGAATACAAATGGGGGTTTTGCATCTCCCATGCCATGGAAAAAAGATAGAAGAGCAATTTGTAGAGAGGGAGGGATTGAGGTGCCACAAATTTTGTTTACAACCGAAAAGACCTCACCCCACCATTTAAGGATAAGGGGGAAGGTCCACCAGATGTGGAAAAAAGTTCCCTTCTCCCCAAGGCACCTCCAGCAAATGTCAGAAGCAGACACGGCATATCTTGATGTTTTATCTGGCGTATTGTACCATCTAGTAAGAATTTTATATCCATTTTCCTGGATTCTGACACAGCGGGAGGCCCCATGAGGAGAATCCAGCAGTTTGGGTAGAGATTCATAGGGAATTACAATGTTCAAGTCTTGTTCCCATTGCGTCACAAAGGAAGGTTTAGCTATCATGGGGGGTAACCGCAGTTTACTGTAGATTTGTGAGACGAGTTTTCTGGGTGGTGAGTGTAAGGATATCTGGGATTCTAGCCAGACCCGCAGTCGAAGGAGATTCCTAAATTTAATGTGTTGTTTCAAGTAGGCTCTGATGTAGGTGACTGAAAGAAAATCCCGTGGATGAAGGTTTAGCAAAACATTTGTAGCTTTTAGATCCATCCATTCTCCAGTTGGGAGGGCGAGAGAAATCACAGAGGTAGCTGAGGATAAAAGTCCTGTTGAGGTTGCATTTCTTAGGACAGGAGGGGCTGTGTTTAAAACATCGGACACTGATAGCGTTGGGGAGGGGAATGGGATATGGCAATGTGTGGAGGATATCCACTTCCATGTCTCAAGCGTGGCTTTAAGAATTGGGTAGTGGGACATAGAGCCGGGAAGAAACAATTTCTGGCCTAGGAGAAGTGCTCTGGCTGGCCTGTTTAATATCTCTAGTTCTACCTGTACCGCTAAAGAAGGTGAAGAGGGGCGTAACCATGCAATAGCACGTGAGAGGAGAATGGCCTTTCCGTACAGTTCAGGATTTGGTAAGCCTATTCCCCCTGCATGTCTGGGCTTAGTGAGAAGAGCAGATGACAATCTCGCTTTTCTTCCATTCCAGATGAAGGACCTGAGTTTTTGCATGATAGAGTTATAGTAGCTTTTGGGGACTGGGATGGGGAGGGTTTGCTGTAAGTAGGTAAGTCGGGGGAGTATTAAGGAGGAGAGAAGGTTTTTGCGACCGAACCAGGACAGTGTCGGGCTAGATCGGGCCAGATTATCTATTGTGTCAAAAAGTGATTGCTTTAAGGGGGTATAATTAAGGGAAAAGAGTTCAGTTATTTCAGAACTGATCCTTACCCCCAAGTATTTAATATTGGGAGAGGACCAATTGAATGGGGAATCTACCATCAATTGGTGCCTAATTGTCTGTGATATGCCTGAACAGAGGACCAATGACTTGCTGGAGTTAATTTTGAAGTCTGACAAAATACTATATGTATTTAAATGGGTCTGGATTCGAGGTAGTGAGACCTTCGGATTGATCGTCATTATCAAGACGTCATCCGCAAAGGCAGCTAATTTCTGTTCCCTGCCTCCCAAACATAGACCCCTTACCTCCCGGTCCAATCTTATAGATGCTAGTAGCGGCTCAAGGGCCAATATAAATAGGAGAGGTGATAAGGGGCAACCCTGGCGTGTCCCATTTCTAATAGAAAATGGGGGAGATATGGTACCATTGATTAGGACAGATGCAGTAGCTTGTTTATACATCGAAAAGGTCGCCTGGATGAAAGGGTCAGGTATGCCAAATTTTGACAGAACGTGTTTTAAGTATGACCTGTTGACCCTGTCGAATGCTTTTTCTGCATCTGTGCTAAGTAGAAGCAGGGGAGAGGAAATCCGCTTGGCATGGCAGAGGGTATTGATCACCCTAGTAGTGTTATCTTTGCCTTCTCTGTTGCGGATGAAGCCTGCCTGATCTCCATGAATTAGTTGGGGGAGGAGAGTAGCTAATCTGTTAGCAAGCATCTTGGCCAGGAGTTTGAGGTCTATGGTTAGGAGGGAGATGGGTCTATAGCTGGGGCACAATTTAGCATCTTTCCCTTCTTTAGGAATAAGGGTGATGTTGGCCGCTGTCATATCTCTGGAAAGAGGGGTTCCCTGGAGAGTCTGATTGCAAATTTCTAAGAGATGAGGGAATAGAAGTTCATGAAATGTTTTGTAGTAGGCTAACGGAAGACCGTCGGGGCCTGGGCTCTTTCCTGACGGCATTTGGTTCATTGCTTTTTTGAGCTCATTTAGGGAAAAGGGGGCTTCTAGGGCTAACTTCTGTGCTGGGGAAATGTTTGGTAGTTTAGCGGCTTCTAAAAATGTTGATGTAGCAGAGGCATGGGTTTCCAAATCTGCATTAGGGGGAAGATTATAGAGGTCGTTGTAGTAGGAGCGAAAATGGGCAGCAATCTGGGTAGAGGAGAAGATGGGGGTCCCATCTTGCGAAGATAATTGGTGGACATAGTTTGCAGATCTCCTACCTTTAATCCTGCTCATGACAAACTTGGTGGCCCTATCTCCATGGGCAAAGAATTTATGTTGGGAGTTCATATAGAATTTGGCTGCTCTGGAATTTAGGAGGGATTTGAGTTTGGCTCTATATCTCGACAGCTCTTGGAATTTTGGGTCGGAGGGCTTAATTTTGTGCTGGGATTCAAGCCTCTGAATATTTTTTAGAGCTTCATCAATTTATTTTTCTCTAACTTTCTTTAAATGCCTGCCTATGCTAATGAAGTGACCCCTAATTACTGGTTTATGGGCGTCCCAGAGAGTATTTATCTGGAGTCCCGGGTTCTTAGTAAGGGAAAAGTACTCTGTGATATGTTTAGATATTGCCTCGATTGAATCCTGATATCCCAGGAGAGACTCATTTAGGCGCCAATTAAAGCACGTTGGGGTTTCATGGGGAGCTAGAACTGATATAAAGATGGGAGAATGGTCCGATAAATGTATAGAGCCTATAGATGACTCTTTACATAGATGTATGTGTTCTTTAGAGATAAACAGGTAGTCTATTCTATGATAGGAGCCATGCAGAGAGGAATAAAATGTGAAATCTGAGGTGTTGGGATGGTGAGATCGCCATACATCTACCAGATGTGATTCCCATAAGAGGTTCCTAATTGCTCTTAAGGACTTGTTAGAGTGGGATGATTTGTGGGAGGATATATCTAATTGCGGTAGTAGAGCCACGTTGAAATCGCCACCTGCAATAACTATACCTTCTTTGAAGGATTCTATGACAGGGAAAATGTCAGAGAACCAGCGGGACTGGCTAGAATTGGGGGCATATAGGTTGATTAAGGTGTAAGTCTGCGGTCCAATAGTACCTTTAAGTAGGATGTACCTTCCCTCCGGGTCCAGTATTTGGCTGATAAATTTGAAAGGGATTTTCCTTTGTAGCCCTATGCTGACTCCGCTAGAAGCTGAAGAACCACCCCCACAATGATACCAGTTGGAGTAATGGGAGAAGCGCATATCAGGGTAGTGGTTAAAGCGGAAATGTGTCTCTTGTAGAAATATCACCCCAGCTCCGGCTTTTCTCAGAATGGCAAAGATTTGGCTCCGTTTTGATGGGGAGTGAAAACCCTTGACATTATAAGAAGCTACCAAGAGGTCAGCCATTGGTGAGGGTGTGTGCGGAATTACTTTGTAGCTGGTGTGATCTTTCCCAAGAGAGCATATCAGGCTTGTGGGGGTCCACTGTTCGGTGTATCAGAGAAGATGTGGAAGAAAGGAGTTCAATCCATGTCAATGGTGGAGGCAAATACCTTGGTCGAGGAATAGGGATAGAAAAGGAAAGGGAAAACAGGACATAACGGGTTAAACAAACATAATATAGGAAAACAGACATAGTAAGGTATGTCGTATTGATGGGGGGGTTTAAGTGGTCGGTAGACCGGTTAGGAGACCGTGTAACGCCCAGGTATGGACCGTATTTTGGCATTAAAGGGAAGAAAAGACTTTTCCTTTCAGGGAAAAGTCACATTAGGAAATGCAATGGTGAAACTCTGACATTAAGTTACACAGAACTGAGGATTCTAGATAACATTATAAACTAATACAATTAGGTAAAGACTCCATACGTCCATCTATTGCTCTTGTGAGAGGCTTCTAGGGGTAAGATGCTGGACTCTTTTCTTGGAGCGGGAAGACTTCGGTGTACGGAGGACTTCAAAAGGGACCACGCTGGGAATATCAGGCAGGATGCTTAGGTCTTGAAAGAGTTCCCAGTTTTCAATTGGCATTGGAGGCACTTTTAATAGATCGTACACTGCTATTAGATCTGTGAAGGAAGAAACATTAACCCTTTTGCCTGCGTATGAAAAGGTTAGTCCAAATGGGTAGGACCAGCGATATAGCACTTTGTTGGACCGAAGCCAATCCGTCAGGGGCTTGAAGGATCTACGCTTCTTCAAGGTAGATGGGGCTAAATCTTGGAATATCTCGACCCTGGAATCTTCATAAACCAAATCCGGGTGATTGCATGCAGAGTCCAGGACAGCTGTCTTCTCTTGAAAGTTGAGAAATTTGCAAATTATATCTCTGGGTGGTTCTGTTGGCTTTGGCTTGGGCCTCAGGGCTCTATGCGCCTGTTCTATAATAATTTCTTGCGGGTGATCGGGGCCCAATAGCGATCTGCAGATTTCTATAATGGCGGCTGACACTTCACCAGGAGGGACCGATTCTGGCACACCCCTAAATCTTAGGTTATTTTGGCGCCCCCTATTCTCCTGGTCCTCTAGTGAGTTGTGGAGGTCGTTTAGGTATGAGGCGCAGCGTCGGAAGGAGTCTGACACCGAAGCCTGATGGTTTAATATCGCTGCTTGGTGTGTTTCCAAAGACTCCACACGTTCCCCTATTTGTCTCACCTCGTGCCTGCATGCAGAAAGTTCCGTCAGGATCGGCTCCATTACTCTATTTAGAGCACGGTGGAGGTACCTTCTTGTAATCGGAAGCTCTGTAGTGGGGTGTGAGCCTTCTGAGTCGCTTTCCCCTTCCAACAATGCAGGTGCGCGCTTGAGAGCTTTAGGCTGTGGCGTCGGCGCCATCTTAGGTTCTCTGGCCGCGATCGTGGCGGCAGCCTTTTTGAGAAATTTCTCCATATCCCCGCTCGATGTTTGGTTCTTAGAGGGAGCAGGTGTGTCACCGTGTCTGGCATTCCCGATCTTGACCATTTTTGCTAATGAAAGCTGATTTTTGCTGGCGTTAGGGACGAGTCTCCTCACAGAGCAGAGAGCTATGCGACTATCTCCGTACGGCGCTAGCTCCGCCCCCGGAAGTTTTTGGTTTTTATTGGTACCAACAGCATTGATCAAGCTGTACATTTTTATTTATTGAAGTCAATGAAAAGTTTTTATGGGCCCTTTGTGTGTTCATGTCTGTATTGTCAGATCTGTTCGTTTCAATGTTTGCAGTTACATGTTACATGTTAAGTGTTGTGCTTAACATCAGAGCTCTGTTTGTATGAACAGCTAGGATACTAATGGCAGACAGAAAAAGTACCACAGCGTCCGACTAAAAGGGGCGGACTTAGATGACTCAGAGTGGGAGGAAGGAAGTGTGAGCCTTCTATGTGAATTAAAGGGGTTTTGAAAAAAAACAAAAACTTTCAAAACTGACTCACTACTACTCGAGACCATGGACAGGGAATACATCACAGATCATGTATTTAGCATTATACTAGATTGCCCAGTCAGCCTATTAGGGAGAGATTTGTTTAAGCTTGACTTGCAGGTATCAGCAAAGAATCAGGACATAAGAGTACACTCAGATCTCATTCCAGTCTCTACACCAGTGTCACTGATTCTTGCAAACATACAGGACCACCCAGAACTTAATAACATTAACCCTGCATTATGGTCTTCAAATGAATATGACACAGGATTCATAGATTGCACACTTTACACAGCTACTGTGAAACCAGGTGTCATCTCAGTGTTCCAGAAACAATACCCGCTGTAAAAAAGAAACTTGACGGACTTAGGCCAATGATAGAAGAATTCCTACAAAAGGGAATCCTGGAAGAGGTGATTTCACCCTACAGCACGCCCGTGAATCCAGTGACAAAGGCAGATGGTGCTACCCGCTTTGTACAGGATTTAGGGGCCATCAACAACATCATTGTGCCTATAGCCCCTGTTGTACCTGATGTCACTTAATTATTATCTGCCATTCCAGCAGACGCTGTTTGGTTCAGTGTGATAGATCTGAAAAATGCATTCTTTTCTATCCCAGTTGATAAGATAACCAGACTTCTTTTTGCTTTTTCCTTTGACAGACGTCAACTGACCTGGTGCAGAAATGCCCCAGGGATATGCTGATTCACCTGTAGTGTACAGCATAGTCCTCCAAGCGATGTTAGAACCATGGTACCCCCCCAAGGTTCTGTGTTGCTGCAATATGTCGATGATTTATTACTGTGTAGCATGTCAGCGGAGGCCAGCATTCAGGATGGTTTATCACTGTTATAATGATTGTCAGTGTGACAAAGTGACACTTAAGAAAATGCAATGGTGTAAAATGCAGGTTGAATACTTGGGCTTTGTCCTCACAAAAGGTGAATGGAGAATCAGCGCAGAAAGAGTCCAGTCTATTGCAGGTTTGGTCGCCCCGCACACCAGGAAGGAAATGTTATCTTTCCTTGGTATGATAAATTACTGTAGACAATGGATTCCTGATTGCTCCTACTATGACAATGTTTTGAGGCAAGCCACTCTGGAAGAAAATCCAGATTTGATTAAATGGTCTTCTGAAATGTACAATGCATTTGATTATCTGAAATGTTCGCTCATGTCGAGTCCAGGGCTGGGCCTCCCTGACTATAATATGCCCTTCCACATGTTTGCACGCCAAAATTGTGAAACCATGGCGGGTGTACTGACACAAGAAAACGGAAGCAAGTTGCGTCCTTGTGTGTTTTTCTCAAAGGTAATGCCCACCTCTGTTCAAGGGATGTCGGCATGTCTGTGTTCTCTTGCAGCCTGTGACATTACACCATTTTGCACATCACTCATGATGTTGTAGGCCTACTCAGGGGCATCCACACTCAACACAGCAGGCAGCTGAGCTCATTGCACTCACTAGGACATGTATTCTACATACTGATAGACCTGTCACCATCTATACTGACAGTAGGTACACACATGGTGTAGTGTGGGACCATGGTATGATTTGGCAGAGGAGAGGATTCACTGCAGCAGATGGTAAGGATCATGTCTCACAGGGCAATGCACTGGCAGTTAAGGTGGCGAAATGAGTGGCCAAATGCAACCTCACAGGTTTGTGTAACCATTGGGAGATGCCATGTTTGGCACATTCAACCCCTGAGATGTTGCAAATGCTTACTGATCTTCAGTGGTATGTCACTGAACAGGAACAGTAAGACTGGTGTTATTCAGTATTGCAGAAAAATCCTGAGATAGGATTAGTCTGCGAAGAGGGGAAGCTATGCATTCCCCAACACAGTGCTTCCATCTTAATAGCACATTTCCACGGAGTAGGAAATAAACAGCATTGAGATACTCATGGGTAGGCCTTTCCCCACACCATGGGCAAGACGCCCCCTGGTAGTGCAGGAAGGGGACTTGGACCTGATCAGAGAGGAGTAATAATCTGATCAAGGTCCTCATTAAAACTGAAAAAAATAAGTTGCTTGTAAGTCTCCTTCTCTTTCACAGGAATCAACCCGTCCATTCCGGATAGGCGACCAGGTGATGATCAAGATCTTAAAGAAGGGAAAGGAACCAGGAAGCTTCACCTACGGACCACCCACCGAGGTAGTCGCGATCACCAGAACAGCAGTCCTCACTGAACAGTCGCCCACGTGGATCCACACCACAAGGATTAAGTTGGTAAAGAAAAGAGAGGTACTAACGAACGGGGGCAGACAGCCCTGACCTCCAACGAGGCCCAGAGGTACTAACGGAGGCAGATAGCCTTGACCTCGAAGAAGATACAGAAGGGGTACTAACGGAGGCAGACAGCCTTGACCCCCAATGAGATGACGCAGTCGGGAAATTCCTCGAGATGGCTGAAATGTAGTGCTTTGATAATTGCAGTTTTGTGTCTCCTATTCACTGTCCCATGGCTGTGGAACAGACAGACATACCTGAAAACAGAATGCAGAGGGGAAGACAATCTGTGGAAGACAAAGGAGAACTTATGGCTGTACCTGGCCAAAACTCTGAACTTAACTGACTTTTGTCTCCGAACCACTTTATCTGCATCTAACATTTTGGAGACATGTCTGGTAGCAGTCCCCACCCCAGTAGCTGTATGGACGGGGCTCCTACGTTCCCAATGGAATGACACAGACTTGGAGGATCATGATGTTAAATATGGATATGTAAATCCTTATCATGCTTGTTATGACTGTCCTACATATGAGACTCTGCAAAGTAATATGATAGAAATAATTACAGGTCTTGTCGCAGCAGCAGGAATATGTTATAACTTCACCTGTGATGAGACACTATTGCCTCCCTGCATACAAGCAAAAATGCAGAATAAGACTAAACCAAATATTTGTGATAGAGATTTAAGTAGTTGTAAAAAGATAGTATCAGGAAAAAATATGCAATGTAATATTACAAAAACAGTACCATCCCTAGAAAAACATGTACCTCTACCAGCAGGATGGGTATTGGCCTGTGGAAATACTAGTCACACATATATACCGGCCAATATTACAGAGGGACCCTGTACAATAGCTAGGTTGACATTAACAATGATACCACTATTCCCAGCAATGCAGACACGACACACGAGAGACACTTCCCTACAGTTACCAAAAAATTGTGATTATAATGTGAATCTCCTCTCTAGATCAGAATATATGAGTTTAGGGATGTCTTTGATAGGAGTACCAGGTTTGGCCATATATAACCACAGGACAATATCAAAACTTGCCTGTTATATGGTAAAACAGATAAATGCCACTAGTGCAATTCTGCAAGATATGCTGCTGGATATACAATCGTATAAAAAGGCTATCTTGCAGAATAGGGCAACTATTGACTATTTATTGCTCCAACATGGTATAGGATGCTCAGCGTTCTCAGGGATGTGTTGTTTCAATCTATCAGATCACTCCTGTGGAATAAAAGATAAAATAGGCCAATTAGAGGAGATGAGAAAACATATAAAACAAGATGTTGACCAAGGTTGGTGGGACTGGCTTTTTGGCTGAATACCGGACTCTGGTCAAATAAGATATGTTTTAGGAGTGGTACTCGCCGTGGTCGCTGCAATAGTGTGTCTCTGCTGTTGTCTACAGTGTGTGCCCTCACTTCTTGCCATATGTAAAAAATGCGGCCGAAAGAGGGGTACACTCAACATTCCTCTATACTCCGGTAGAGGTAGAAGAGGCAAACACAACCCCAACAAAGCCTGAGGATTATACTCCTGAAGGGTACATGGAATACCTAAAGGCTTACAAGCAAACAAAGGAAGAGCAGAGAAAGAACCATATAGTATAAGGTATATATATAAGGTTCTTAGAGGGGATTGATGGGGTATAAGTAACTCCATTTTGTCTTTTCAGCAACGTGTATTACATTTGGTCAGTGCACTTACAAAATCTCCCTTCTCCCTTCCCCCTTTTGGAATGTGTGAAACTTCCTGTGCGGTTTCGAGATACACATACATTCCTTAGTTTGTAACAGTCCTACCATATAAGGTCATCTGGCTCAAGTGTCTGCTGGCCTATGTGTGTATACCTGATTGGTCAAATGCTGTTACTATGAGTCATCTATTATGTTAATGCAGAGCTCATGTGTGATCATACCATAGGTCAAACAAATGTTAACATATGATTGGATGTCAAGGAAGCTCAACCCCCTCTATTATAACTGTTTGCCAACTGTGAAATAAACCAGAATGGATTGGTACTAGACATGTGTTCAGTGTTGATCTGATTCATTCTCCCGGTACCGGATAGACTTAATTCAAGCTGATCACCGAAATCATGAGTCAGGGACACGTTAGGCAAGAGAGTATATTGCCCAACAGACCTTGCCACAGATGGCGTTGCGCAGTGCACACTTGATTTTATCGGATACTTGGTTGTGCTGGGAAGGCACGGCTCTCTTGGAGAAGTAGTGGCGGCTGGGAACAACATACTGTGGGACAGCAAGCGACATGAGCTGTTTGAAGCTGTCTGTGTCCACCAGCCTGAATGACAGCATTTCATAGGCCAGTAGTTTAGAAATGCTGGCATTCAGGGCCAGGGATCGAGGGTGGCTAGGTGGGAATTTACGCTTTCTCTCAAATGTTTGTGAGATGGAGAGCTGAACACTGCCGTGTGACATGGTTGAGATGCTTGGTGACGGAGGTGGTGGTGGTGTTGGTGGTACATCCTCTGTTTGCTGGGCGGCAGGTGCCAATGTTCCTCCAGAGGCGGAGGAAGAGGCCGAGGCGGCAGCAGCAGAAGAGGTAGCAGGGGGAGCCTGAGTGAGTTCCTTGTTTTTAAGGTGTTTACTCCACTGCAGTTCATGCTTTGCATGCAGGTGCCTGGTCATGCAGGTTGTGCTAAGGTTCAGAACGTTAATGCCTCGCTTCAGGCTCTGATGGCACAGCGTGCAAACCACTCGGGTCTTGTCGTCAGCACATTGTTTGAAGAAGTGCCATGCCAGGGAACTCCTTGAAGCTGCCTTTGGGGTGCTGGGTCCCAGATGGCGGTGGCCAGTAGCAGACAGACTCTCTTGGCGGCGGGTGTTCTGCTTTTGCCCACTGCTCCCTCTTTTGCTACGCTGTTGGCTCGGTCTCACCACTGCCTTTTCCTCCGAATTCTGAAAGTCAGTGGCACGACCTTCATGCCATGTGGGGTCTAGGACCTCATCGTCCCTGCATCGTCTTCCACCCAGTCTTCCTCCCTGACCTCCTGTTCAGTCTGCACACTGCAGAAAGACGCAGCAGTTGGCACCTGTGTTTTGTCATCATCAGAGACGTGCTGAGGTGGTATTCCCATGTCCTCATCATTAGGAGACATAAGTGGTTGTGCGTTAGTGCATTCTATCTCTTCCACCCCTGGGGAAGGGCTAGGTGGATGCCCTTGGGAAACCCTGCCACCAGAGTCTTCAAACAGCATAAGAGACTGCTGCATAACTTGAGGCTCAGACAGTTTCCCTGATATGCATGGGGGTGATGTGGCAGACTGATGGGCTTGGTTTTCATGCGCCATCTGTGCGCTTTCTGCAGAAGACTGGGTGGGAGATAATGTGAACGTGCTGGATCCCCTGTCAGCCACCCAATTGACTAATGCCTGTACCTGCTCAGGCCTTACCATCCTTAGAACGGCATTGGGCCCCACCAAATATTGCTGTAAATTATGCTGGCTACTGGGACCTGAGGTAGTTGGTTCACTAGGACGTGTGGCTGTGGCAGAACGGCCACGTCCTCTCCCAGCACCAGAGGGTCCACTAACACCACCACGACCATGTCCGCGTCCCTTACTAGATGTTTTCCTCATTGTTACCGTTCACCACAATAATAAAAAAATTATTTGGCCCAATGTATTGAATTCAAATTCAGGCCTTTTTTTACAGGCACCTAACACTATCTGGCTATCTATTTAGGTACCGTATTATACTAATACAGGCACAACAGTAACGACAGATTGAGCTGAATATAAATTGTAGGCCTAGTATTTAGGCGCTGGGTGACAGGTATACGTTTACGGACAGAATTAAACTTGGAAATGCACGGTAGCGTGTAAAGTTATTGAGGATGACACTATCCGCACCTTCAATCTAATATACCCTTTTATGGATCAATTTAAACTTGGCCTGATACAGCAGAAAAAAAAATATTTAGGGGATTGCTAAGTTGGGAATTGTATTTAACCCAGAACAAAAACTGTGCTTTGGCGGACACTAAATAAATTGACCAGCCTCAGCAATAAACACAGATTGAGCTGAATATAAATTTTAGGCCTATTATTTAGGCGCTGGGTGACAGGTATACGTTTACGGACAGAATTATTTAAACTTGAAAATGCACGTTAGCGTGTGAAGTTATTGAGGATGACACTATCCGCACCTTCAATCTAATATACCCTTTTATGGATCAATTTAAACTTGGCCTGATACAGCAGAAAAAAAATATTTAGGGGATTGCTAAGTTGGGAATTGTATTCAACCCAGAACAAAAACTGTGCTTTGGCAGACACTAAATAAATTGACCAGCCTCAGCAATAAACACAGATTGAGCTGAATATAAATTTTAAGCCTATTATTTAGGCGCTGGGTGACAGGTATACGTTTATGGACAGAATTATTTAAACTTGGAAATGCACGGTAGCGTGTGAAGTTATTGAGGATGACACTATCCGCACCTTCAATCTAATATACCCTTTTATGGATCAATTTAAACTTGGCCTGATACAGCAGAAAAAAAATATTTAGGGGATTGCTAAGTTGGGAATTGTATTCAACCCAGAACAAAAACTGTGCTTCGGCAGACAGCAGACAGTATTACAATTGGCTAGCCACAGCTGAAACACCAGATTTAGGGTACTGCTATTTTGGCCAATTGTATTTTACCCCTCAATAAAATAGCAAGCACAGCCAAGCCCCTGATGTAGGATATAGCAAAAAAATAACCACACTATTGATGGTTAAATGGACTTGGTGGCAGCTTGTGCTGGCGCACCACAAGACACAAAATGGCCGCCGATCACCCAAGAAAAAAGTGACATAACAACGCTCTGGGCAGCCTAAAAACAGTGAGCAATTAAATAGCAGCAGTTCAATGATCCACAGCTGTAGATCGATCACTGAATTAAGTGTTTTTGCTGAGTAAATCCCTGCCTAATCTCTCCCTAACAGCAGCAGCTGCAACCTCTCCCTACACTGATCATAGCAGAGTGACGTGCGGCGCTACGTGACTCCAGCTTAAATAGAGGCTGGGTCACATGCTGCACTGGCCAATCACAGCCATGCCAATAGTAGGCATGGCTGTGATGGCCTCTTGGGGCAAGTAGCATGACGCTTGTTGATTGGCTTGTTGAAAGCGCCGAACACCGAACCCGAACCCGGACTTTTACGAAAATGTTCGGGTCCGTGTCACGGACACCCCAAAATTCGGTACGAACCCGAACTATACAGTTCGGGTTCGCTCATCCCTAGTCTTAATGTTTGTGTCGTTTGTGTCCAGTTTGTGTAGTCAATGTGATTAGTGTTTACGGCTTTTGTCAGTGAAAAAAACTGTCTCAATGTTTTAGGCTTTAGTTAGTTTCTGCGTCTTTTGAGGTGTGTGAATAAAAAGGAAAAAAATAAAAGTTTTATAGTCTTAGTTTTTTTAGTCTTCAGTTTGTGTAGTAATTACTGTTTTTGTCTTTTGTTAGTGAAAAAAACAAAAAAAAATGGCTTTTAGTCTCAGTGTTTTAAGCTTTAGTTAATGTCTGTGTTTTTTGTGTGAAAAAATAAAAAGAAAAACTAAGAGTCAGTTTTTTAGTCTTCAGTTTGTATAGCAATTAGTGTTTTCGTCATTTGTTAGTGAAAAAAAAAAGTCTTTTAGTCTCAGTGTTTTAGGCTTTAGTTAGTGTCTGCGTCTTTTTTGTGTGAAGAAAAAATTTCAAATAGTTTTACTGTTTTTCGGTTAATTGTATATTTCATTTCATTATTGCCCCATTGTCCCCACCCAAATAGTTTGCCCAAATTCCCTCTTTACACCCAAATTATTTTTTAAATATATATAAACCCACATATTAATCTTGAGTGCACATGGGCGTGCAGGCAGCTGTGGTTGTGGTAGGGGAGTTGGTTCCAGTGCTGGACCGCTGCCAGCACTCGCGCCGCTCCTCTACCCACAGAGGGGTTGGCGCAAGTGGCCGGGGCCTCCGCCTCATCTGTGATTTCTTTGGGCGTGGCAGCCACCTTATTTCATCGCAGGACGCCGAGGCAGTGGTGTCATTCGTGACCCAGACCAGTTGCATGGAGTCCTCTGCCCCGGCTCTTAGCAACAGCTGCTGAAGAATTGTACCTGATGCTGTTTGACAGCGACAGTGAGAGGGACATATTGGGGGTGGTAATGCAGGAGAGTGAGCTAGAGCTTGGTCCGAATGGTCAGGACCTTGTGGAAGGAATGGAGTAGGAGGAGAAGGGGGTACCTCCCGTCAGTACCCCAGTGACATCCCTTCCAACTGGTGCGGGGGTTTTAGCCACAGAAACCCTGCACCTTGTCAGAACCAGGCATCAGCGAGGGGACAGCGGAGCCAGTTCAGGGGCTCCACGTCTGCTGTTCCCCTCAGTCAACCACTGTTCGAACTTGGGTCTGACATTACAATCAATGAAAAGGATGGTGATTTTAAATGGGTGCCACCTCCCTTGTCAGGTGACAGCAGCACTGATGAGAAAGGTAGGCACCCGAGTCAAACGGTGTGCCAGGTCACCAGGGCACCAGGGAGACCAGTGGCAGGGGCTCCACTGGTAATGGCAGCAGGAGGCGGCAGCAGCAGCAGGTGCTGACTCCACCTGTGCACACCGAGCCCGAACAGGCACAAGCCAGCATCTCCCCATCTGACAGAAGGTCGATGCATAAGTCGCCTGTTTGGGCTTACTTCACCCTGGCAGCAGACGATGTGACAATTGCCATCTGTCAGCTTTGCCATGCCAGGGTTAGGAGAGGGAGGTCTGTTGCTCGGCTGGGTACCACTGCCCTTACCCAACACATGAGAGTAAACCACTGGCGAGAGTGGGAAAAGATGCAGGGTGGTCGTAGCAGCAGCGCCACCAGCAGTGAGCAGGTGACAGCAGCTCCTGCAACTGTACTGCAGCCACCCAAAACCCTTCCAACAATGCATACCCACTCCCCCGCTCCCTCTCCTAGAGGTACTGGTACCGGCCGCCAGACCTCTTCCTCCACTGCACCCTCCTCTATCGCCTCCACTGCCTTCGGGCACCAGCCGTCTGTTGCCGACGCATTTGAACACACCACGCCCTACGCCCCCGGGACAAGACGCATGCGTTCACTCAATGGGCTCCTGGCAAGGGTTATCGCCCAACATCTGTTGCCCTTCGATCTTGTGGACAGCAATCCATTCCGGCAGATGTTGGAGCAGGCACAACCCAGATGGCGTGTCCCCAGCCGCCTTTTATTTGCCAGGACTAGCGTCCCTGCCCTACACCAGCACATTGTGCAGAATGTATCCCTGTCGCTTGATCATGCTGTCAGCGACAGCGTGCATCTGACAATGGATGCATGAACCAGCAGACATGGGCAGGAACAATATATCAGTTTTGCTGCCCATTGGGTGTCCCTCCGAGGCGCCGGGGAGAGATCATCACATGTGGCGGCATCTGAGTTTGTTGTGCTGCCCCGGGGTGTCCAGGGGATAGAACTGCTGCTCTCATTCAAGCCACTGCCTCCACCTCTGCTGAGCCCCCCAGTAAGCGTCCCCGTAGCTACACAAATGTGGGGCATGTCTGCTGCCAGGCCGTGCTCCAACTTGTAAGCTTATGGGAACGGAGACACTCTGGACCTCATGTTTTGGCCACACTACAGGCTCAGGTCCAGAAATGGCTGACACCCCGAAGGCTAGAGACAGGTATGGTTGTCTGTGACAACGGCAGCAAACTCCTGGCCGCCCTCCATGCTGGCAGTCTCACTCACATGCCCTGCATTGCACATGACCTCAACCTTGTGGTACAGAAGTTCCTACGCACATACACAAGGTTGAGTGACATTGTGCAAAGGGTACGTAGGATTGCCAGCCACTTCCGACCCTCCCCAACCGCCACCGCGTCCCTGTCCAAACTGCGGCAGGATAACAGCCTGCCCCCTCACAGGCTGATTGTGGACAGTGTGACGCGGTGGAACTCCACCCTCCACATGCTGGAGAGGTTGTGGGAGCAGCGACGGGCGGTCAAGGAATACCTGCTGGACCAAGGGACTTCCGGGCCATCACACCCACTCCCCTACATCACCAATGCGGAGTGGGGGCAGATACACCTGGTCTGCCACGTGTTGGCCCCACGTAAGCAAGCAACAAAGATGGTCAGCGGGGAGCATGTTGGCCTCAATGACGTGCTCCCCATAGTGTTCCTGCTGGACAGGACACCAGATCACCTGCTCGAGGCTGGGAAGAGTGCCTTGGTGGAACAAGACGAGGCAGCACTGCTCCACCAAGACCAGGCCCAGGACAAGGAGGAAGAATTTGTGGAGGATTTTGCTGACGTCCAGGAGTCTGGGCCTCGTCAGGAGGGAGAGTCGGTGCTGAGGGTACCATTAGTCCGGGGGTGGGGCGGCTCCCACAGGGAGCAGCAGGAGGACCAAGAAGTCATGGTCCTGGGCAATCAAGAAGAGTCACAGCGGGCTGTCCTCTTCCCCATGGCTGCCCACATGCTGAGATGCCTCAGGAGGGACCCTCAGATTAGGAAAATTAAGGAGAGGGATGAGTTTTGGTTGGCCTGTCAATCCATCTTCTTGTCTCTCCCTCCAAAACTATGTTGTTTTTTATTCTTTTTATGTATGTAATTATATATATATATATATATATATATATATATATATATATATATATATAGAAATAACAAAAAGGGCAGCACTCCAGAAAGTAAAAGAAGAAAAAATCTTTAATTACCCATACGGGACAAGCGACGTTTTGGCTCAATGTGTTAGCCTTTCTCAAGCTTGAGAAAGGCTCACACATTGAGCCGAAACGTCGCTTGTCCCGTATGGGTAATTAAAGATTTTTTCTTCTTTTACTTTCTGGAGTGCTGCCCTTTTTGTTATTTCTGTCTATTTGGATTGGCTTTCATCCACGCTGGGCCAGCTGCACCCGCATTTTTTTCTTTGACGGTGCTGCCACTGAACTCTTTTGCTCTCTCTCTATATATATATATATATATATATATATATATATATTTATTTATTTATTTGTTTATTTATTTATTTTCAGGTGGATTTTTTATTTATTTATTTACTACTTTATTGATATATTTATATGTTGGTTACCTTTTTTTAATCATGTATTTTGAGATTAATTTATTTATTGATCCTTTATTTCATATATTTATTTATTTAGTTAAATTTTTATATTTTAATTAATTATTTGAATTGAGTTTTTGTAGATTAATGTATTTATTTATTGATTGCAAAAAAATGTTAACATATTTTTTATTTAATCATTGTCATATTTCTGTATAGGCAAATTGGTTTAGTCATGTATTTGTAATTAATTTATTTATAGATATATTTTTATATAGTTAATTTTTTGTTATTTATGGTTGAAGAATTTAATATAGTCATTAATTTATTGGCAGAAGCACAGCGGGTGTGCGGCGCCGACTGTGTATGGATTGGGAGAGCGGCGGTACCCATGCCTCCTCACAGACAAAAGGAGGATGAGAGAGCCGCTGCTAAACCCCTCCACTCCTACTGCCCTCTGGCCTGGAGGAATCAGCACACGGTGAGGCAGGCTGCGTTACCGCAGTGTTCTGCTACAGACTCGATTTTCCCGATATGAGATCTGAGAGTAGACTGATGCTGGCAGCGTGTTTAGGTATTTTTTTTACAAATTAATAGTGTACTTTCAAAAATGAAAATACCTTTGATAAAAACAAAAAATTTCTGTTGGGGGCCCATTCCTGGGAACACATTCCTGCTGCAAACTAAGAACCTATTGCTGTCAGAGGTGTCTTAGTTTATTTGTGGTGTTGCCCTGGTCTAGTGGGGACCCATTTCTGGGAACACATTCCTGCTGCAAACCAAGAACCTGTTGCTGTCAGAGGTGTCTTAGTTTATTTGTGGTGTTGCCCTGGTCTGGTGGGGTCCCATTCCCGTGAACACATTCCTGCTTCAAACTAAGAACCTGTTGCTGTCAGAGGTGTCTTAGTTTATTTTTGGTGCTGCCCTGGTCTGTTGGGGGCCCATTCCTGGGAACACATTCCTGCTGCTTTAATGGCACTTTTTGAAAGGCTGCAGGGCAGGCAATCAACAAGTGTTTAACTCATGTGCCTTTAAAAGCAATCACAGCCATGCCTACTTATGGTACAGCTATGATAGGCCAGTGCAGCATGTGACCCAGCCTCTATATAAGTTGGAGTAACGTAGCGCCGCACGTCACTCTGCTCTTACTAGTGTAGGGATAGGATGCTGCTGCTGTGAGGGAGACAATAGGAAAAGAATCTGATATCAGAACTTGTTGGTAACTCTGCAATCTACAGCGATTTTTTTGGTGGGTGCAATGCAACATTTTTGTACCCTGCCCTGAGCCAAATGACTCAGAAAAACAGGTTTTATCCGTCTGTTAGTTAGGTGGGCATCGGCGGCCATTTTGTGCAAATTCAGCACTGCATATGTGCCAGGGACAATATTTTAATCCTGTTTTTTTTTAGTTCAGTGGGTAACATACACCCATTTTTTAAGTGCACCTGCACTGTATATGTGCCAGGAGAAGAGAAAATAATATAGGTAATCCGTCTGTGAGTTCAGGGACCCAGGGGGTGACATATTCACATTTTGTTCTGTAAAGTACCCCTGTGCTGCATATGTGAGTGTAATCAATTCAGTAAATACATCTTTTAGATTCTGGGAGGACAACCTAATATTTTTTTTGCTAAAAAGTACATTTTCACCCTGCACTGCATTTGTGATAGTGAAAGAAAATCTGTTAAATCCATCTGTTTAATTGTGGGTGAAAAAATCATATTTCTTTGGGCCATAAAGTACCTTTGCAGCCTGCACTACAAATCTGATAAAATCAGTAAATCCATCTGTTTCGCTGTGGGTGAAAAAATCATATGCGACCAATACAACCGTTAAATACTGCTGTTATATTTTTGTTTGAAAAAAAACACCCGTTTAGTGATAGATAGTAGATTTGCGGCCATTGCAGCATTTGTGACAGTCCAATAAAACCGTTAAATTCTGCTGTTATAGTGTGGTTTGAAAAAAACACCCTTTTTGTGCTAGATACTACATTTGCGGCCTTTGCTGCATTTATGAAGGGCTAAGATGTAACAGCCCGAAACGCGTCACAGCATACTGTTCTGCTTTTGATGTCTGATTTAACCCCTTAAGGACATAGGACGTACCGGTACGCCCTATTTCCCGAGTCCTTAAGGACCAAGGACGTACCGGTACGTCCTAACTTTAAATAGGCATTCCGGCGCCCCAGGGGTTAATCTGAACAGGATGCCGGCTGAATGATTTCATCCTGTCACAACGCCAGGGGGGGTCATGTGACCCCCCCGTGTCGGCGATCGCAGCAAACGCGGGGATCAGAAACTTTACAGTGCCTAAAATCAATGCCTAAAATCAATATGTCGCATGCGGTGGGGGCGTTGCGGGAGGCGGGCGGTGTGGCAGGCGGGATCGCGATCCCCCGCCCGCCTCCCCATGAACGATCGTTGGCTTCTAGTGGGTATACCAGGGTGCCAGCACGGACGGACCGCTGTATGGAAAAAGTTAACTGTCATCGGTCAAGGAGCTCCCTCCCTCTCCATCGGGGGGCTGCTGTGCCTTTGCAGCCCCCCGATGGAGAGGGAGAGAGCCCCCCGACAGCCCCCCTCAGCCCTGTGCTTACCCTTCCCCGTCTGCGAAGTTGTGGCAGACGGGGAAAGGTTCCCATGGCAACAGGACGCCTGCTCAGGCGTCCTGCTGTCCATGGTGCTGAACAGATCTGTGCTAAAAGCATAGATCTGTTCAGTGTAAGTAAAATACAGTACAGTGCAATATATATTGTACTGTACTGTATTATACAGACATCAGACCCACTGGATCTTCAAGAACCAAGTGGGTCTGGGTCAACAAAAATGTAAAAAAAAAGTCAAAAAATGTTAAGATAAAAAAAAAAAACATTTATCACTGAATAAAAATAAAAAAAATAAAATAAAATACACATATTAGGTATTGCCGCGTCCGTAACGACCTGATCTATAAAACGGTCATGTTATTTTCCCCACATGGTGAACTCCATAAAAATAAAAAAATAAAAACTATGAGAAAATTGAAATTTTGCCCACCTTACTTCCCAAAAAAGGTAATAAAAGTGATCAAAAAAGTCGCATGTACGCCAAAATAGTACCAATCAAACCGTCATCTCATCCCGCAAAAAATGAGACCCTCCTCAAGATAATCGCCCAAAAACTGAAAAAACTATGGCTCTTAGACTATGGAAACACTAAAACATGATTTTTTTTTTGTTTCAAAAATGAAATCATTGTGTAAAACTTACATAAATAAAAATAAAGTATACATATTAGGTATTGCCGTGTCCGTATCGACCGGCTATATAAAAATATCACATGACCTAACCCCTCAGGTGACCACCGTAAAAAAAAAAAAAAAAAAACGGTGTAAAAAAAGCAATTTTTTGCCATCATACGTCACAAAAAGTGTAATAGCAAGCGATCAAAAAGTCATATGCACCCCAAAATAGTGCCAATCAAACCGTCATCTCATCCCGCAAAAAATGAGACCCTACTTAAGATAATCGCCCAAAAACTGAAAAAACTATGGCTCTTAGACTATGGAGACACTAAAACATTTTTTTGGTTTTAAAAATGAAGTTATTGTATAAAACTTACATAAATAAAAAAAATTGTATACATATTAGGTATGACCGCGTCCGTGACAACCTGCTCTATAAAATTACCACATGATCTAACCTGTCAGATGAAAGTTGTAAATAACAAAAAAAAAAAAACGTGCCAATAAAGCTATTTCTTGTTACCTTGCCGCACAAAAAGTGTAATATAGATCAACCAAAAATCATATGTACCCTAAACTAGTACCAACAAAACTGCCTCCCTATCCTGCCGTTTCTAAAATGGGATCACTTTTTTGGAGTTTCTACTCTAGGGGTGCATCGGGGGGGCTTCAAATGGGACATGGTGTAAAAAAAAACAGTCCAGCAGAATCTGCCTTCCAAAAACCGTATGGCGTTCCTTTCCTTCTGCGCCCTGCCGTGTGCCCGTACAGCGGTTTACAACCACATATGGGGTGTTTCTGTAAACTACAGAATCAGGGCCATAAATAATGAGTTTTGTTTGGCTGTTAACCCTTGCTTTGTAACTGGAAAAAAAATATTAAAATGGAAAATCTGCCAAAAATGAGAAATTTTGAAATTGTGTCTCTATTTTCCATTAAATCTTGTGCAACACCTAAAGGGTTAACAAAGTTTGTAAAATCAGTTTTGAATACCTTGAGGGGTGTAGTTTCTTAGATGGGGTCACTTTTATGGAGTTTCTACTCTAGGGGTGCATCAGGGGGGCTTCAAATGGGACATGGTGTAAAAAAAAACAGTCCAGCAAAACCTGCCTTCCAAAAACTGTATGGCATTCCTTTCCTTCTGCGCCATTCCGTGTGCCCGTACAGCGGTTTACGACCACATATGGGGTGTTTCTGTAAACTACAGAATCAGGGCCATAAATAATGAGTTTTGTTTGGCTGTTAACCCTTGCTTTGTAACTGGAAAAAAAATATTAAAATGGAAAATCTGCCAAAAATGTGAAATTTTGAAATTGTGTCTCTATTTTCCATTAAATCTTGTGCAACACCTAAAGGGTTAACAAAGTTTGTAAAATCAGTTTTTAATACCTTGAGGGGTGTAGTTTCTTAGATGCGGTCACTTTTATGGAGTTTCTATTCCAGGGGTGCATCAGGGGGGCTTCAAATGGGACATGGTGTCAAAAAAACTGTCCAGCAAAATTAGCCCTCCAAAAACCAAACGGCGCACCTTTCACTCTACGCCCCGCTGTGTGGCCATACAGTAGTTTACGGCCACATATGGGGTGTTTCTGTCAACAGCAGAGTCAGGGCAATAAAGATACAGTTTTGTTTGGCTGTTAACCCTTGCTTTGTTAGTGGAAAAAATGGATTAAAATTGAAAATTAGGCAAAAAAATTAAATTCTCAAATTTCATCTCCATTTGCCAATAACTCTTGTGCAACACCTAAAGGGTTAACGACGTATGTAAAATCAGTTTTGAATACCTTGAGGGGTTTAGTTTCTTAGATGGGGTCACTTTTAGGGAGTTTCTCCTCTAGGGGTGCATCAGGGGGCTTCAAATGGGACATGGTGTAAATAAACCAGTCCATAAAAATCTGCCTTCCAAAAACCAAACGGTGCACCTTTCACTCTACGCCCCGGTGTGTGGCCGTACAGTAGTTTACGACCACATATTGGGTGTTTCTGTAAACGGCAGAGTCAGGGCAATAAAGATACAGTCTTGTTTGGCTGTTAACCCTTGCTTTGTTAGTGGAAAAAATGGGTTAAAATGAAAAATTAGACAAAAAAATGAAATTCTCAAATTTCCTCCCCATTTGCCAATAACTCTTGTGCAACACCTAAAGGGTTAACAATGTATGCAAAATCAGTTTTGAATACTTTGAGGGGTGTAGTTTCTTAGATGGGGTCATTTTTGGGTGGTTTCTATTATGTAAGCCTCGCAAAGTGACTTCAAACCTGAACTGGTCCCTACAAATTGAGTTTTTGTAAATTTCGGAAAAATTTCAAGATTTGCTTCTAAACTTCTAAGCCTTATAACATCCCCAAAAAATAAAATATTATTCCCAAAACAATTCAAGCATGAAGTAGACATATGGGGAATGTAAAGTCATCACAATTTGTTTGGGTATTACTATGTATTACAGAAATAGAGAAACTAAAACTTTGAAATTTGCAAATTTTTCTAAATTTTTGGTAAATTAGGTATTTTTTGTGCAAAAAAAATAATTTTTTTTACTTCATTTTACCAGTGTCATGAAGTACAATATGTGACGAAAAAACGATCTCAGAACGGCCTGGATAAGTCAAAGCGTTTTAAAGTTATTAGCACTTAAAGTGACACTGGTCAGATTTCCATAAAATGGCCTGGTCCTTAAGGTGAAAATGAGCCCGGTCCTTAAGGGGTTAAAGAAGTGGAATAAAGAAGCCTTTTATTGTGAAGAGCTGGAATCTTTGTTATTTTTCTCATGACAGTCCAATACAACCGGTAAATACTTCTGTTATATTGTGGTTTGAAAAAAACACCCTTTTTGTTTTTAGATACTACATTTGCGGCCTTTGCTGCATTTCTGACAGTCCAATACAACCATTAAATACAGCTGTTATATTGTGTTTTGAAAAAAACACCCTTTTTGTGCAATCTACTACATTAGCGGCCTTTGCTGCATTTCTGACAGTCCAATACAACTGTTAAATACTGCTGTTATATTTTTGTTTGAAAAAAATACCCATTTTGTGCTAAATACTACATTTGCGGTCTTTGCTGCATTTCTGACAGTCCAATACGACCGTTAAATACTGCTGTTATATTTTTGTTTGAAAAAAACACCCTTTTTGTGCTAGATACTACATTTGCGGCCTGCGCTGCATTTCTGACAGTCCAATTCAAGCGTTAAATACTGCTGTTATATTGTGGTTTGAAAAAACACCCTTTTTGTGCTAGATACTACATTTGCGGCCTGCGCTGCATTTCTGACAGTCCAATTCAAGCGTTAAATACTGCTGTTATATTGTGGTTTGAAAAAAACACCCTTTTTCTGCTAGATACTACATTTGCGGCCTGCACTGCATTTCTGACAGTCCAATACAACCGGTAAATACTGCTGTTATATTTTTATTTGAAAAAAATACCCTTTTTGTGCTAGATTCTACATTTACGGCCTGAGCTGCATTTCTGACAGTCCAATACAACTGTTAAATAATGCTGTTATATTGGTCTATGTCTATGTCACCTTGGTCTATGTCTATGTCACCTTGCCACTCTGTGGCATCCAGATGCTTCCACCACCTCCACACTGTCATTATGCCATTCTATGGCCTCCTCCTGATGCTGCTGCTGCTGCCACCTCCACACTCAGTCATTGTGCCACTCTGTGGCCTCCTGATCCTGCTGCATCCACCTCCACATTGTCATTGTGCCACTCTGTGGCCTCTTCATGCTGCTTCCACCTCACCACTATGTCATAGGGCCACTCTGTGGATTTCTTATGCTGTTCCCACACTCCCCACTACATGATTGGGCCACTATTTTGGCTTTCTGCCTGGCTGACATCATCATTTATTTGACCATACTACTGATCTGTCAAAAGGAAGGAAAAATGAGATGCACAGTGTATCCTGTCTGTGTAGCAGCTGTAAGGCCTTTATGGTCCCATCAGAATTTGCCTATGATTTGGTAGCCAAAAGCAGGAGTGGGTACAAAACACAGAAGACATGCAAATATTCCATTCCCGTGTCATCTCTGTTTTAGATCCACTCCTGTTTTTTTGGCATTAGCAATACTGATGGATTACTGACCAAATTCTGATCGAGTGAAGGTGGATGCTCAACTTCCAGGAGCCGTTTTTTTGGGGTTTTTGTTCTGGCGGATCAGAGGAAAGGAAAAATAATCAGTGACATCAACACAAACTTGCTGCTGACATCCTCTCCACTCTGTCAGGGGGCTATACTTGTGTAAGCGTTTAATAGAACAGGTTCTGTAGATATCCATGTGGAATCAGCTGAAGATGGTGTAAAAGTAGTGCGCCTCTTCTTGACACTAACATCAACCTGTAAGGCTGAGTTCATACATGAGTTATTTGGTCAGTTTTGGCCCCGTGACTGCCCAAATAAGGGAAGTATGCAGTGATTCTAAGAGCGACGCCAGTCATCTGCATGTCATACTTACTATTAGTATTATTTTGCTACCACAGCAGACTCCCTATGCGTGTTACTGCAAGGCACAGTGTTGTACACCACTATAAAGGTTCTCTGCAGACAGGAAATAGCTGTTTTTTAAAGCGATTTGCATTGAATAAATTCAGATCTTACAAAAAAATTTCAAAAATTTTGGCAAAACGGCTGAATCGAATTTTTAAAAAATTTGCTCATCGCTATTGATAATCCTCCTCCAACATCATCAGTTCTTCAATATTGTTAGTGAGGCTTCTGTCATTAATATAAATGCACATGACTTTTTTATGTATCCGTTAGGCTACCTTCACACTTGCGTTCGGGGTTCCGCTTGTGAGTTCTGTTTGAAGGCTCTCACAAGCGGCCCCGAACGGATCCGTACGGCCCAAATGCATTCTGAGTGGATGCGGATCCACTCAGAATGCCTCAGTCTGGCACCATTTGACCTCCGTTCCGCTCAGCAGGCGGACACCCGAACGCAGCTTGCAGCGTTCGGGTGTCCGCCTGGCCGTGCGGAGCCAAACGGATCCGTCCAGACTTACAATGTAAGTCAATGGGAAGGATCTGTTTGAAGTTGACACAATATGGTGCAATTTCAAATGGATTCGTTCCCCCATTGACTTTCAATGCAAAGTCTGGACGGATCCGTCTGACTAACTTTCACACTTAGAATTTTTTCGGAAAGATAATGCAGACGGGTCCGTTCTGAACGGATCCCATCGTTTGCATTATAGGAGCGGATCCGTCTGTGCAGACACCATACGGATCCGCTCCGAACGCAAGTGTGAAAGTAGCCTTACCGACGAAAATATTACATTTTAATATGACTGAAGTCTAAGGTGTTTATTTATAAATATTATAAAATATTACTGTATACATTTGGATATCCCAACATTAGATGTGAAAAGAAGGATTGAGTTTGTTAGATTTCAACATACCTTTGTTCTTGCAGGAGACTTAACACTGGGCATGCATGTGCATGGGGAGAGTTCAGAAGAATAGCAGTCCACAAGATGTGTGTTTAATGGACATCTAGTGCTCACGTTTTTTGCCTTTGATTGGTTTGTCTCTTAACTAAAGCAGATGTAAAACTTCTCACATAAACAAGAGAGTTGGTTGCAGAAGTATTTCATTTGAAAAAGAATGAGAATTATATCTGACTTATGCTGTGGGAGAACCATCAAGGACAGCCTGAAAGGTCTACAAAGTAAACAAGATTTAAAGGAACAAGAAGCCCTTTCAAGACTCCAGTGATAGAGTTAAATTTTGGAAGATATTGCATACAAGAACAATACAAAAAATGTGCTGAAACCTTGGTGAGTAGAAAATGTGCTTGCTAGTCTGTCATCAGAATATATGTGTGTGCTATCTGAATATCTTATTTGAGCTCTATAAAATAAATTGTTTTCAAATAAATAGCTACAGCATATAGAAATGGCTAGAAAATATACTCATAGCTCATTGTTTGACTACTACTCGAACTCTTGCAGCAGTTAACTATATTGTATGCTGGCTAAAACTGATGAAAAAATGAATACAAAGATGTGATGCTTTGTAATTTATGACTTTATTTAATATTATATATGCTTCCTGCTGCAGCGATACCTAACAAACCCTTGATGAATAAATGCTCTTTCTTACATGAATGAGATCAGCTTTATTTCTTGGCAATATCTAAATTGTGTCTGCCAATTGTTAGTGAAATTATGGAGACAGATGATCACTGAGTTTGACCTTTCATTATTCCAAGGCCAAGACATAAAGAAGTGAATGCCACTCTTAAGCTAGTCTGCGTTTAAGCTAGTCTGCATTTCAATTTAGAGGCTCTCAAGTTTCATTTTAAAGGCATGAATGTGATATAATGTATTTTTCACTTACATGTGCCCTTATGACAACACTATGATTGCCTAAGAGATATATTTTTCGTTATTGATAAACATTTAGCTTGGTAAATTTTTGATTCATTATAATGTATATTGAAATTTCCCAAAAAGGGAATAAATTAATATAAACTCCACAAAAATTTGCTCAAAAAGTTGTTTAATGAAGTAAAACAATTTTATTTATATTCTAAGGAGAATATGTAATTGAACCCGCGCTGAATAGTGCAGTATAGTGATGAGAGGTTATTGCAGTATGTAGTCCCCCTTATGTTATAGTCCCGCTAGTAGTGATAGCAACCAGGTTGGTAGGCTAAAAACCAGTGTTCATAACAAAAAATGAATGAATTGCTTGCCTGTTTATTGCTGTTCCTCTTAGAGATGGTGGCAATGTCTTGCTATGAGGTGTGTATGTCTTCAGCTTATACTCTCAGCACGCGTGGTCCCGGCCGGTGACGCTCGCGCGCGAGGGAAGCCGCCGTAGTAGTCCAGGAAAGGAGTCTTCTGTGTGACGTCACACTAGGTACGTGTACCTAGTACTGCACTCCTTCACACTTCTAAGAGTGCACTGCTGCTTTCAGATTGTGCAAGTGGAAGAAACTATTTGTGCCTGGAAAAAGAAAGACAAGTATAATATAAGTATATTCTTAAACTTAGAGCAGAAGAACAGACAGAAATAATGAGAAGGCACTTCTTGAAAGAATTTAACATAAAACGTCAAAATATCACAAAATTGAAGTAGCTATTTACCAAGAAAAACTATGTAATTGCCATTTCTTGTAAATATTATTGTGAATTGATAACCAAAACACAACTTTTTGACCACCCTCATTTTTTTTAAAACAAAGTAAAAAAATTGGACTATAGCTCAGTGGTTAGCACCAAAGACATCTGCATGGAGTTTATATGTTCTCCCTGTGTTTGAATGTTTTTGCTCTGTGTACTCCTGGTTCCTCCCACACTCCAAAGACATACTGATAGGGAATATAGATTGTGAGCCCCATTGGGGACAGCATGATGCTAATGTCTGTAAGGTGCTGTGGAGAATGTCAGCGCTATATACCATATTTTTCAGACTATAAGATGCACTTAGAATTTGGAGAAGGAAAAAAATATATAATCCATCAGATTTCAGATCGGATCCCCAAATCATACCCCTATTCTTCATTAGATCATAGATCAGACCCCAAAATCAGACCCTTAAGCTCCATTAGCTTCAGATCAGACTTCCTAATCTCCATCAGCCTCAGAAAAGACCCCCAGAACCCAGGCTTAAATCAGCCCTCCATCAGACCCCCAGCCCCAATCAGTCAGATCAGATGCCCAATAAGCCTCAGATCAGACCTGCTCAGCCTCAGATCCTCATGTGTCATGTGACCACCAGGACCAAGAGAGGCAGCAGCACTGGATATCTTCATTCATAACACAGAGCTCATTGGTGAAAACTGCTTCTGCTTCTGTCGCCAGCCACCTGCTGTGACCTGCGAGTTCCCATAAAGCCTCCTGGTCTGTTCTTTAGGGCACAAGCACACTTGCTCTGGGTCTCTTAAAGGGCCAGCATGTTCAGAAAAATGCCTATTGCTAGATATCTTGGGGTATATAATATGTGCGCCGGTTTCTAGTCTACCAGTGAAGGTGTTTTGCTTGGTTAGTCTACCCATGTACCAATCCTCAGTCTGTCTTATGATTCTGATACTCTGCTGCTGGACTATTGCCAGTTTTCTGTTCTGACCCATTGCCCAAACCTCAGATTTGACTTACGTGTATGCACAAACTCTGTCTGCCTCAACTTTAGCTTGTGTCCTGAGTACTGAGTATTGCCTGACTTAGTACTTTGCACCAGTGTCTCTGACTCCCATGGGTCAGCTGCCAACTACACCAGGACTACTCCAGGAAGTAGTAATCTAGTTGGTTCCATGCAATAAATGCCAATTCCCTGTATAGGGGTTGAAGGGTGAAAAACAGGGCACTGCCAGGAAAATAGCCTTAAGGTTAGTTGGCACAGTGGGTCCATGCCCAATGTCGATAACATTAATGTAATGTGGGGAGGTGAACACACACAAAAAAAATCTTTAGATAAAAATGTATAAGAATTCAGCTTAATTTATTATATATTAGCAGATCACCACCCTGCTCACTCTGAAAAAAGGTACTCTGTCTATATGTCTATATCTGTCAAATTTAAGGGTATGTATAATATATTATGGAGGGCAGGCACTCTTCACTTGAAATTATCCAGAAACAATGGATACATATAATAATGGTTTTTATTAGTACAACTTATTTATATAAAAGTTAAAATGAAATAAAATACGGTTCGGTCGTAAAAACCTTCTTACTTTCATAATCCTACCTCGTCTTACTTACCTTCAGCAGGTGTTACCAATCCCAGTTCCCAAGTCCTATTATACCTCACTCAAACAAAAATTCAGAGCTTTTATTTGGAATGGGAAAAAAGCGAGACTTTCCTATTTACTACTGTCCTACTCCCGGCAGACAGGTGGCATTGGCCTTCCAGATCCAGAGTTGTATGGTAGGGCGATTTCTTATTGCCAGAACCGTGGACTGGTTACGGAATTCCGGACACAAACCATGAGTGGCCTTGGAACAGAGCATTATGGGCAGGCCTATGTGAGCTCTTCTTTTAGGTCAGCAAAAATTACCAGCTATTTCTTTCTCTGCTTATCCCATTATAAAAGCTACGCTTGATGCCTGGAATTTACTTGGCTCCTCCCAATGCTCTGTCCCATTCCCCTCCCCACTTCTCTCGATCAGAGATATTCTAGGCATGGCCTCCCCAACCTTGCTAGATTCTTCTTCCAGAGGGGTTAGATCATCATCCCTCCCACTCACTTCTCTCCTTGAGTCACCAGGTAAGCTGATCAGCTCAGATGATATGCTTGATTTGCTTAACCCCCATATCTGAGACCTCACCTTAATACCCCACCTTAGATCATTTGTCTTGAGGAACAACACCAGCGGTGAACTTCTTTGCCCCCTGGTGTGGCTAGAACCCTTAATACTACACCCTAATCCTCCCAAAAAGCTAATCTCACAATTATATAACAGATTACGTTCCCCTCCTCTAACTGCTAAACTAGCTTTCATAAGTTGTTGGGAGAAAGAAGTCAGTACTCCCCTTCTCCTTGCTACCTAAACTTCTTAATTTACCTCATAAATCCTCACGTTGTGTTCGAAACAAGGAAAATGGGTATAAAATCCTAACTCAGTGGTATATCACCCCCATTAGGTCATCCCTTTTCTCTGGGGCTCTGAGGGGCAATGTAATATTTGCGTAATAGGCGCATAATACAGGCGTAGATCACTATAGCTACATTTTTCAAGATGCTAGAAGTTTCCTGAGGCTGGAGAAAATAGTTGGCACGGTAGAACATTACAATAGCTTTATATGCAGATAGAGTGTTCCAATATATTCACGATTACAAAATCGGCACTAATGATGCAAATATTTTGGCGCAATACGTGCAACTTCACATTTTGACAGGTCTGACTACTTATTAGTGATTGGTGCACTAAGTATGTACCGTATGTAGCATACATACATACATACATACAGCACTATGTATGTAGCATGTATGTATGGACAGCTGTCACGAGGGTGTCAAGAGCCACACCTGACTCCGTTATATCCGGGGTCAGGAAGTCGCAGCGGGTGGCTGCGCGCTCTATGTAGAAAGATAGTGCTGTTTCTTTATGGTAGCTTTCTGGGTTTGCCTTGCAACCCTTTTTGGCTCACTCAGGGATCCGTAGCTCTTTCTCCTCAGCTGTTTCTTGTCCAGCACTCCCAACCTCATTATATTCCCCTCTTCCACTTCTCTGGTTGCCAGATATAGAGCTTCCTGCCTGGACTTCTATGCTGACCCACTGGAGCTGTGTAACTGTGTTCCCTGGTTGTTGTTCCAGAACGTTACCCTCCGGATCCCTGTTTGGCCTTTGTGGTCTGCTGTTGTCGCCCACCTGGGATTATATGTTTGTCTGTATTGTCTGTCCTCTCCTTGGTGTTTTCCTCTTAGTGTCAGTGGTGCGGACTAGTGATCCCACCGCCCCGTTCACTACATAGGGCTCATCTTAGGGAAAGCCAGGGTTTAGGCACGTGATCGGCGTACGGGTGAGGAACCCGTCTAGGGACGTCAGGGCAGTCAGGTGCCAGCCGTAAGGTGAGTCAGGGGTCACCACCTTTCCCTCTCCCTTGGACAGGGCCTTCCCATTTCCCTCCCTTTGCGTGACGCCGGTCATTACAACAGCAGAACATATCAGCTACACTATATCACTATCTAACCTACACTGACTATCCCCCACTAACTACTAACTATCTGTATTATATATATAAGCTAACTAACTATCTAATGTAATGACACAGGAAAGCAGAGAGCACAGCAATAACACTGCTGTCTCTCTCATATCGGCAAAATACTGCATACAAGGGCTGCTGGAGAGGTTCTTATATAGTAAGGGGTAGGCAACTTTCCTATTGCTTGCTAGGGATGTTGCTAAGCTCAGACAAAGATATTGCAGCCTTCTCATTGGCCCAAAAGCTAGAAAGGAGGCTACTGATGAAAAAATAAAATCTAGAATATTCGAAATTACGAATATACACTCACCTAAAGAATTATTAGGAACACCATACTAATACGGTGTTGGACCCCCTTTTGCCTTCAGAACTGCCTTAATTCTACGTGGCATTGATTCAACAAGGTTCTGATAGCATTCTTTAGAAATGTTGGCCCATATTGATAGGATAGCATCTTGCAGTTTATGGAGATTTGAGGGATACACATCCAGGGCACGAAGCTCCCGTTCCATCACATCCCAAAGATGCTCTATTGGGTTGAGATCTGGTGACTGTGGGGGCCATTTTAGTACAGTGAACTCATTGTCATGTTCAAGAAACCAATTTGAAATGATTCGAGATTTGTGACATGGGGAATTATCCTGCTGGAAGTAGCCATCAGAGGATGGATACATGTTCTCATTCTGTTTACGCCAAATTCGGACTCTACCATTTAAATGTCTCAACAGAAATCGAGACTCATCAGACCAGGCAACATTGTTCCAGTCTTCAACAGTCCAATTTTGGTGAGCTCGTGAAAATTGTAGCCTCTTTTTCCTATTTGTAGTGGAGATGAGTGGTACCCGGTGGGGTCTTCTGCTGTTGTAGCCCATCCGCCTCAAGGTTGTGCGTGTTGTGGCTTCACAAATGCTTTGCTGCATACCTCGGTTGTAACGAGTGGTTATTTCAGTCAATGTTGCTCTTCTATCAGCTTGAATCAGTCGGCCCATTCTCCTCTGACCTCTAGCATCCACAAGGCATTTTTGCCCACAGGACTGCCGCATACTGGATGTTTTTCCCTTTTCACACCATTCTTTGTAAACCCTAAAAATGGTTGTGCGTGAAAATCCCAGTAACTGATCAGATTGTGAAATACTCAGACTGGCCCGTCTGGCACCAACAACCATGCCACGCTCAAAATTGCTTAAATCACCTTTCTTTCCCATTCTGACATTCAGTTTGGAGTTCAGGAAATTGTCTTGACCAGGACCACACCCCTTAATGCATTGAAGCAACTGCCATGTGATTGGTTGACTAGATAATTGCATTAATGAGAAATAGAACAGGTGTTCCTAATAATTATTTAGGTGAGTGTATATCACTATATTCTAAATATTCCTGAATTCTGGAAGTGCCTATAATCGCGATTAATATTCGCTATTCGAATATTCTGCCCAACACTAATAATAAAATACAATAATACAAAAAAATCCATACCAATTACAAAAATATCAATGAGTCTTCTATAAAGTATTGTGATAAAGCAATGTCTTAAGTTATGATCACTCTATTTTATTCATGATTTTTTCTTGATTTTTTCTTCTTATACATATGTTGCCTCTATCTTCTATACTTCATATATATTATTTCTTCCAAGGGGTTCATACAGATGGAAGATTGAGATGGGGGCCTCCCGCCAAGGGGAGATCGGAGTGCTGGTACAACAGCATGACTCAGATTTCCTATCGGTGATGGGCACCCATTCCTATTCTACAGGAAATTAAATAATTCTAAATCAGCATTAAAGAGCACCTTTCACTAGTTTAAAAACTAAAAACTAACTATATCAGTGGGCAGAGCGGCGCCCAGGGGTCCCCCTGCACTTACTAGTATGTCTGGGCGCCGCTCCGTTCGCCCGGTATAGGCTCCGGTGTCTGCAGCTCCCTCTGTTGTACTGGGCGGAGTTTTTGTATTAGGGTTGTCCCTTGCTGCAGTGCTGGCCAATCGTAGTGCACAGCTCATAGCCTGGGCGCCCCTGGGCGCCGCTCTGCCCACTGATATAGTTAGTTTTTAGTTTTTAAACTAGTGAAAGGTCCTCTTTAAGTCCCCTAGGTATAAGTATATCAAAGTCAAAGGTCCTTCTAGATCAGGGGTGGGCAATTATTTTTTCGATGGGGCCACATGAGAAACTGAAAATATTTTGGAGGGCCGGGCCAAAAGGCTAAACTCAATACTGCATAAAATCACCGCGTCCTGGCACAGGCGGGCGTGATGACATCATCATGCCTGCCTGCGCTGGGATTTCACTACCAAATAGACCTCAGGCCTGTAGCCTATGACAAGTCTTGTCGCCATCTGCAAATTTTAAGGCGCATTGGCGACCATTTTGGTCGCCATCTGGAGCGCTGTATTGCATCAGTGACATGAACACTCTCCACATAGAATGTTATATTACATCAGTGACATCACCGCTCTCCACATATAAGTGATATTTTACATCAGTGACATCACCGCTCTCCACATATAATGTTATATTACATCAGTGACATCACCGCTGTCCACATATAGGCGATATATTACATCAGTGACATCACCGCTCTCCACATATATGTGATGAGCGGTGATGTCACTGATGTAATGTATTACTTACCGGTATATGTGGACAGCAGTGATGTCACTGATGTAATATATTACTTATGTGTGGAGAGTGGTGATGTCACTGATGTAATATATCACTTATAAGTAATATATTACATCTGTGACATCACCGCTCTCCACATATAAGAGGCATATTACATCAGTGACGTCATCCCTTGGCGCTGGGGTGCGCAGCCAGGGCCGGCCTTAGGTGTTCAGGCGCCCTGTGTGAGCTAACCTTGTGGTAGTGTTACCTGCAGTCCTATGTAAAACCACAGATAACACTAGTGCTAAATAATGTAGTAGTGTTACCTGCAGTCCTATGTAAAACCACAGATAACACTAGTGTAGATAATGTGGAAGTGTTACCTTCGTCCTTAGTGTGCCTCCCTGTGTCTATCGCACAGACTCCATGCTGGCGCTGCCTCCTCTTCCATCTTCTTCCCCGCACAGAACGTTCTGAAGCAGCTGCGTCAAGACATAGGAACACTGTGGGCAAGGTGATACACACAGGGAGAGACATACACACAGGGACGGGGACACACACAAAGGGACAGACACACTCACACACACACAAAGGGACGGACACACACAAAGGGACAGACACACACAAAGGGACAGACACACACGGACGGACACACACAGGGACGGGGACACACACACAAAGGGACAAACACACACACACAGGGATGGACACACACACACACACACAAAGGGACAAACACACACACACAGGGATAGACACACACACACAAAGGGACAGACACACACACAGGGACGGACACACACACACACACACACAAAGGGACAGACACACACACACAGGGACGGACACACACACACTGGCACACTCAACATCAGCAGCAAGTCCAACCCTTAATGACCCCCACAATCCCTGGGGGGGGGGGGGTGATGTAGTAGCAGGCAGGAAAGCACACACTGTCCCCCTGTCCTATATGAGCCCCCCCCACCCCCACCAAATACCTGTAAGTTCTGTTAGTTGCTTGGCTTTGGCTGTGGCTGCTGGCTGGGGCTCCGCCTCCTTCCTCTTTCTGCCTGTGCGGCAGCTGCATCACGCTCCAGCAGCCACTGGTCTGCTCTGTTAAAGAGACAGGCAGGCCAGGCAGCAGAGCGGAGCGCAGAGCGGCCGCGGGCCCCGCCCCCTCCTCACTCCGGACAGTGACTCCGTGCTGTTACAGGGCCGGCGGCGGCGGCGGCAACAAAAATGCCGGGGGCCGGATTAAAAGGTCCGCCGGGCCGTATACGGCCCGCGGGCCGTAGTTTGCCCAGGTCTGTTCTAGATTCTAATCGTGACATTTTTGATATATGATTCCCTCCTCTCCAATGTTTATCTACCTTCTCAAAGGTGTCAAAAGTTAAGCCTGTTGGGTCTTTATTGTGAAACTGTTTAAAATGTTTCAATATCTATTTTTTATATTCCCTATACACTGCGTGCAGAATTATTAGGCAAATGAGTATTTTGACCACATCATCCTCTTTATGCATGTTGTCTTACTCCAAGCTGTATAGGCTCGAAAGCCTACTACCAATTAAGCATATTAGGTGATGTGCTTCTCTGTAATGAGAAGGGGTGTGGTCTAATGACATCAACACCCTATATCAGGTGTGCATAATTATTTGGCAAAATGGGTCAAAAGAAGGACTTGACAGGCTCAGAAAAGTCAAAAATAGTGAGATATCTTGCAGAGGGATGCAGCACTCTTAAAATTGCAAAGCTTCTGAAGCGTGATCATCGAACAATCAAGCGTTTCATTCAAAATAATCAACAGGGTCGCAAGAAGCGTGTGGAAAAACCAAGGCGCAAAATAACTGCCCATGAACTGAGAAAAGTCAAGCGTGCATTGGCCATATTTCAGAGCTGCAACATCACTGGAGTGCCCAAAAGCACAAGGTGTGCAATACTCAGAGACATGGCCAAGGTAAGAAAGGCTGAAAGACGACCACCACTGAACAAGACACACAAGCTGAAACGTCAAGACTGGGCCAAGAAATATCTCAAGACTGATTTTTCTAAGGTTTTATGGACTGATGAAATGAGAGTGAGTCTTGATGGGCCAGATGGATGGGCCCGTGGCTGGATTGGTAAAGGGCAGAGAGCTCCAGTCCGACTCAGACGCCAGCAAGGTGGAAGTGGAGTACTGGTTTGGGCTGGTATCATCAAAGATGAGCTTGTGGGGCCTTTTCGGGTTGAGGATGGAGTCAAGCTCAACTCCCAGTCCTACTGCCAGTTTCTGGAAGACACCTTCTTCAAGCAGTGGTACAGGAAGAAGTCTGCATCCTTCAAGAAAAACATGATTTTTCATGCAGGACAATGCTCCATCACACGCGTCCAAGTACTCCACAGCGTGGCTGGCAAGAAAGGGTATTAAAGAAGAAAATCTAATGACATGGCCTCCTTGTTCACCTGATCTGAACCCTATTGAGAACCTGTGGTCCATCATCAAATGTGAGATTTACAAGGAGGGAAAACAGTACACCTCTCTGAACAGTGTCTGGGAGGCTGTGGTTGCTGCTGCACGCAATGTTGATGGTGAACAGATCAAAACACTGACAGAATCCATGGATGGCAGGCTTTTGAGTGTCCTTGCAAAGAAAGGTTGCTATATTGGTCACTGATTTGTTTTTGTTTTGTTTTTGAATGTCAGAAAGTTATATTTGTGAATGTTGAGATGTTATATTGGTTTCACTGGTAAAAATAAATAATTGAAATGGGTATATATTTGTTTTTTGTTAAGTTGCCTAATAATTATGCACAGTAATAGTCACCTGCACACATAGATATCCCCCTAAATTAGCTAAAACTAAAAACAAACTAAAAACTACTTCCAAAAATATTCAGCTTTGATATTAATGAGTTTTTTGGGTTCATTGAGAACATGGTTGTTGTTCAATAATAAAATTAATCCTCAAAAATACAACTTGCCTAATAATTCTGCACTCCCTGTACAGTATGTTCAGATATTCTCTTATTCACTGTTCTTTTTGTCCTCCCTATATACTGTTTTTGCAAGGACATTCAATGATATATGTAACATTACTTCAGTTATATGTCCAAAAAAAAATTATTTTATATATGAAGGAATTTTGTGTAGAACAGACCTTGATTGTCTTTTTTAGGAAAGTAGTGTTTTTACAGTTGATACATTTTTCGTATCTATAAAATCCTTTTATATTAAACCAATTGTGTAAAAAATATTCTCCTTTTTTCTTTGTTTTGATTGACGGTGCTGTTTTTAAACCTAAATTTGGGGCCTTTGTGCAGGTTATTTGAGGAGTGGTGGGTATTAAAGTACCAATAGTCTCAGGGGAGGGCTGGGAAGGGGGGCAGGGAGGCAATTGCCCCCCAGGCCGCCCTAAAGCATGTTAAAAAAACGGCCACTGGGCCGTCTTTAACAAATAATATAGATATTTTTTTTATTCCTCAGGGCCGCACCGCCGATCACCACAGGCGGCGCGGCCCTGGTTCTAGTTGCCGGCGGCGGTGGGGGGGCAGTAGTAGATGTGTGCTTCCATTGTGGAAGCGCTCATCTCCATATTCATCTGTATCGCCGTTCTCAGGACAGCGATACAGATAGCTGTGCTGCGGCAGGGCAGGGGAGGGAGAGGTGTCTCCCTTCCCTGTTCTTCTGATAGGCCGCAGGCACTAATGCCTGCAGCCTATCAGAGGCCGACTCAGGTGGCGTGATTCTGTCATTATCATTGCCCTGCCTGAGTCGGGCAGCACAAAGTGGGGGACACAGGCCTGCATCACATCACTGCTGATGGAGGTAAGTATTAGTGTTTTTTGTTTATGTTTTTTTTCTTTGCGGGGGGAGCTGGCACTATGGGGGCATCTGCTATTTCTTACAGCCCCATTTTTTTTGGGGTGGCACTCTGGGGGCATTTATTTCTTGCCCATTTTTGGGGGGGCACTATGGGGGCATTTCTTACTGGCACTTTATGGGGGGCACCATGGGGAGAGGAGCACTATGGGGCATCTGGGGGGTCTAAAGGGGCTTTTTTTATTGGCACATTATGGGGGGCACTATAGGGGAGTGCGGCACTATGGGGCATCTGTTGTCACTATAAGGGCATTATTTGGGGGCACTATGGGTAAGTGGGGTCTCTAAAGGGTCCTTTTTTATTGGCACATTATGGGGGGCACTATGGCATCTGGTGCCACTAAGGGGGCATTTTTTACTGGCACATTATGGGAGGCACTATAGGGGAGAGCGGCACTATGTGGCATTATTTGGGGGCACTATGGGGGAGTGGAGCACTATTGGGGCATCTGGTGGCACTAAGAAGGGGCATTTTTTACTGGCACATTGTGGGGGAGAGGAGCACTATAGTAGCATCTGCTGGGGGCACTAAGAAGGGGCATTTTTTTACTGGCATTTTATGGGGGACACTATGGGGAAGGGGGAGAGGAGCACTATGAGGGCATTTACTGGGGCACTATATAGGGGTATTTTATACTGGCATAGATAATGGGGACATTAGCTAAACTGCGGGCACTAAGCGGGGGTATTTCATGTACTGTCATATTATAGGGAGAATTATTACTACTAGGAGGTATTATGCGGAACTTTACTACTACTGGGGGGCTATGAGGAACATGATTACTAGGGCACTATAGGGGCATTATTACTACTAAGTGTTCTCTGGCAGAGAATTATTTCTATTGGTGGGATTTTGGGGAGCACTGTTACTTTGGGGGGCACCCTGGCACAGTATCAGCTTAGCACAATTCTTTTTGGGGGACACTATCTTTATACTATTATGTCTGGGAGCAGTTATTTTTTAGAGCACTGTGTGCCAATAATTGTTGAAGGGGGCACTATCTGTGTGGTAGCAGTATTTCCAGGACTGTTTCTGCAGTATAGTATTGGGGGTGGCAGGAAAGGGTGTTCAGAAGATGTGAAGATGAGGGAAATGTGGTAAACTAATGTCTGTTTGTCAATCTCTGTAGAGACGGGAGATGGCTGAAAAATCATCATGGCGGTCTGGTCTGAATGGAGAAGATGAGGAAAGAGAACGTCTACAACAAAGGTGACATCACTGGATGTAAGACGTACGTGGCGCTATGTAGGAGAGGAGATGCTCTGGCTCCTCCCCCGGTTATTTGCAGAAGGAAGATTTAGAGCTGGGTGAGGAGGGCCAAAGGGGGCAGCAGGCCACGGGCGGGTTGCAGATGGTGGGGGGAACCACAAGCCTTGAGCAGGATCTGGGGAGGGAGGAGCTTCCTGGCTGTAGCCTGCTGTTTATTGTATAATGTGAAGCAGGCAGTGCAGCCAGGACAGGCCTCCCCTCTCCGTATTATGTGTATAGACAGGCCTCAACAATAGAATTACAGCTGTACAGTGTTTGTTGGGAGTGACCTATTATATGTAGGAGGGGCTTTTAATAATGGGCGGGGCTAGAAATGGGCCACTTGAATGGATTTGCCACCCAGGACTAAGGCTGCCAGCCCTTCCCTGGGCAGTAGTGGGCACCGTACACGTTGTAGGCCTGACACACACACTTGCAGGCAACTGCAATTATATTACAGTGAAAAAATTGTTTTTTATTTTTAAATGCAAGCTACTGTGACACCAGATATGAGTGGTGCAACTGGGCACTGGCAGTAGTGGGCACAGTACACGTTGTAGGCCTGACACACACACTTGCAGGCAACTGCAATTATATTACAGTAAAAAATTGCTGTTCTTTTTAAATGCAAGCTACTGTGACACCAGATATCAGTGGTGGCACTGGGCACTGGCAGTAGTGGGCACAGTACACGCTGTGGGCCTGACACACACGCTTGCAGGCAACTGCAATTATATTACAGTGAAAAAAATTAATAAAATAAAGCAGACTGATGTACTAGACCTAAAAAGGGCTTTTTGGGGTGCTGTCCTTACAGCAGATCAGATGAGTCTTTGAGGACTGGAGTGGACACAGAACAATGGCCTAGCTAACGATTTCCTTATTAAATCAGCAGCAGCTCCACTGTCCCTGCTCTCACTAACACTGCAGCTTCCGAATGAATCTAAGATGGATGCTGTCCTTGCTTTTTGATAGGAGGTGGGAGTCTTTGGGAGGGAGGGTATGCTGCTGATTGGCTGGAATGTGTCTGCTGACTGTGAGGTACAGGGTCAAAGTTTGCTCAATGATGATGTATAGGGGGCAGACCGAACATCGTATATGTTCGCCCGCCGCGGAGTTCGCGAACAAGCGATGTTCGCCGGGAACTGTTCGCAGGCGAATAGTTCGGGACATCTCTATTTATATGCAGATAGAGTGCTCCAATATATTGACGATTGCACTAATCGGCAATTAATGATGCGCATATTTTGATGCTATATGTGAAACTTCACATTTTAGCAGGTCTGACTACATATTACTGATTGGCGCACTATGTATTGTTATGACATCACAGCACTATGTCTGTAGCATGTATGTATGGACAGCAGAACCTATCACACTACCTAACACACTACAGTGACTCACTGACCCCCTAACTATCTGTAATATATATATATATATATATATATATATATATATAAGCTCTATCTAACTATCTATCTAATGTAATGAGTGGAAAGCACAGAGCACAGCAATGACACTGCTGTCTCTCTCAGAACTTTAAAAAAAACTGTAGAAAATGGCTGTTGGGGAGGTTCTTATATAGTAAGGGGTAGGAAACTTTCCTATTGGTTGCTAGGGATGTTGCTAAGCTCAGACAAAGACATTGCAGCCTTCTCATTGGCCCACAAGCAAGAAGCAGGGAGAGATCATGGGTTCAGATGAAAAAAAAAAATAGAATATTCAAAAATACGAATATATTCTAAATATTTGTGAATTCTCAAAGTGCCGATATTCGCAATTAATATTCGCTATTCGACTATTCGCGCACAACACTACTCCCCACTGCCCTTAATTGATAGGGCTGTGTCCTAGCATGTGTATATCATATACACTGCCTACTATAGCCTTACCATTCTGAGAATATAGGTGTTTTATGCATAGGAAGTTAACACATATTTACTGTTTCATTCACAAACACAATATGGGCGTATTCCTTATAAAGTAAGAAAATAAGCCTAAATAAATCTATGAAAGAGCTGAGCTTGTCTGTGTAGGTTGAGATATGTCTGGACATGCAACACACAAAGTAGCAGTTTAGATTGATAAAGCAGTGGAAGTGACAGGATGGCAAGTGCAGTACAGTGTGGGTCTACAAAGAAAGTAAGGGATTTAAAGATTTGTTCCATAATTAAATTCCTTACAAAGGAAGAAAAGAAGATTAAATAAATACATGAAAAGATGATTGCTCTATAAGGTGATGATGCACCTTCCTACTACCAAGTAAAGATTTGGCCCAAGCAGTTTAAATGAGGAAGGGAATCAATTGAAGATGACCCCCATTCCAGGCGACTTGTCGGAGCATCTTCAGAGGAAATGTGCCGTAAAGTAGAGGCCATGATTTTAGAATATCATCAGGTCAAAGTCAGTTTTATAGCTCATGAATTAGGCATTTAAGTTGGCACAGTTTCCAGTATCATTCATGATGTTTTGATGACGTCAAAGGTCAGTTACCGATGGGTGAGATAAATGTTTACTCCAGAGCGAAAAACTTGCCGCCAGCAATTTACAGTAGTCAAGAGAATTTAGACATGCTTAGAGAAAATCCAGGAGACTTCTATTCTTGAATTATTATGGGTGATGAAACATGGGTCCACCACCATGATCCTGAGGCCAAACCAGAGTCCATGCAATGGAAGCACAAGGGATCATCCACTCCAAAGAAATTTTGTGTGCACCAGTCAGCTGGAAACATCATGGTAACATTTTTTTTTGGGGGGGAGACAGAAGGTTTTTTATTAATAGAATTAATGACACACAAGACAATAATTAATGTGCAGACACTTATGCTTCAACAATGAAGGCATTATGTGAGGTAATCAAAGAAAATCCCTATGGGAATTTGTTAGCAGATGTGTTGCTGCTTCACGACAATGATCCAGCTCACAAGTCTCACAAATCACAAGCTGCTATCAGGGAATGTAACTTCGTGGATCTTAACCACCTAATCTACAGTCTGGACCTAGTTCCCAGTGATTACTTTCTCTTTTGGAAATTGAAGAAATTTCTACATTGGCAAGAATTTCCTGATGATAATGCAGTCAAAGAGGTGGTGACAGGGTTCCTGCAGCAGCAAAACATATCCTTCTATTCTGAGGGCATTCAATCACTGGATGCAAAATATAATAAGTGTGTTGAAGTCAAGGGGGATTACACTGCAAAGTAGTAAGTTCAATTTTGTTTTCATATTCAGGTAGATAAATTATTGAACACCCCTCATATATGATTATAAAGGCACAAGTAATGTGAACTAGCTTTCTAAGTATAGAAAACCATTCTTCTCAATATGATAAGGCTGTAGTCTGGAGCTAAGTGGCAAGATTGTTTACCACAGTTATTTTTTTCTCTCCCTCTTTTAATCCATAACAAAAGGCTATAGTCTTTCTATATTTTATATTGAAAATAGAGTTTTTCTATATGTAGAAAGTAAGGGTGCACCGAAATGAAAATTCTGGTCCGAAACCGAAAATTCAGGATGCCCTTGACCGAAAACCGAAACCGAAACTGCCTTTTTGCTCAAATACTTTTAAAATACTTTTTTTTTAATGATTTTATTAATAATTCTTTTTCATGAATTTAATAAATCATATTATATATGGAGAGGGGGATCTGTGGGTGGCTCTGTTATGGAGAGGGGGATCTGTGGGTGGCGCTGTTATGGAGAGGGGGATCTGTGGGTGGCGCTGTTATGGAGAGGGGGATCTGTGGGTGGCGCTGTTACGGAGAGGGGGATCTGTGGGTGGCGCTGTTATGGAGGGGGGATCTGTGGGTGGCTCTGTTATGGAGAGGGGGATCTGTGGGTGGCTCTGTTATGGAGAGGGGGATCTGTGGGTGGCTCTGTTATGGAGAGGGGGATCTGTGGGTGGCTCTGTTATGGAGAGGGGGATCTGTGGGTGGCTCTGTTATGGAGAGGGGGATCTGTGGGTGGCTCTGTTATGGAGGGGGGGATCTGTGGGTGGCTCTGTTATGGAGAGGGGGATCTGTGGGTGGCGCTGTTATGGAGAGGGGGATCTGTGGGTGGCGCTGTTATGGAGGGGGGATATGTGCACTGTTATGGGCATAACAGTGCACAGATCCCCCCTCCCCATAGCAGTGCCATAGACCGATCCCCCTACCCATAACAGCCCCGGCCCTGCTGCTCACAGCAGACTAATCACTCACTGCATCTTTATTTTACCTTACAATCGTGACGCTCCAGTAACAACTCTGCAGGCAGAGCGGAGGGCGGCGTAACGTCACTTACTCACGTGACGCACCTGCTCCGCCCACTTTATGAATGAAGGAGGCGGAGCAGGCGCGTCACGTGAGGTAAGTGATGTTACGCCGCCCTCTGCTCTGCCTGCAGAGTTGTTACTGGAGCGTCACGATTGTAAGGTAAAATAAAGATGCAGTGACTTAAAGTAAACCACCCGCCCGGCGCCCGCCCGCAGATGGTGAGCTACTTGGTGGGTGACAAATCCCACACCCCATATTTTCGGCCGATATGTAACAATATCGGCCGAAATGGATTAGGTACATTTTCGGCCGATATTTTCGGCTGCCGGAATTTCGGTGCACCCCTAGTAGAAAGCTTACATATAGTATTACTGGTGTCATAGTCACATTTTGTGCATGTGAATAAACCAGCAATATGCATTAGTAAGGGAGGGTTTGTATTTGTGTTATAAATTCCATTATAGGATTCCATTATAGCAGAGTTATAACTCAATATAACAGAATTTTAGGATGGAATGCAATGCAGAAGCCTTTAAGAGGCATTCCGTTTTGCTTAAATGACATTCCATTGCAATAAAAAAAAAAAAAGTAGCATAATATTACATATTTTTTTTATAGTACAATAAAAGGAGGGTGGTGGTGGAGTTCAGCTGAAGGAGCAGTTGTCCAATAGGAGGAAACCAACTCCTCCACAATGTTTGCTACCGGTGTGGGGGATGTGAGTAAATTAAAATCCTGCAAATGAGAGTCCAGCAAGGGAGGAGGTGTCAGAGGGTATCAGCCATGTTTCTGTCAAACTCAGGAAGGAAAGTTTGCAAGAGATGAAAAGGTTGTGAATGTAGGAGAGTTTGTTGCAGATAGAACGAACATTCCATAATACTCCTCCAAGAGGTAAAGGAAGAGCAGGGGCCAGGCAGATGGTTTTCAGGTTTAGGGGATTGCAGAAATTTTTAGAAGGAGATTGGTAGTGGGAGGTAGACATGATAGTGATGATTTGCCAAGGAGGTGTAATGACCGGCGTCACGCAAAGGGAGGGAAATGGGAAGGCCCTGTCCAAGGGAGAGGGAAAGGTGGTGACCCCTGACTCACCTTGCGGCTGGCACCTGACTGCCCTGACGTCCCTAGACGGGTTCCTCACCCGTACGCCGATCACGTGCCTAAACCCTGGCTTTCCCTAAGATGAGCCCTATGTAGTGAACGGGGCGGTGGGATCACTAGTCCGCACCACTGACACTAAGAGGAAAACACCAAGGAGAGGACAGACAATACAGACAAACATATAATCCCAGGTGGGCGACAACAGCAGACCACCAAGGCCCAACAGGGATCCGGAGGGTAACGTTCTGGAACAACAACCAGGGAACACAGTTACACAGCTCCAGTGGGTCAGTATAGAAGTCCAGGCAGGAAGCTCTATATCTGGCAACCAGAGAAGGTGGGAGAGGGGAATATAAGGAGGTTGGGAGTGCTGGACAAGAAACAGCTGAGGAGAAGGAGCTACGGATCCCTGAGTGAGCCAAAAAGGGTTTCAAGTCAAACCCAGAAAGCTACCATAAATAAACAGCACAATCTTTCTACATAGAGCGCGAAGCCACCCGCTGCGACTTCCTGACCCCGGGTATAACGGAGTCAGGCGTGGCTCTTGACACCCTCGTGACAGGAGGGCGAGGATTTGACCTGGATATCACCAGATGCAAGGAGAAGCAGAGAAACTGTTAGTAGGAGGGAGTAGGAGAGAGCTTGAGGTGGCTGTGTATGTTTGGAAAGGATGGATTTGAACCAGTTGATATTTGTTTTGGGATTGGTTTGCCAAAATTTAAAAAAGTTTGGTTCAGACTAGTGTTGGTTGAGCACCAAAGTGCTCGGGTGCTCAAGTAGAACACCTCAGGATGCACAATGGAAGTCAATGGGAGAACCCGAGCACTGAATACGGGGTACACCACTTATAACCTGGGACCATTCTGAATAGGAATCATTGTCAATCCAATTACAAACTATACTTTCCAAGCATATAGACCTTATTTTACCTATTAAAAATATATGAGGGACAATATCAAAAGACTTTGCAAAATCCAGAAACACTACATTCATAGCCGCCCCTCTGTCCAGGCTTCTAACTCCTCAGAAAAACAAATCAGGTTAGTCTGACAACTTCTGTCCTTGGTAAACCCATGCTGTTTTTCACATTTGATATTATTTACAGTCACATACTCAAACTATCTGGTCTATAATTACCTATAATTGAAGGACCTAGATTTCTTTTTGAATATGGGCACCACATTTGTCTTGCACCAGTCAGCACTATACCATTACTTAGAGAATCTAAGACACTCTCCTGTTTCGAGGTCCACTGGGGCCCCCAGGAATTCTCGTGGAGCTCAGCCTGCGGGGGACCCCATTGAAGTAGCGGGACAGGTCACGCATGTGCCTGCGGAATCTTCGGTTCCGACACCTTTGCGGGCCGACACGGTTCTGGCATCCGTGCTGACGTGATCGTGTATCCATGCTGGGATACTTGAGCGTCCGCGTGCACGCTTGAGAGGAGGTTTGCAAAGGGTTACGCGGCCAATCTTATGTGAATCTTATTCGTTATGCCGGCGGCTGACGGGGAATATACCTGTACATAAACTCTAGTAGATTAGAGGGCAGGCATTGGTTAAGTGATCAGTGACCAGCTTAGGCCACACAAGTGTCAGGGATTAGGATAATCATATGGCCTATGAGGAATAGACACATGGCACTCTGTGATTGGCTAGCAGGTGTTTAAGAGGTGATTTCCCTGGCTGGTCAGTGCCCACTGTTGTTTTGACAACCCGGGTGTATATTGCTGTTCACATTCTTCCAGACTACCTGTGCATGACCTCTGACTTCCTCAATCCATCTCTAGAGACTGCCTGTGGGAAGCTTCTATGCGGAACAGTTTGTCTCGTGTTGGACCTCGGATCAGACCCTGGAAATGTCTCGTCCCTAGGTACTACGTTACACTGACTATTTCTGTGCATATGAACTTTGGCCTGGTCTGGCTGTCCCTTGTGAGTTTTAATGCACAAGTTATTTTTCGGATTGATTACCTGCATATGATTTCTGGTCTGGACTGTACTGCCATCATTTAATAAATCCACCATTGTTTAAACTCTGTCTGGTTGTTTGGGGTTCTGCACCATTACAGAGAATCTGTAAAAAATGTTAAACAGGGGGACATCAATGACTGAACTGAGCCCTTTAAGAAATCATGGGTGTAATCTGGATCGGAAGCCTTGTTCATAATTACCTTATTTAACTTAGCTGGGCAAGGTGGTCAGCGACAATGGGCACAACATCCTGTTCACTCTGAACCTTAGGGAAATAACACATGCTCCCAACTTTGGTTTAAAAAAATTCAGCAAACTTGAAGTAAATCCTAATTGGTTCACCCATCTCTATATTAAACTTTATGTACCTCTGTAAAATTCTTACATGGAATGTTGATCTAGTCTAATCATCACTTGGGATCAAGGGGAAAATGTTTCCTTTTTAAGACAACTGAGGAAACTATTTTCTAAAATTTACCTACAGTATAGCCCTTCCCTTCATCCATGACTTTTCCCATCCCTTTATTGAACTTGAAGAAAATATGTACTAAAAATTGTCAGGACTAGACCTAAACTTTCTGTAGTGCTATAAGATGAATATTAACTATTGATAGCTGCAGTCCACAGAAGTGCACAAAGTTGTATGCACCTTAGTGGCACAGATTTAGTAATTTATCACCTAGACTCTGTCTAAAACAAGAGCAATGATGATGCCCACATCTAATGTGCATATTAAGAACAAGTATCATAACTTGGGAACGGAGCCACAGATCAACAAAATAAAAACTGTTTTTTAATCAGGTGAACCTCATCTATGTGTCTATGCCAACAGTTTTATAGGGAGGTCGCTGTTGACAGATTCTGTTTAATCCTTTATGAGTATATTGTAAATGAATTAATCCAGTTTCATACTTTTTATCACTTTGGAAGTTCATTGGGTGTTCATTTTATAAAATTTGGCTTGTGGTAATACAGTGTGCAATAAATAATGAAATAATTGCCAGATAAATAGCAACGTCTGTGACAGAGGGTGTTAACGTACAATCCCTTAAGGAACCATCTGTTTCTGTTTTGCGACTTTTAATTAATGGAAAGCTGCATGAATGCAAACTGACTGCAATTGTCCATTCTGTTTGTCAGAAACGAAACACCCTGAGGTGAGCAGATTATCTTCTGCTGATGCCTAGATGCCAGTTTCTCTGTGGTAGGTGACATGAGAATAACAGACTTTGCAGAAATTGTATAATAAGTTGTAGCATTTCGATGACATACTACAGTAGTTGCAAAAAAATCTGATATACAGCATAAACTTTGTAGAGAAAAGTGACTACATTGTTTTTGTTTTTTTTAAACAGAATAACGTTCTTAGGCTCAACAGTAGCAAAGGTGAATATAGGAAATTTACTAAAGGATTGTTCCTTATCTTTCATGTTCAGAAAACTACTGCTAAAAAGTTAGAATCACATTTATCAAAGCATTTACACCTCTTTTATGCCGTAATAAAGTCGGAAATTATGACACACCATATTTGTGCTATAATTTGTGACTTTTTACAATTGTTTTGAAAAGTGTCAAGAAAAGGAGGTGGGTCTTTGTGGGGAGGGGCAGAACTGGTCCAACAGATTTACTATAATTTAATCAGAAGCTGGTGTAAAAATTAGCTGAGATCTCAGAAGTGGTGTAGATTTGATTTTCTGGCACATAGGCTGCCAGATAATGTGCCAAATGTATTAAGAGGAGTGAGCCTCTTAATAAATTTGGCACATTTTAGACCAATGGATTTTAGGTTAAGACAGGTGTAGGAAACATGATTCTTAGTACATCTGTTTCTTGAAGTGGTCATTTTCAGTCTATAGCTGTCGGATGAATGATTATTTGTTACATAGTTACATAGTTACATTGAAAAAAGACAAACGTCTATCAAGTTCAACCAAGGGATAGGTGGGGACACAAATCCCAGAACACATTTGGTATGGCCGAGCATGTATATGTTGTCAATAGGGATAGAGAAATCCCCTGGCAGACAGTTCTAGGCAGCTAATGGGAGAACAAAGGAATCGGGTGAAAAAAATTAGTTTCCCAATTGTTTTACCCCAGACATCATCTGTCAGTGGATGGAAGCAGAGTTTTAGAGCTCCCCATACACATTAGAGTCAAAGGAAATTCCAGCAGCCGTAAGTTGCTATTTAAGATGTCCTTTATTTCTTTGTCATAAAATCTTGTCTTATGATGCGTTTCGGCACAATAGCCTTTTTCAACAAGTTTACAGACCAGTGATTAATGTCATTCCTATATAGCACAGCACAAGCGATGCACAGGTGACGTCAGACGCCCGTTTACGGCGGTAAACGGGTCAGCACCAATCAGCAATTTAGTTACACTGTATGCAATCACAAAACATATACACAAATAAATGAATCAAATAAATGGAGATACCGCATTTTTCATCCGCAGGATCAGTGAGAAGATGTTGTCTATAAAACAATGTAAACCAATGATCAGAATCAGAAATCAATACATTATTACAAGCACATTATTTCATAATCACTATTTAAGCCTCTGGGATACAAGGTATCCAAAGTATGGATCCAATATGCCTCTCTCCGTAAAAGGAGCTTTTTAATGTCCCCACCTCTCCTTGGTCTCTTAATTTGCTCTAATACCTGAAATTTTAATTGTGACACTGTGGGTCCACATTTATCAAAATGATATGGTAATGGTAACAGGAAATTTTTTGTTCTTATAGTGGACTTATGTTTCCCTATCTTATCCTTAACTGCTTGTATTGTTTTACCTATATATGCTAAACCACATGGGCACTTTATCATGTAAATTACATTTGTTGACTCGCATGTAAAGAAGCCCCTCACTTTAAAGGCTTTTCCCGTACGTGGATGATAAAATTCTGTACCCTTAATAATATTGGAACATTGGAAACAGTGAAGGCAGGGGAAAGTACCCCTCCTCACTGTTCCAAATGAACTTTGTCTCATGGTCTCTCTGGGACTACCCAAATCTGCACGTACTAATTTTTCCCCAAAACTAGGGTGGTCGAGTGCCTGCAGACTTGAATTATTGGATGACCCCATACACATTAGACTGTCGTCCAAACCCACTGTTCGCAGCTGGTGTGTCCGACAATACACTAATGCACTAATGTGTATAGGGGTCTTTAGCCTTCAGTACAGACTAACTGAGGACACAGAGGAAAGGAGTCGGGAAGAGAAAGGGGATGCATCTGTTCTTCTACATGAGCATATGATAGTTAAAGCACACAAAGTGTCATGACTGGCGTCACGCAAAGGGAGGGAAATGGGAAGGCCCTGTCCAAGGGAGAGGGAAAGGTGATGACCCCTGACTCACCTTGAGGCTGGCACATGACTGCCCTGACGTCCCTAGATGGGTTCCTCACCCGTACGCCGATCACGTGCCTAAACCCTGGCTTTCCCTAAGATGAGCCCTATGTAGTGAACAGGGCGGTGGGATCACTAGTCCGCACCACTGACACTAAAGGAAAACACAACGGAGAGGACAGACAATACAGACAAAACATATAATCCCAGGGGGGAGAAAACAGCAGACAACAAAAGCCCGACAGGGATCCGGAGGGTAACGCTCTGGAACAACAACCAGGGATCACAGCTACTCAGCTCCAGTGGGTCAGTATATAAGTCCAGGCAGGAAGCTCTATATCTGGCAACCAGAGAAGTGGGAGAGGGGAATATAAGGAGGTTGGGAGTGCTGGACAAGAAACAGCTGAGGAGAAGAAGCTACGGATCCCTGAGTGAGCCAAAAAGGGTTTCAAGGCAAACCCAAAAAGCTACCATTAAGAAACAGCACTGTCTTTGTACATAGAGCGCACAGCCACCCGCTGTGACTTCCTGACCCCGGGTATAACGGAGTCAGACGTGGCTCTTGACACCCTCGTGACACAAAGTCAGTATTCAAGATAGTAAATGGAGAGTTATCGTTTGTTAGAATAAAAGCTGTGATATCATTGATCTATGATTTATATAACTGACTAGACTATAGATGCAGGCTCATGTTACTGCTGACTACCAATGCCCCTGCCAAATAAGTATGCAGGATTTAATGAAAAAGTATGGAATTCTCTGTGATATATTCTACTCAACTTGTCAAATCCAATGCTGACCTTTGACTGTAGGTTTTCTCATAGAATGAGATGGCAACATTCACATCACTGCAAAGTCCTTTTTACATGGGTAGATGGAAAGAAAATTATCAGGGACGAACAGTTCCCGATCATTGCCTGATTGTTGAGCCACAGCAATAGGTGCATTCAAAATCAGATTATTGCTACCACAATTGTTCATCCTTATACAGATTCATTGTAAGTAGGCAACACACTCCTGTGCTGCCCAGAAACAAAGATTTGATGTGCCATGTAAATGGAGTGATCGCCACCAATCGGTGGGTGATTAGTGGCACCGTTTGAATGGGACAATTATGTAATTATTATAATTACAATTGCTCCGACCTTCATATCACAAAACTGAACTGTTTACTAATTTAACATAACATAATACATTTACAAGCATTTATAAGTACTTTTTATCTATCTAAATTAAAACATCTGTAAATAATTTGACTGAACATTAACATAAAAGGGGTATTGTAGGGCTTTAATATTAACATCTATGACCTATCCTATCAGTCGCGGTTCAATCCCACTTAGGTTATATTAGAATCATTGCACCAAAGTTGCTCAATTAAGAGACAAAAGTATTTAGTGGTGTGTTATCTGTACACTGGAGAATGCAATGTGTAGTAAGATGGGATAGATGTTAAGATGAATGCGCCCTAAAGTGAGAGATAAATATCATGCATGGGATGGTGAAAATATAAACAAATGTCACATCATTATTCCACTGCATACTTCATCATTATCTATTCTGCACCCTGTCCACCCTGCTATAATATGTTATTGTTTTATTCCTGAAAATAATGAAAGCATATTCACAAAAGGCCACCTACTGAAAGTAAATAACTGCATCAGTTACTACATAAAAAAAAGTAAAAACAAGAAGAAGGAATGTTAAAGGTTGACTTAACAGTGTTTTATGTAACTTATTGTGAAGGTGAGTTTTCATTTTCTCAGCAATTTGAATCTTTTTGACAGATGCATTTGAATCCACTTCATTATTTGCACCCATGCACAAACTACCTCCTTTCTGTATGGATTTGATTAAGGTGCCAACATATGGCTATTTTGACATCTGCGTTTTCCTTTCTGGTTTTGAGATCTGGCACAGGCTCTCATAACTGGAGGAAAATACTTCAGTTTTGTCCCCATCCATTGTCAATGGTGACAAAGCTGAACAAATCAGAACGGAGAGCACCAGAATGCATTCCGTTCTGGTTTGTTGCTTTCTGTGACCTGACACAGAAACACTGCAAGCAGCAGTTTTTGTGTCCATGACTGAACAAGCCCAATCCAGCACTAAAAACAATGTAAGTCAATGGTGCCGGATCCATTTTTTGTGAACAAGAAAAAAAACTGATCCGTCGGCCATTGACTTACAATGGTAAGTTCTGAATGGATGCAGTCGGTTGTATTATTCGAACGGATGGTTTTGCTGTGGTTTTATTAGCAAAGATCACAGCAGATAAGTAAGATATTCTTTCTGTTTCTCTTTTTATTTTTTGTTTCAAAAATAAAGTATATTAACATACGGCAGTACGTGTGTAAACGTTTTCGGCTATGCAAAGCCTTCCTCAGACACTGTGTCTGAGGAAGGCTTTGCATAGCTGAAAACGTTTACACACGTACTGCCGTATGTTAATATACTTTATTTTTGAAACAAAAAATAAAAAGAGAAACAGAAAGAATATCTTACTTATCTGCTGTGATCTTTGCTAATATACTACCCGGGGTGGGAACCCTATACACAGCAGCAACCGACTGTTTGCAAAAACAAATTTTTGTTTAAAATTTGCTGTGGTTTTGAGATTCCATGTTGGATCTCAAAACCGGGCAGCAAAAATTCATGTGTGAAAGTAGACTAAGTAATGTCAAAGTGGCAGGAACATATACACCTATGGGTAAATGGTAGCTGGTGGTAACAAACAATTTAAAAAGACAGTTAAAAAAAAATAATAGTCTTCTTGGGGAGTAGCAAGGTTTCCAGTTTTGATACAGAGAAGAATATGTCAGGTACATCGGTCTATGATATTGTAAACTGTTACAAGCTCGCCATCCAGGGAGCAGACCAGGCTCATATGATCCTTCTTCTTTCTTTTCCTTGCCCTGTGTAACAAACTGGATTTGTTTAGAATACATTTCATCTAAATGGCACTAAAGAAAAACCTTACTTCAGAAGGCAGTAATTGCCAACTAGGGTAACATATAAGGATGAGCACATTTATTTATAAAGAACGGATTTCTAACTCATTTCACAAAAATTTGTCTGCTGAACTGAACTAACCCAAAGCTTTTCTGATTTATTTTGGATGAACTGCTTAAAACAGCACCCAGTGCCATTTTACTTGGGGAACTGATGGGGGAAAACAGGGAGAAACCTGGGCAGAATGCACAAATGTCATACTGTCTTGAGCAGATAATTAGGGTGGATAGGTCTCTGGCAGTGTCTGCCCAAAAATGATTTTAGAGTATACAGAGCCTCAAGCAACTATTCTAGTGTAGCAGGGACAATCTAGATAAACGATAGTAAAAAATAACTGAGTAGATTTTGGGGACTTTGGTCAAGGAAAGCTTAGAGGGAGTGAGGAGCTGAGGGTCTGGGCACACTGCATATAGCTGCTGCTTCAGAACTTCAATCTAGCAGTTCTGCATTACAAAGCCAACCACCTGCAAGAAAGAACATTTTGGTTGTCATTTGGACAGAAAGGCTTTTTTTTTTTTTCAAAACTTCAAGTTTCTGCATAGGCTTATTGCTAATACAGGATCCCAATCCCATTCTGCTACAAACACTGAGCAAATGCACATTTCTGTTATTAAGCGCGTTGCATTATAGCAAAAGCATTTTACAGCTATAATACCATTCTTTTACCCGTGTTATTGAACATCTACAGTAGTTCCCAGCAAAGACTGCCTTTTTCTATTCGTGTTAGCGATATACTGCATCAGATGGTGTTTTCATACATTTTAGTCTAATAATTTGATAGCTGAACAAGTATTATTTCAGGCCTGGTGGAATAAAACAATTCACCGCAAACACCTCATTGCATTATCAGTGTAATCGAATCCAATACTATATCAGACAGTGTTTTCAGACATTTTAGTCGAATAACAAGTGTACAAGTGTTATTTCAGGCTTAGTGAAAAAACAAATAGCCTCAAAGACTGTTCTGTATTATCTATGTTAGCAGACAGATTACTGCATCAGAGAGTGTTTTATATATTTAAAGAGTAACTAAACCTTTGCAACAAATTTTAATATGATGTCCCTAATGCCCTAATAAAACTGTTTCTAATATACTTTATTATTTTTTTTATTTTTCTTAGTCTTTTTCCTCCCTAAAGCGCACCCTTCACTGTGTGCTTAAAACTCAATTCTCTGAACTGGTGATGCTGCTGTCACTGTGGGCACAAGTTCAAAACATGCCATTCCTTGCCCAAGTTCAGATGCCTCTAGGTCTGTCCGATCAACTCCCATATGGCAGTTTTTAATGGAAGCGGCGGTGGAGGAGGAGGAGGTAGCCAACACTGTTTTTGTTTTGTTTTTTCCTTTTTTTTTTTTTTATAAATTTGGGAAGACCTAAAAAATAGAAAAGAGAATGCGAAGAGAAGGTGCGCTGGAGTATAACATTGGCTAGGTGTGGACGGTATAGTTGTCTACTCAGCACAAGGTATGGACAAGTCCTGTGGGATCCTTGCCTGGTTCCTTTTAATGAACATGAACTTGTCCACGTTGGCTGTGGACAGGCAGCTGCGCTTGTCTGTGATTAACCCCCCTGCCATGCTAAACACATGTTCGGACAATACACTTGCTGTAGGGCAGGCCAGCACCTCCAAGGAGTAAAGGGCAAGCCCAGGCCATGTGCCCAATTCGGAGACCCAGAAGTTGAATGGTGCAGACCAATCAGTCAGTACGTGTAGGCATGTGCACACGTACTGTTAGTAACATAGTAACATAGTACATAAGGCCGAAAAAAGACATTTGTCCATCCAGTTCGGCCTGTCATCCTACAAGTTGATCCAGAGGAAGGCAAAAAAAAAACCCTGTGAGGTAGAAGCCAATTTTCCTCACTTTAGGGGAATAAAAAATTCCTTCCCGACTCCAATCAGGCAATCAGAATAACTCCCTGGATCAACGACCCCTCTCTAGTAGCTATAGCCTGTAATATTATTACACTCCAGAAATACATCCAGGCCCCTCTTGAATTCCTTTATTGTACTCACCATCACCACCTCCTCAGGCAGAGAGTTCCATAGTCTCACTGCTCTTACCGTAAAGAACCCTTTTCTATGTTTGTGTACAAACCTTCTTTCCTCCAAACGCAGAGGATGTCCCCTCGTCACAGTCACAGTCCTGGGGATAAATAGATGATGGGATAGATCTCTGTACTGCCCCCTGATATATTTATACATAGTAATTAGATCTCCCCTCAGTCGTCTTTTTTCTAACGTGAATAACCCTAATTTTGATAATCTTTCAGGGTACTGTAGTTGCCCCATTCCAGTTATTACTTTAGTTGCCCTCCTCTGGACCCTCTCCAGCTCTGCTATGTCTGCCTTGTTTACAGGAGCCCAGAACTGTACACAGTACTCCATGTGTGGTCTGACCAGTGATTTGTAAAGTAGTAGGAATATGTTCTCATCACGGGCATCTATGCCCCTTTTGATGCAACCCATTATCTTATTGGCCTTGGCAGCCGCTGCCTGACACTGTTTTTTGCAGCTTAGTTTGCTGTTTATTAAAATTCCTAGATCCTTTTCCATGTCAGTGTTACCGAGTGTTTTACCATTTAGTATGTACGGGTGACTTGCATTATTCCTTCCCATGTGCATAACTTTACATTTCTCAGTGTTAAACCTCATCTGCCACTTATCTGCCCAAGCCTCCAATCTATCCAGATCCCTCTGTAGTAGTATACTGTCCTCTTCAGTGTTAATTACTTTACACAGTTTAGTGTCATCTGCGAAAATTGATATTTTACTATGCAAGCCTTCTACAAGATCATTAATAAATATATTGAAGAGAATAGGGCCCAATACTGACCCCTGAGGTACTCCACTAGTGACAGTGACCCAATCTGAGTATGTACCGTTAATAACCACCCTCTGCTTTCTATCATTGAGCCAGTTACTTACCCACTTACAGACGTTTTCTCCGAGTCCGAGCATTCTCATTTTATATACTAACCTTTTATGAGGTACAGTGTCAAATGCTTTGGAGAAGTCCAGATACACGACATCCATTGATTTGCCGCTGTCAAGTCTAGTACTTACCTCCTCATAGAAACTGATTAAATTAGTTTGACATGACCGATCCCTCACGAAGCCATGCTGATATGGCGTTATTTGCTTATTTCCCATAAGATGCTCTAACATAGCATCTCTCAGAAGACCAAGCTGGTGACAAGTCTGGCGCTATGGAGTCGTTTTATAGATGACATTATTTTTATCTGGTAGGATGGTGGAGACAATCTGAATACCTTTCTGCAGGATATAAATACAAATGAAAAAAAAATCTAAATTTTGTTATAAATACAAGTAGAACACAAATATAATTTTTTGATTTGAATATTAATATAGATCAACACAAATTAATATGTAGTACATATTGGAAACCGGTCATGAAAAATAGCTATATTCTCTATACTAGCTGCCACCTTCTAAGATGGCTTTTAATTATTCATACAAGCCAATTCAGGAGGATCAAGCATAACTGTACTAATCAGGACCAATTTGAACAAGAGGCTATAACACTCAAAGAACAATTTGGTGCAAAAAATTACCCTAATCAATCGTTGGATATTTCCTTGGGTAAAATAAGAGCTATGAATAAAAGGGAGTTTTTTACATCTACCCAAAGAGACCTCAAACAAGATGATAGACTTCGGATCATTTTACCATTTAATTCAGAATATAAGTCAGTCTAAAAAATAATACGTAAACACTGGCCTCATCTTTTACAGGATAAGATTATTGGGCCTCAGCTTAACAGTACCGCACAAATAACATACACCCGAGCACCTAATATAGGCCTCAAGGTAGCACCAACCAAAAACAAGTCAGTTGGTAACACATCAAACTGGTTAACACCAAAATGTTTCTATTGGTGTGGTACAGTAGGTGCAATAACTGTAAAATCACCACTTTTCCAAGAAAAACAACGAAGTACAGACCACACAAAATTCATTTCACTTTGAAATAAAAGAAGGCCTTTCTTGCGACTCAACGGATGTCATCTATTTATTACAGTTCCCATGCTCCAAACTATATGTAGGCAGAACAAAGAGACCATTTAAGAAGAGGATAGCTTTTAGAGACATTAATACATAGAAATTTTTACATTACCTATACAAAGATGATATAGATCACTAGACTACAGGGTTTTCTTTCTGCTACGGATATATACAATCTATTTGTTTTAATTTTAATTTTAACTTTAATTTTTTATTTTTAGTTGATACATTTTTTCTGGGGATTATAACTGATTGATCGCTATTTATGTGTTTCTATATTTTATAGGTATTTAAATACATTCATTTATTTATTAATTTACACCTTGTCTATTCATATATTTGCCGGATATCTGAATGCCCTCCCCCTCCCCAAACATTTTATTTATTTTAAAAATCAATAAGAAGAGTTTTTCAGGTGTGTACTCCACTGCAGCTTGTGCTTTGCATTTAGATGCCTGGTAATGCAGGTGGTGCTCAGGTTTAAAACATTTATGCCTCGCCTCAGGCTCTGATTGCACAGCATGCAAATTACTCAAGTCTTGTTGTCAGCACATTGTCTGAATAACTGCCACGCCAGGGAACTCCTTGGAGCTGGCTTTGGTGTGCTCAGTCCCTAGGTGCGGTGGGCAGTAGCAGGCATACTGGCTAGGGGACGGCCACTCTGCTTTTGTACCCTGCTCCCTCTTTTGCTGTGCGGCTGGTGCTGTGTGACCAACTCCTCTTTTTCCGAACTGCACACATCACTCATCTTCCACCCACTCTTTACCCCTGCCCTCCTTGCCGGTCTGCACACGGCAGAAAGCCACAGCAGTTGGCACCTGTGTTTCGTCATCATCATCATCAGAAACGTACTGCGGTGGTCCTCCCATGTTCACATCCTGAAACATAAGTGGTTGGGCTTCAGTGCACTCAATATCTTCCACTTCTGGGGCAGGGCTAGGTGGATGGCCACGGAAACCCTGTCTGCAGTGTCCTTAAAAAAAGCGTAAGATACTGCTGCATGACTTAGGGCTCAGACCGTTTGGCTGATTTGCAATAGGATGAGGTGAAAGACAGATGCCCATGGGCTGCAGGTGCCAACTCTGAGTTTTCAGCAGGGGACCGGGTGGGAGACAATGTGAAGAAACTGGAGGCACTGTAAGCCATCCAATCTACTACTGCCTCCATTTGTTCACCAGTACACCAGTATTTGGGCCTAAAAAATGATGCTGAACGTCCTGTTGCCTACGTGCAACTGAAGAAGGTGTTTCATTTGTGCGTGTAGCTGGCACAGATCGACCATGTCCTCTCCCTGCAACAGGAGCTCCACCAGCACCACCAGCACCATGACCAGGGCCACGTCATTTATTTGATGCTCTTCTCATTCTTTGAGGTCACCCACCGAACTAACAGACAGATTAACTATATTAATTTCCCTGTCACGTATGCAGTGCAGGTGTACCTCACACCAAAATGGGTATATGTCCACCAAACGAACTAACAGACGGATTAACTATATTAATTTTCCTGTCACATATGCAGTGCACATGTACAGTACAGACCAAATGTTTGGACACACCTTCTCATTCAAAGAGTTTTCTTTATTTTCATGACTATAAAGGCATCAAAACTATGAATTAACACATGTGGAATTATATACATAACAAACAAGTCTGAAACAACTGAAAATATGTCATATTCTAGGTTCTTCAAAGTAGCCACCTTTTGCTTTGATTACTGCTTTGCACACTCTTGGTATTCTCTTGATGAGCTTCAAGAGGTAGTCACCTGAAATGGTCTTCCAACAGTCTTGAAGGAGTTCACAGAGATGCTTAGCACTTGTTGGCCCTTTTGCCTTCACTCTGCGGTCCAGCTAACCCCAAACCATCTCGATTGGGTTCAGGTCCGGTGACTGTGGAGGCCAGGTCATCTGGCGCAGCACCCCATCACGCTCCTTCATGGTCAAATAGTCCTTACTTCCAAAGTTTTCCCAATTTTTCAGCTGACTGACTGACCTTCATTTCTTAAAGTAATGATGGCCACTCGTTTTTCTTCACTTAGCTGTCTATTCAGTAGGACTATCAGCTGTGTATCCACCTGACTTCTCCTCAACGCAACTGATGGTCCCAACCCTATTTATAAGGCAAGAAATCCCACTTATTAAACATGACAGGGCACACCTGTGAAGTGAAAACCATTTCAGGGGATTATCTCTTGAAGCTCATCAAGAGAATGCAAAGAGTGTGCAAAGCAGTAATCAAAGCAAAAGGTGGCTACTTTGAAGAACCTAGAATATGACATATTTTCAGTTGTTTCACACTTGTTTGTTATGTATATAATTCCACATGTGTTAATTCATAGTTTTGATGCCTTCAGTGTAAATCTACAATTTTCATAGTCATGAAAATAAAGAAAACTCTTTGAATGAGAAGGTGTGTCTAAACTTTTGGTCTGTACTGTATAACACCTCAAAAATTGTTTGATCGGTTATTTAATTCTATTGTGCAATCAGTAAAACAAGCTACAAGCATCTATGCAAAAATATAAATGATTTATTATACAATTTTAAATACAAAGATGAATCAATGTGAAACTCAATAATATGCAAAGATACACAGTGATATGCAGTACCCAAAATTCACCACTAGATGACACCATACAAATACCAGCGTTTACACATTACCTCTCAGACAGAAGAATATAATGCAATCCGCCTCGACCACAATTTTTAGATATAAAAACTCAATAATGTTAAGAAAAGATACAAACCCTTCCTCTGCACCCAACTATGACAAATGTCGATAATTGGGTAGCGTTATAAATTATCAAGCCTGGTATTGACTATGGAATGTAATTATTCCAATCAGAGAGTTTCCTCTTAAATCAATATTGGATCTTTTATTCAGCAATATACCTCTTTGCTAAAAATTAACAATATTGACGTAACGCCTTTTAACACTAAGCATCCACACTAAGCGGGGAGTTGACTCAATATCAGGCTATTTAATTTATATCAACGCAGCACAGAATAAAGTTATACATTACCGAGAAGGCAGATGATGTGCAGAGACTAAGGGAAGCTAGCTCTCAGGTACAATCTGGTTGTTAGGATCTTTCTCCTGGGTTTTCATTGTTTCTCTGTGTTTTCTCTTTTTTTTTTTTTGGTGGTGGTCCCTTTCCTCGTGTGTGTGTTGTTTATTATCACAAACTTATCAGTTAGACACACCTTCCTAGCTTGGAGCTTTCCAATCATTGTCGGTTAGGTGTGTACATATAATAAGAACTGTGATGTCATTGTATTACCCAAAATGCACTTATGCAACTGTTGCAATGTCACCTACTCATACCTAGGTGGCACTGTTGTATATGCTATTAGCATCATACTATAAAGAGTTAACTACGCAAGTCTGACTTAATCTTGCATTCTATACATTTGACATCGGGAAGCTTAAATCCATTGTACAGATAAGTAATACAATGGATTTTTGTTCAACGACAGGTGTACGTATCTCCTTAGCTGTCTTAACGATGATTAATCCTTAGTTAGAAAAACACATCTTTCCTCATTAGGAAAGTCCATGCTTTTTCTCTGAGCAAAGCCTCATTAACAATGTTATAGAAGTAAATATTCTCCTAGCGAGAAATATATGCAAGATACTGGATACATCAAGGTCCTTCATAACATATAACAATATAAACCAATACTAGGGATGAGCGAACCCGAACTGTATAGTTCGGGTTCGTACCGAATTTTAGGGTCATTTTCATAAAAGTCCGGGTTCGAGTTCGGTGTTCGGCGCTTTCTTGGCACTTTTTGAAAGGCTGCAAAGCAGCAAATCAACAAGCATCATACTACCTGCCCCAAGAGGCCATCACAGCCATGCCTACTATTGGCATGGCTGTGATTGGCCAGTGCAGCATGTGACCCAGCCTCTATATAAGCTTGGGTCACGTAGCGCTGCACGTCACTCTGCTGATACAAGTGTAGGGAGAGGTTGCAGCTGCGACGTTAGGGCGAGATTAGGCAGTGATTAACTCCTCCAAAAGACTTCATTCAGTGATCGATCTACAGCTGTGGATCATTGAACTGCTGCTATTCAATTGCTCAGTGTTTTTAGGCTGCCCGTTTTTCAGTCACTTTTTTCTGGGGTGATCGGCGGCCATTTTGTGGCTTGTGGTGCGCCAGCACAAGCTGCTACCAAGTACATTTAACCATCAATAGTGTGGTTATTTTCTGCTATATCCTACATCAGGGTCAAGCTTTCATCAAGTGCATTTAACCATCAATAGTGTGGTTATTTTTTGGCCATATACTACATCAGGGGCAAGCTGAGCCTGTCACCCAAGTGCATTTAACCATCAATAGTGTGGTTATTTTTTGCTATATCCTACATCAGGTTCAAGCTTTCATCAAGTGCATTTAACCATCAATAGTGTGGTTATTTTATGGCCATATACTACATCAGGGGCAAGCAGAGCCTGTCACCCAAGTGCATTTAACCATCAATAGTGTGGTTATTTTTTGCTATATCCTACATCAGGGTCAAGCTTTCATCAAGTGCATTTAACCATCAATAGTGTGGTTATTTTTTGGCCATATACTACATCAGGGGCAAGTTGAGCCTGTCACAAAGTGCATTTAAGCATCAATAGTGTGGTTATTTTTTGGCCATATACTACATCAGGGGCAAGTTGAGCCTGTCACCCAGCGCCTAAAAAATAGGCCTCACATTTATATTCATCCAAATCTGTCATTACTGCTTTAGCTGGTCAAGTTATTTAGTGTCCGTCAAAGCACAGTTTTTGTTCTGGGTTGAAATACAATTCCCAATTTTGCAATTCTCAAAATTAGTGGTTTCTGCTGTATCAGGCCTACTTTAAATCTATCCCTAAAAGGGTATATTAGATTCAAGGTGCTGATAGGGTAATTCTCAAGAACTTCACACACACGCTACAGTGCAGATCCAAGTCTAATTCTGTGATTAAACGTATACCTATAACCCAGCGCCTAAAAAATAGGCCTCACATTTATATTCATCCAAATCTGTCATTACTGTTTTAGCTGGTCAAGTTATTTAGTGTCCGTCAAAGCACAGTTTTTGTTCTGGGTTGAAATACAATTCTCAATTTTGCAATTCTCAAAATTAGTGGTTTCTGCTGTATCAGGCCTACTTTAAATCTATCCCTAAAAGGGTATATTAGATTCAAGGTGCTGATAGGGTAATTCTCAAGAACTTCACACACACGCTACAGTGCAGATCCAAGTCTAATTCTGTGATTAAACGTATACCTGTCACCCAGCGCCTAAAAAATAGGCCTCACATTTATATTCATCCAAATCTGTCATTACTGCTTTAGCTGGTCAAGTTATTTAGTGTCCATCAAAGCACAGTTTTTGTTCTGGGTTGAAATACAATTCCCAATTTTGCAATTCTCAAAATTAGTGGTTTCTGCTGTATCAGGCCTACTTTAAATCTATCCCTAAAAGGGTATATTAGATTCAAGGTGCTGATAGGGTTATTCTCAAGAACTTCACACACACGCTACAGTGCAGATCCAAGTCTAATTCTGTCCGTAAACGTATACCTGTCACCCAGCGCCTAAATAATAGGCCTCAAATTTATATTCAGCTAAATCAGTCATTACTGGTGTGCCTGTATTAGTGTAATACGGTACCTAAATAGATAGCCAGATAGTGTTAGGTGTCTGTAAAAAAAGGCCTGAATTTTAATTCAATACATTGGCCCGAATAATATTTTTCTTATTTAGTGAACGGTAACAATAAGGGAAAACATCTAGTAAGGAACGCGGACGCGGACATGGTCGTGGTGGTGTTAGTGGACCCTCTGGTGCTGGGAGAGGACGTGGCCGTTCTGCCACAGCCACACGTCCTAGTGTACCAACTACCTCAGGTCCCAGTAGCCGCCAGAATTTACAGCCATATTTGGTGGGGCCCAATGCCGTTCTAAGGATAGTAAGGCCTGAGCAGGTACAGGCATTAGTCAATTGGGTGGCCGACAGTGCATCCAGCACGTTCACTTTATCTCCCACCCAGTCTTCTGCAGAAAGCGCACAGATGGCGCATGAAAACCAAGCCCATCAGTCTGTAACATCACCCCCATGCATATCAGGGAAACTGTCTGAGCCTCAAGTTATACAAAAGTCTCTTATGCTGTTTGAAGACTCTGCTGGCAGGGTTTTCCAAGGGCATCCACCTAGCCCTTCCCCAGGGGTGGAAGAGATAGAATGTACTAACGCACAACCACTTATGTTTCCTGATGATGAGGACATGGGAATACCACCTCAGCACGTCTCTGATGATGACGAAACACAGGTGCCAACTGCTGCGTCTTTCTGCAGTGTGCAGACTGAACAGGAGGTCAGGGATCAGGACTGAGTGGAAGACGATTCAGGGGACGATGAGGTCCTAGACCCCACATGGAATGAAGGTCGTGCCACTGACTTTCACAGATCGGAGGAAGAGGCAGTGGTGAGACCGAGCCAACAGCGTAGCAAAAGACAAAGAGGGAGCAGTGGGCAAAAGCAGAACACCCGCCGCCAAGAGACTCCGACTGCTACTGACCGCCGCCATCTGGGACCGAGCACCCCAAAGGCAGCTTCAAGGAGTTCCCTGGCATGGCACTTCTTAAAACAATGTGCTGACGACAAGACCCGAGTGGTTTGCACGCTGTGCCATCAGAGCCTGAAGCGAGGCATTAACGTTCTGAACCTTAGCACAACCTGCATGACCAGGCACCTGCATGCAAAGCATGAACTGCAGTGGAGTAAACACCTTAAAAACAAGGAAGTCACTCAGGCTCCCCCTGCTACCTCTTCTGCTGCTGCCGCCTTGGCCTCTTCTGCTGCTGCCGCCGCCTCGGCCTCTTCCTCCGCCTCTGGAGGAACGTTGGCACCTGCCGCCCAGCAAACATGGGATGTACCACCAACACCACCACCTGCGTCACCAAGCATCTCAACCATGTCACATGGCAGCGTTCAGCTCTCCATCTCACAAACATTTGAGAGAAAGCGTAAATTCCCACCTAGCCACCCTCGATCCCTGGCCCTGAATGCCAGCATTTCTAAACTACTGGCCTATCAAATTCTGTCATTTAGGCTGGTGGACACAGACAGCTTCAAACAGTTCATGTCGCTTGCTGTCCCACAGTATGTTGTTCTCAGCCGGCACTACTTCTCCAAGAGAGCCGTGCCTTCCCTGCACAACCAAGTATCCGATAAAATCAAGTGTGCACTGCGCAACGCCATCTGTGGCAAGGTCCACCTAACCACAGATACGTGGACCAGTAAGCACGGCCAGGGATGCTATATCTCCCTAACTGCACACTGGGTAAATGTAGTGGCGGCTGGGCCCCAGGCGGAGAGCTGTTTGGCGCACGTCCTTCAGCCGCCAAGGATCGCAGGGCAACATTCTTTGCCTCCTGTCTCCTCCTCCTCCTACTCAGCTTCCTCCTCCTCTTCTTCCACCTGCTCATCCAGTCAGCCACACACCTTCACCACCAACTTCAGCACAGCCCGGGGTAAATGTCAGCAGGCAATTCTGAAACTCATATGTTTGGGGGACAGGCCCCACACCGCACAGGAGTTGTGGCGGGGTATAGAACAACAGACCGACGAGTGGTTGCTGCCGGTGAGCCTCAAGCCCGGCCTGGTGGTGTGCGATAATGGGCGAAATCTCGTTGCAGCTTTGGGACTAGCCGGTTTGACGCACATCCCTTGCCTGGCGCATGTGCTGAATTTGGTGGTGCAGAAGTTCATTCGCAACTACCCCGACATGTCAGAGTTGCTGCATAAAGTGCGGGCCGTCTATTCGCTCTTCCGGCGTTCACATCCTGCCTCTGTTCGCCTGTCTGCGCTACAGCATAACTTCGGCCTTCCCGCTCACCGCCTCAGATGCGACGTGCCCACCAGGTGGAACTCCACCTTGCACATCCTGGACAGACTGTGCGAGCAGCAGCAGGCCATAGTGGAGTTTCAGCTGCAGCACGCACGGGTCAGTCGCACTGCGGAACAGCACCACTTCACCACCAATGACTGGGCCTCCATGCCAGACCTGTGCGCCCTGTTGCGCTGTTTCGAGTACTCCACCAACATGGCCAGTGGCGATGACGCCGTTATCAGCGTTACAATACCACTTCTATGTCTCCTTGAGAAAACACTTAGGGCGATGATGGAAGAGGAGGTGGCCCAGGAGGAGGAGGAGGAAGAGGGGTCATTTTTAGCACTTTCAGGCCAGTCTCTTCGAAGTGACTCAGAGGGAGGTTTTTTGCAACAGCAGAGGCCAGGTACAAATGTGGCCAGACAAGGCCCACTACTGGAGGACGAGGATGAGGAGGAGGTGGAGGAGGAAGAGGATGAAGCATGTTCACAGCAGGCTGGCACACAACGCAGCTCGGGCCCATCACTGGTGCGTGGCTGGGGGGAAACGCAGGACGATGACGATACGCCTCCCACAGAGGACAGCTTGTCCTTACCTCTGGGCAGCCTGGCACACATGAGCGACTACATGCTGCAGTGCCTGCGCAACGACAGCAGAGTTGCCCACATTTTAACGTGTGCGGACTACTGGGTTGCCACCCTGCTGGATCCACGGTACAAAGACAATGTGCCCACCTTACTTCATGCACTGGAGCGTGATAGTAAGATGCGCGAGTACAAGCGCATGTTGGTAGACGCGCTACTGAGAGCATTCCTAAATGTCACAGGGGAACAAGTGGAAGCAGAGGAGGAGCAAGAGGTCGCCAACGCAGCTGTGTCACGGCCAGCTCCTCTGAGGGCAGGGTTAGCATGGCAGAGAAGTGGAAAAGTTTTGTCACCACGCCACAGCTAACTGCACCACCACCTGATACGGAACGTGTTAGCAGGAGGCAACATTTCACTAACATGGTGGAACAGTACCTGTGCACACCCCTCCACGTACTGACTGATGGTTCGGCCCCATTCAACTTCTGAGTCTCCAAATTGTCCACGTGGCCAGAGCTAGCCTTTTATGCCTTGGAGGTACTGGCCTGCCCGGCGGCGTCATTACATATTCAGCACGGCAGGCGGCGTCATTACAGACAAACGCAGCCGCCTGTCTACAGCCAATGTGGACAAGCTGACGTTCATAAAAATGAACCAGGCATGGATCCCACAGGACCTGTCCATCCCTTGTGCAGATTAGACATTAACTACCTCCCCTTAACAATATATTATTGTACTCCAGGGCACTTACTCATTCAATCCTATTTTTATTTTCATTTTACCATTATATTGCGGGGCAACCCAAAGTTGAATGAACCTCTCCTCTGTCTGGGTGCCGGGGCCTAAAAATATCTAACAGTGACCTGTTCCAGTGGTGGGTGACATGAAGCCTGATTCTCTGCTATGACATGAAGACTGATTCTCTGCTGACATGAAGCCTGAATCTCTGTTATGGGACCTCTCTCCTCTGTCTGGGTGCCTGGGCCTAAAAATATCTGACAGTGGCCTGTTCCAGTGGTGTGTAACATGAAGCCTGATTCTCTGCTATGACATGAAGACTGATTCTCTGCTGACATGAAGCCTAAATCTCTGTTATGGGACCTCTATCCTCTGTCTGGGTACCGGGGCCTAAAAATATCTGACAGTGGCCTGTTTCAGTGGTGGGTGACATGAAGCCTGATTCTCTGCTATGACATGAAGACTGATTCTCTGCTGACATGAAGCCTGACTCTCTGTTATGGGACCTCTCTCCTCTGCCTGGGTGCCTGGGCCTAAATATGTGACAATGGACTGTTCCAGTGGTGGGTGACGTGAAGCCTGATTCTCTGCTATGACACTGAAATTTAATGTGGATACTGAAATTTAATGTGGATAAGTGCAATATAATGCACCTGGGGCGTAAAAACCCAAGGGCAGAATATAGAATATTTGACACAGTCCTGACCTCAGTATCTGAGGAAAGGGATTTAGGAGTAATTATTTCAGAAGACTTAAAGGTGGGAAGACAATGTAATAGAGCAGCACGAAATGCCAGCAGAATGCTTGGATGTATAGGGAGAGGTATAAGCAGTAGAAAGAGTGAAGTGCTTATGCCGCTGTACAGAACACTGGTGAGACCTCACTTGGAGTATTGTGCGCAGTACTGGAGGCCATATCTCCAGAAGGATATAGATACTCTAGAGAGAGTTTAGAGAAGAGCTACTAAACTAGTACATGGATTGCAGGATAAAACTTACCAGGAAAGGTTAAAGGACCTTAATATGTATAGCTTGGAAGAAAGAAGAGACAGAGGGGATATGATAGAAACTTTTAAATACATAAAGGGAATCAACTCGGTAAAGGAAGAGAGCATATTTAAAAGAAGAAAAACTACCACAAGAGGACACAGTTTTAAATTAGAGGGGCAAAGGTTTAAAAGTAATATAAGAAAGTATTACTTTACTGAGAGAGTAGTGGATGCATGGAATAGCCTTCCTGCAGAAGTGGTAGCTGCAAATACACTGAAGGGGTTTAAGCATGCATGGGATAGGCACAAGGCCATCATTCATATAAGATAGGGCCGGGGGCTATCCATAGTATTCAGTATATTGGGCAGACTAGATGGGCCAAATGGTTCTTATCTGCCGACACATTCTATGTTTCTATGTTTCTATGTTTCTAAGACTGATTCTCTGCTGACATGAAGCCTGAATCTCTTTTATGGGACCTCTCTCCTCTGCCTGGGTGCCTGGGCCTAAATATGTGACAATGGACTGTTCCAGTTTTGGGTGACGTGAAGCCTGATTCTCTGCTATGACATGAAGACTGATTCTCTGCTGACATGAAGCCTGAATCTCTGTTTTGGGACCTCTCTCCTCTGTCTGGGTGCCGGGGCCTAAAAATATCTGACAGTGGCCTGTTCCAGTGGTGGGTGACGTGAAGCCTGATTCTCTGCTATGACATGAAGACTGATTCTCTGCTGACATGAAGCCTGAATCTCTGTTATGGGACCTCTCTCCTCTGCCTGGGTGTCTGGGCCTAAATATGTGACAATGGACTGTTCCAGTGGTGGGTGACGTGAAGCCTGATTCTCTGCTATGACATGAAGACTGATTCTCTGCTGACATGAAGCCTGAATCTCTGTTATGGGACCTCTCTCCTCTGTCTGGGTGCCGGGGCCTAAAAATATCTGACAGTGGCCTGTTCCAGTGGTGGGTGACATGAAGCCTGATTCTCCGCTATGACATGAAGACTGATTCTCTGCTGACATGAAGCTTGAATCTCTGTTATGGGACCTCTCTCCTCTGCCTGGGTGTCTGGGCCTAAATATGTGACAATGGACTGTTCCAGTGGTGGGTGACGTGAAGCCTGATTCTCTGCTATGACATGAAGACTGATTCTCTGCTGACATGAAGCCTGAATTCTTGTTATGGGACCTCTCTCCTCTGCCTGGGTGCCGGGGCCTAAATATGTGACAATGGACTGTTCCAGTGGTGGGTGACGTGAAGTCTGATTCTCTGCTATGACATGAAGATTGATTCTCTGCTGACATGAAGACTGATTCTCTGCTATGGGACCTCTCTCCAATTGATATTGGTTAATTTTTATTTATTTATTTTTTATTTTTATTCATTTCCCTATCCACATTTGTTTGCAGGGGATTTAACTACATTTTGCTGCCTTTTGCAGCCCTCTAGCCCTTTACTGGGCTGTTTTACAGCCTTTTTAGTGCCGAAAAGTTTGGGTCCCCATTGACTTCAATGGGGTTCGGGTTCGGGACGAAGTTCGGGTCGGGTTCGGATCCCGAACCCGAACATTTCCGGGAAGTTCGGCCGAACTTCTCGAACCCGAACATCCAGGTGTTCGCTCAACTCTAATCAATACATATTAGGACCTTACCCCATATAGCAGGGGCCACCTGGTCTAGTGATCATGCTATACATTGCTAATAGCACGACTGTATCAGCGGACATACACGTCCTCTTATGGCCTTAATCATCTGGAGTTTTACCCCATATAGCAGGGGCCACCTGGTCTTGTAACCTTGCTATACATTGCTAATAGCACGACTGTATCAGCGGACATACACGTCCTCTTATGACCTTAATCATTTGGAGTTTTACATGGTCTTAAATGTCTCGTAGTGGCCACTACACCACATCTAGGTCCATTCATATGTTGTTTTAGCCACGCATATGTTTATCATTCTATTCATATGCTATTTATGTGACCCAGATGTTAACATAGTGATTGATTGAATGGAGTGGCTCACTGCTGTTAGTGGGTGGTACGGTGCTACAAACTAATAATTGATGACGCCCCACCTCAATGTAATGAGTCTAATTATTAAATCTGAGTATTGCCATAGAGTGAGTGCTCGCTTCCTTACTCTTTTCTCAGATGTTAACATATTTCATTGGTCTATATGATCTATTGTTATTTATTGCCTTATTGTTTTCATGCGGCAATCACACCCTACCTGGGTCTAAGGGGGCTGCCTGCCATAAAATGCCCCTCCTTGAGGTCCCATGCTGTCGGTGATTCACTGTCACCCACACGAGCTTAGGCGAAGTGGTAGGATTTCGCCGTATCTACCAAGCTACTCCTCCCACCGCAGCTATCTTTACCTCACAGCCAACGCCGCGCCCCGCTCAGATGACGCTCCCATGCTATAACGCCCAGTATCGCGTCACTGTAGCCGCGCGGCAGCCGGGCTGTCTCTTGCACGAGTGTGCATGCGCCTGGGTGGAGGCGGACCGCCGCGTCATCTGACACACGCATAGTCACATGACGCCGGCCGCACTCCGCAGGCAGGCGCACAGTCAGCCTGCATCTTCCATTTAAACTGTTTGGCGCCCATAGTAACGCCGACAGACGCCGATACACAGGCGGCAAGTCAATCTGTACTGCCGCCTCATATGGCATTCGCCACACGCGCTCCATATTGAAAATTGTAAGTAAACGAACCATCTTTATGCCATTTCTGTGAGGGTTGCTGTAAAGCACAGGTCCTGACCGGATTATTTTCTGTGCTATAGGTATTTGGGCTGATCTGGACTTTATTAGTCCTATCAGGTCTGCGCAACCCACAGGGTTTTCCTTGTTTATCCCTCCTTCCTACCTAGATCATCATATTGGGCATAACTGTGAGTAAACCAACCAACTATATGATACATTCACAAAGTTTGCTGTCATGCTTGGTACTTGAACAGATTTCCTTTTGTTATTCTGCCATTCACAGGTACCTGGGCTGATTTTGACCATACCGGTCTAGTCAGGCCTGTGCAACCAACAGGCCCGTCCCTTTCCTCTGATCTAGACATATGATTATATGGTGGTAGGAGCGGAGATAACATCCTCCACTTATGATCCCTGTCCCCTGAAGAGTTAGGGGGTCTCTCTTTTAATAAAGTGGAGGTATCTTTCATACTCTGATATATTCCCGAGATAATGAAACGCGTAGGGACTCCGACATATATATATATCTTCCATACCCATTTCTTCCACCCCACCCTGGTTACCCCCATTACCATCAGGACCACTCCATTGTTCCTTTAGGGCTATCTAGGGTGATTTAATAGGGTTAGGTTCCGGACGTGGCCACCCCTTGCGGGGACAGGACCTTGTGTTAGGTTGATACCATAGGGATTTACAGGCCAAGTAGGGCATCAACAGGGATAGACTTTCCCTGCAGCCCCTTGGAACCCAGGTATCACCCACAAGAGGACGCTCTTCAGAACACGAGAAGCTCCTCCACTTCCTGTGTTTTGGACTATACCTGTCCTGACTGGCATACCGGTAAGATCTACCCTTTATCCTGCCTTATTGCATAATTAAGGTCTACGGCATCTGCCAAAGACCCAATTTTTGTGTTTAACTGTTGGCCAGCTCTGATTGAGTGACCTATCTACTGGGGACTCACCCTTTGGGCCCCACAATGTTGTCTGTCTTGTTTGTCTGGTAGGGGCTTGTCATCCCCATTAGGGATCTTAATTAATTATAATAAACCTTAGTTTTTTAAATTACGTTACTGCCCCTTATTCTCTTTCACAGCTGTGCAGAAGTATGAATATTAGCAATAAGCAAAGTTTAGAAAAATTTGATTTGGACAATTCGCCGAAGTTCTTCAAAAAATTTGATTCCTTCCAAATTAATTTGTCACGAATCATGAGAAATCTGGTATACTCAGGCGATATGCCTAATCATATGCATCCCACTTGGTGGCCCAATCTTAGTGTGAAGGCTTGGAACTTAAACTGCAGGGACAGTGCAAGGAGAGTGAAGGGAGAAGGTATCGCAGTGTGCATTACATTCTAGCGCACCCGCATTCATAATTAATCAGTTCTGTAGGTACTGTGCCATCAGTATTACTGGCAGTTGTAATGTATCTCCATCTACATAACTGTGAAGGTCACCAAGATTCATAGCTAATCCCTTCTGTTAGCTGTTTAATTAGTGGGCGTCAGTAGTACAGGTCAATAAAATCTTTAGGTCTAATTTATCACCATGGACGTAATTGTGTAGTGCTCAAAGAATCAAGTAGTGGCCCCATAACAGAGTGGGGATGTTGGCAGCAGAAGCAGCAGCAGTAGTGGCCCCATGACAGAGTGGGGATGGTGGCAGGAGCAGTAGCAATGGCAGTAACTAGGGATGAGTGAAGCGAGCTTTGGATACTAGATCCAAAATTTCTTAGCTTAAAACTTCGGTTTAATGCTGTACAGAGGTAAGTCTCTGTACATCTAGGACCCAAAGATTGCTTCACTCACCCCTAGCAATAACCATGACAAAAGTGGCCCTATGACCAAGTGAGGAGGCTGGGCAGCAGCAGTGGCAGTAAGACTGTGTTAAGATCACTGGTTTATGTTTATATTCTTTTGATCAATCAGAACATAAAAAATAAATAATCCTGTATTTTAAGTATCCAAAAAGCCTCTTTCAGACGGTCAGTATTTTGTAAGTAATTCTAAGCCAAAAACAGGAGTGGGTCCAAAACAGAAATAAAATGCTACTGAAATACAATCTATATCTGTCTCAGACACTATAGGCAAAAAAAACAGATGGGAGAAACAAGTAGTCAAGTCAATGGAATGTCTTGTGTACCTGGGAATAGAAAGTGCAGTCTCTAGTATCTAGATAGTGTACCCTCCACACATCGACCAGACCCTTCTCAGATAAGGAAAGCTTTAATTTACACAACTGTTTGGTTGACAATGCATTCCGAGCATTTGATGTATCAAGTTCACAATCGAGGGGGATATTAAATGGCCACTCGTAGGAGGGGGGGTACTGTCTTACCCATTAAGAGGTAGAAAAAGGGTTGCTTCTGTAACTCAGTAAAGGACTACAAGCACCAGAAGAAGAACACAAACACATGAAAACCTAAACCAGAACATTAAGTATAACCTTGGTCCCTAGTACCTGGCACTGCCTAGAGAATGACAGGCAACCCGTACAGACAATGTCGGAAACAAACCCCTGAGAGGCTCCATGGCATTTAGAGTGGGAAGGGGAGGGTGAGACCATGTAGTAATAAGCTCCAACCCACAACCTTCTAAAGGCAGCATCATAATAAACAGGATTAACAAGGAGGCAATGGTATATTAATTGGAAGAGACTCATTGTAAGCATCATTTTCAGCACCCACGGCCAATATGCACATTAAGCAATAAACAGAACAGTGAACTTAGCCATGTGGTGACTGTCCAGTGTAGAAGGTGTTAGACCCCAGTAATTTGGGGTCCAGCTGGAGGTTTCCTATTCTTCCCAGATGATAGGCTAGAGACAACTTGCCATGGTTGGTGTGATGGCAAATGTGGCACTAGGATACACAGGAAGGCCGGAGGAGACTTATGGGTTCCATGTTAAGGCTCTCCCTAAGCTTAGGAAGATCAGAGGGTGAACAGCCAACAATTTGATGACTGTCCTGCATGGTAGCAAGGCCGAAAGGCAAAAGTTATTGCACTGGTAGATCCTACACCCTCAGTCAAGGGCTTTAGTGTGCAATGTTTGGCTAGCATATTCACGGCCAGGTCTTGGAAGAACGTCAACTTATGAGCTTCAAAGTCCACTGTAGGGACATCTCGAGCATCTTGGGGTAGTGCCGCTGTGTTATATTATTTTACAAGGGCAATTGGCACAAAAATCTTGATATCATAGTAATATGTGAAATAATACTTGATTTTTTTCCCCCCACCGGGAATGTAACCAGAAGGCTGGATTCAATATATCACCAGCAATTGCAAATTAATATATATATATATATATATACAGTTGCAAGAAAAAGTATGTGAACCCTTTGGAATGATATGGATTTCTGCACAAATTGGTCATAAAATGTGATCTGATCTTCATCTAAGTTACAACAATAGACAATTACATTGTACTATGTTAGTTGGATGCACAGGATGGTTGAACCACCAACCAGGGTGCTCACAGTCTTGCAGCGTCACCCCGCTGCTAAAGAGGACAGAAATATAGAGAAAATGACTGGGCACACCTAGGATATTTAGTAGCTGATGTTTATTGTTACTCAAATATAAAATATGAATCCAATAGGGGGATGTACAACATATAATTTAATGGTATATAATTGGATGGTTAGAACGTTACTTCTAGATAAAACAATATTTAAGGCAGATATTCTGTGGATTCTGCGGCCGAGGTGCTGCTGAATTGGTCACCCAATAGTGGTATTGTGACCCAACAGCCTCATCTCAGACGCAACATGGACAGAAATGCTGAGTGGGTAAAATGTGGCGATAAATAGATAATATAACACAATGTTAATAATGCTTGTTGGGTGACAGATGAATTACAAAGTATAAAATGTATAAACACCGGATGATGTAAAAAGTTGTCCTCAAAAAATCCAGATATAGTCAAGTCCCACTAATATTAGTAGCCAATTTGGAGTAAAAGATGATACTGTACAGTCAATTTGCGGTAGTCAGATGCAGTGATACTTTGCTCCGTCACTGACTCAGCGGCGTCCCGCTTTCAGTCAGAAAAGGAATCCAGCAATAGGCAATAGTTAGTGAAGGAACGCTCTTACCAAGGTTGGAGGGATCTCACAGGTAAGAGAAACCTCTGCCGTCTGTCGGAACTTTTACTCCCGATTTTCTTGTTGCGGTCAGGTGAAAAACCCGTAGTAAGTAGTATGGATCACCTGTTAGCAGTTGGATTTTCTGCACGAGGTCCCGCTTGTTGAGATCTGGATAAGATGTCCCAGCTTTTCGGGCAAAAGTTTCAGACCGGCTTTATTTCGTAAGGCGGCTCAGAGTTGTTCCTTGATAGGTTCAATGCGGTGCACTCGCATAGAGTTGGGGGGTCAGACCAGACGCGTTTCGGGGCTAGAGTATCCCCTTCCTCAGTTGCTTATCCGACCTCCCTAAAAGACCCTTCTTTTATACTCAGCAAAGGAGTCAAGACCCGGTTCGGATTCTGGTTCCGGAAGTCCTGTGAAAGGCGTTATCCAATCAGGAAATATTTCCATTGTCACTGTGATATAGCGGATTTTCGTATTCTATTTCTTTGACATTGGTGTATGTCCACATATATAAACTCATTATATCTTGTGGGATTGTTATGTTAAGTAAATAGTAATAACTTTATGTGTCATTGCGATTCCCCTGCACTTTTATAAATGCCCGAACAATAGCATAGTGACTATTATAAACGTAAATAGATAATACATCACAAATAAACAGCATTTTAAAAGTGGTGTCAACATTTGTGTATGTATTCAGTCGATGAGTTTAATAAAGAATTGATGGGATATGAACAACAAAAAAATATCCCATCAATACAAAAATGGATGGATCTAAAAGGTTTTTTTAGGTGCGGCCAATGTGGCAACTGCAAATCAACATCATTTACAAAACAAACCAAAGAAGTAATTGCAACCACCAATGGACATAAACATATTATAAAGGAATTTTTAACCTGTAGTACAGAAAATGTTATCTATATGATAGAATGTCCATGTAAACGCCAATATATAGGCAGGACCAAAAGAACCCTTAAAAAACGCCTTTCTGAACACATATCAAATATTAAAAAGGGCGTAGAAACTCATTCACTTTCTAAACATTTTAAAATTGCCCACAATAGTGACCCATCCAATTTAAAATTTGCAGCCATAGATAAAGTACCAAAAAGCTGGAGAAAAGGGAATCACATCAGCAAAATGTCAAGATTAGAGACACAGAGAATCTTTGAGATGGAAACTATGATCCCTGATGGTTTAAATGCAGAGTATGAAATTTTTGGCTTTTTATAAATATGGGTTGGGGCCTGCCTTTGAGGGTGAGCTGTGCCGAGTAGCTTCCCGCCCCGGCTGGCTCCCCCTCGACGGCAGTCCCTTATCTTTCAACATCGACTGACCGGGCATGGCATTCAATCAAATTTTCTATACAGCATAGGTTATTTTTGGGAATTTTTTTTATAAAGAATCAAAAATATTTTTAAAAAATAATCAAAAATATCTGTTATGTAATTAATCTTTTTTATGAATATTTATGAACTTTTACTATTTTTGTGGGAGTTTATGGGATCATTATCGAATTTTATAAACAATAGATATATATTTTTTAACATTTTTAACATCATATATTCTCCATTATGTTTATGATCCATATATACAAATTTTGTTTTTTAGAAATACATATTGATGGTTTTTATATACAAAAATATATTTTAAAAAAAGAACAAAAATTTTTTTAAAAGATATATTGTGAAAATGAACCAAATATTTATACATGTTTTTATTATTTTATACAAACTTCCGGTCATTATTAAATACACAGATTGTTCACTTCTTGGATTTTTAGAGAAGAATTCATATAAATTAATAAATTAATAAGTGATATTAAATATTTATACATAGAGGCTATAGGTATATAGATATATAATCTGTTTATCGTACCAATACATATATTGATAGCTTTGTAGTACACATGTTCTCCTAATATTTATTTAACTAGGAAATTCTTTATTTTTTTCCCCATTTTTTACTTTTTATTCTTCTGTTATTCTTTATTAAACTCATCGACTGAATACATACACAAATGTTGACACCACTTTTAAAATGCTGTTTATTTATGATGTATTATCTATTTACGTTTATAATAGTCACTATGCTATTGTTCGGGCATTTATAAAAGTGCAGGGGAATCGCAATGACACATAAAGTTATTACTATTTACTTAACATAACAATCCCACAAGATATAATGAGTTTATATATGTGGACATACACCAATGTCAAAGAAATAGAATACGAAAATCCGCTATATCACAGTGACAATGGAAATATTTCCTGATTGGATAACGCCTTTCACAGGACTTCCGGAACCAGAATCCGAACCGGGTCTTGACTCCTTTGCTGAGTATAAAAGAAGGGTCTTTTGGGGAGGTCGGATAAGCAACTGAGGAAGGGGATACTCTAGCCCCGAAACGCGTCTGGTCTGACCCCCCAACTCTATGCGAGTGCACCGCATTGAACCTATCAAGGAACAACTCTGAGCCGCCTTACAAAATAAAGCCGGTCTGAAACTTTTGCCCGAAAAGCTGGGACATCTTATCCAGATCTCAACAAGCGGGACCTCGTGCAGAAAATCCAACTGCTAACAGGTGATCCATACTACTTACTACGGGTTTTTCACCTGACCGCAACAAGAAAATCGGGAGTAAAAGTTCCGACAGTTGGCAGAGGTTTCTCTTACCTGTGAGATCCCTCCAACCTTGGTAAGAGCGTTCCTTCACTAACTATTGCCTATTGCTGGATTCCTTTTCTGACTGAAAGCGGGACGCCGCTGAGTCAGTGACGGAGCAAAGTATCACTGCATCTGACTACCGCAAATTTACTGTACAGTATCATCTTTTACTCCAAATTGGCTACTAATATTAGAGGGACTTGACTATATCTGGATTTTTTGAGGACAACTTTTTACATCATCCGGTGTTTATACATTTTATACTTTGTAATTCATCTGTCACCCAACAAGCATTATTAACATTGTGTTATATTATCTATTTATCGCCACATTTTACCCACTCAGCATTTCTGTCCATGTTGCGTCTGAGATGAGGCTGTTGGGTCACAATACCACTATTGGGTGACCAATTCAGCAGCACCTCGGCCGCAGAATCCACAGAATATCTGCCTTAAATATTGTTTTATCTAGAAGTAACGTTCTAACCATCCAATTATATACCATTAAATTATATGTTGTACATCCCCCTATTGGATTCATATTTTATATTTGAGTAACAATAAACATCAGCTACTAAATATCCTAGGTGTGCCCAGTCATTTTCACTATAATAGAGAATTACAGTCTGCTTAAACTAATAACACACAAAGAATTAAATGTTACCATGTTTTTATTGAACACACCATGTAAACATTCACAGTGCAGGTGGAAAAAGTATGTGAACCCTTGGATTTTATAACTGGTTGAACCTCCTTTGGCAGCAATAACTTCAACCAAACGGTTCCTGTAATTGCAGATCAGACCTGCACAACGGTCAGGAGAAATTCTTGACCATTCCTCTTTACAGAACTGTTTCAGTTCAGCAATATTTTTGGGATGTCTGGTGTGAATCGCTTTCTTGAGGTCATGCCACCGCATCTCAATCGGGTTGAGGTCAGGACTCTGACTGGGCCACTCCTGAAAGCGTATTTTCTTCTGTTTAAGCCATTCTGTTGTTGATTTACTTCTATGCTTTGTGTCGTTGTCCTGTTGCAACACCCATCTTCTGTTGAGCTTCAGCTGGTGGACAGATGGCCTTAAGTTCTCCTGCAAAATGTCTTGATAAACTTGGGAATTCATTTTTCCTTCGATGATAGCAATCTGTCCAGGCCCTGATGCAACAAAGCAGCCCCAAACCATGATGCCCCCACCACCATACTTCACAGTTGGGATGAGGTTTTGATGTTGGTGTGCTGTGCCTCTTTTTCTCCACACATAGTGTTGTGTGTTTCTTCCAAACAACTCAACTTTGGTTTCATCTATCCACACAATATTTTGCCAGTACTGCTGTGTAACATCCAGGTGCTCTTGTGCAAACTGTAAACGTGCAGCAATGTTTTTTTTGGATAGCAGTGGCTTCCTCTGTGATATCATCCCATGAAATCCATTCTTGTTTAGTGTTTTATGTATCATAGATTCGCTAACAGGGATGTTAGCATATGCCAGAGACTTTTGTGAGTCTTTAGCTGACACTCTAGGATTCTTCTTCACCTCATTGAGCAGTCTGCGCTGTGCTCTTGCAGTCATCTTTACAGGAAGGCCACTCCTAGGGAGAGTAGCAGCAGTGCTGAACTTTCTCCATTTATAGACAATTTGTCTTACCGTGGACTGATGAACAGCAAGGCTTTTGGAGATACTTTTATAACCCTTTCCAGCTTTATGCAAGTCAACAATTCTTAATCATAGGTCTTGTGAAAGCTCTTTTGTGCGAGGCATCATTCACATCAGGCAATGCTTCTTGTGAAAATCAAACCCACAACTGGTGTGTGTTTTATATAGGGCAGGGGAGCTGTAACAAACACCTCCAACCAATCTCATCTCATTGATTGGACTCCAGTTGGCTGACACCTCACTCTAATTAGCTCTTGGAGATTTCATTAGTCTAGGGGTTCACATACTTTTTCCACCTGCACTGTGAATGCTTACATGGTGTGTTCAATAAAAACATGGTAACATTTAATTCTTTGTGTGTTATTAGTTTAAGCAGACTGTGATTGTCTATTGTTGTGACTTAGATGAAGATCAGATCACATTTTATGACCAATTTGTGCAGAAATCTATATCATTCCAAAGGGTTCACATACTTTTTCTTGCAACTGTACATATACAGTGGGGCAAAAAAGTATTTAGTCAACCACCAATTGTGCAAGTTCTCCCACTTAAAAAGATGAGAGAGGCCTGTAATTTTCATCATAGGTATACCTCAACTATAAGAGACATAATGAGAAAAAAAAAAATCCAGAAAATCACATTGACTGATTTTTAAATGATTTATTTGCAAACTATGGTGGAAAAAAAGTATTTGGTCAATAAGAAAAGTTAATCTCAATACTTTATTATATACCCTTTTTTGGCAATGACAGAGGTCAAACGTTTTCTGTAAGTCTTCACAAGGATTTCACACACTGTTGCTGGTATTTTAGCCCATTCCTCCATGCAGATCTCCTCTAGGGCAGTGATGTTTTGGGGCTGTCGCTGGGCAACACAGACTTTCAACTCCCTCCAAAGGTTTTCTATGGGGTTGAGATCTGGAGACTGGCTAGGTCACTCCAGGACCTTGAAATGCTTCTTACGAAGCCACTCCTTCGTTGCTCAGGCTGTGGGTTTGGGATCATTGCAATGCTGAAAGACCCAGCCACATTTCATCGTCAATGCCCTTGCTGATGGAAGGAGGTTTGCACTCAAAATCTAACGATACATGGCCCCATTCATTCTTTCCTTTTACACGGATCAGTTGTCCTGGTCCCTTTGCAGATAAACAGCCCAAAAGCATGATCTTTCCACCCCCATGCTTCACAGTAGGTATGGTGTTCTTTGGATGCAACTCAGCATTCTTTCTCCTCCAAAAACGACAAGTTGAGTTTTTACCAAAAAGTTCTACTTTGGTTTCATCTGACCATATGACATTCTCCCAATCCTCTTCTGCATCATCCAAATGCTCTCTAGCAAACTTCAGATGGGCCCGGACATGTACTGGCTTAAGCAGCGGGACACGTCTGGCATTGCAGGATTTGAGTCCCTGGCGGCGTAGTGTGTTACTGATGGTAGCCTTTGTTACTTTGGTCACAGCTCTCTGCAGGTCATTCACTAGGTCCCCTCATGTGGTTATGGGATTTTTACTCACCGTTCTTGTGATCATTTTGACCCCACGGGGTGAGATCTTGTGTGGAGCCCCAGATCGAGGGAGATTATCTGTAGTCTTGTATGTCTTCCATTTTCTAATAATTGCTCGCACAGTTGATTTCTTCACTGCTTGCCTATTGCAGATTCAGTCTTCCCAGCCTGGTGTAGGTCTAGAATTTAGTTTCTGGTGTCCTTCGACAGCTCTTTGTCAAGTTTGGAGTGTGACTGTTTGAGGTTGTGAACAGGTGTCTTTTATACTGATAAAAATGGGTGCAATTAATACAGGTAACGAGTGGAGGACAGAGGAGCCTCTTAAAGAAGAAGTTACAGGTCTGTGAGAGCCAGAAATCTTGCTTGTTTGTAGGTGACCAAATACTTATTTTACAGAGGAATTTACCAATTAATTCATTAGAAATCCTACAATGTGATTTCCTGTATTCTGCACCCCCCCCCCCCCCCCCATTCTGTCTCTCATAGTTGAAGTGTACCTATGATGAAAATTACAGGCTTCTCTCATCTTTTTAAGTGGGAGAACTTGCACAATTGGTGGCTGACTAAATACTTTTTTGCCTCACTGTATATATTAGACTTGTAGATATTTTGAGCAAAGAACTATGTATAATGAACATAGCTGAATATAATAAGATCTGTGGTGCACAGTCATGCTCAGAAAGAGAAGGAATTGTTCATTTGTGTATTGGCAATCTACTAAGTTGTATTTATTTTTATGTACTTTGAATAATTGAACAAAACAGAACATTCTTGTTAGTATTAAAGTTTCCATTAAAATATGCTTCTGTCATAGTCTGTTTGATCAAATTTCAAAGAAGAAACTGTTCAAGCAAATATGAGTGAGGGTTAAGAAGAAGGATGATTTATCTTTTGCTATTGTGTTTAAATTCCATATTTCTAAATTTTTGTTAACTTGACATCAGTGTTATAGGACCGGCCAAATAACAATCCTGCATTTGCAGACAGTATCTGAATGAGAGCAGAGAGCAATCATTATCAAACGCTTATGGGGTCATTTAGATGCCGTTTTAGACACCGGTCTTATTACCCCTTGTGCTGGTGCATGATGCGCCTAAGTTATAGTGAGGTGCATCCACTGCCGGACTAAAACATGGTGGGATGTGAACTGGCATAGATTTGGATCATTTTTTGCGCCTAAAACAGGAGTAGAAAATTATAAGTGAAATGGGCAGGCTGGCCCGACTCGTTCCCCGCCTACACCACACCCCATTTTTTATACCTGGAATGAACTGGGAAAAGTCGCAGATTTGGCCACAAAAATTGCCTAATAATAAATGACCCCCTAAGTGTTTTTATGGCCTTAGTGACCAAGGTATATTTTTTAATTTTTTAATCATCGTATTCCAAGAGCTATAATTATTTTTTTTCTGTCGATGTAGTTTTATGAGGTTTGTTTTTTTGCAGGATGTTGTATATTGTAATGGCGCCATTTTGGGGTACATATAACTTACTAATTTTTATTTACTTTTTGGGGGTGTAATTGAAAAAACAGAAATAATAATATGCATTTTTTTTTTATTTGACTACTTTTGCAGAACAAACCCCCCTGTTTTTGCATAGCTGCATCCCAACTTTTTAATTTTTTGTTCTATGGAGCTGTGTGAAAGCTTGATTTTTGCAGGTCAACTTGCAGTTGGCTTCATTTTGTGCTACATAAGTCTTTTTGATAGCTTTTTTTTTTTGCATTGTTCACCATATATGATAAATTACATGATAATTATGTAGTGCAGGTTTTTAAAGATGAGATGATCTAAAATGTGTTTAATTTAATAATTTTTTTTTTTACCATTTACTAGTCCCTCTCACAAGGGGATTTAAACAGGCAATCTTTTGATTGCATCTATAATACACTGTGCTGATTATGTAGTAAGGTGTATTGTATAGTCAGTGCTATATTGACAGAGACCATCAGGCTGTACCTGTCTAGATTACAGTACAGGCATGCCTGGAGCTTGCATTAGGCCCTAGACTGCCATGCAATGATGTTGGCACCCCACAATCTCATTTGCAGGGTATCAATGAGAGACAGAAGGAGTCTTCTTCCTCTAAACCACTTAGATGCTATAGTTGCTACTGACAGTAGCATCTAAGGGGTTAAATGGCCAATGTTGGTTGTTCTGCTGACCTGGACCATTAGTGCAGGAGCCTAGTTCTCATGAAAGAGTCAAGACTCTCCCCTCCCCATGAGGTAGATGCCAATTTTCCTCATTGTAGAGAGAAAAAAATCCATCTTGACTACAATCAGAATAACTCCCTGGATCAAAAACCTTTCTCCAGATTTCTATGAACTATAACCTATAATATTTTTACACTCCATAGAATACATCCAGGCCCTCTTGAACTCTTTTAGCAAGTTCACCATTACCACTTCTCAGGCAGACAGTTCCATATTTGCACTGCTCTTGTATTATGGAATCCTCTTCCATGTTTGTGTAAAAACCTTCTTCCCTCTAGACATAGAGGATGCCACCTCATAACAGTCACTGTCCTGGGTACAAATAGATCATGGGAGAGATTTCTTTACTGACCCCTGATATATTTATTCATACTTATTTGATCTCCCCTCAGTTGTCTTTTTTCTAAACCGAATAACACTAATTTTGATGATAGAAAGGCCAATCTTCTAAATCTCCCCCAATGTCTTACTCTTAGACAGCATTAGTAAACTGTTTTCCCTGCCCTCTCCTCTGTTAGAGGTAAAAATACCACAGTTCTGGAGCATGGACAATTTTTTTGAGCACGGATAGAATTCTAGCCTAAATCTGTTGGACTATTTACCATATTGTAGGTTTATAAAGGTCCATGCTGCTTATTAGTACACTTATCTTATACCAACACTGAGATTAGTAGTCAGTAATTTTAAATTATGCCCCTTGGTCTTCCACCAAATGTTTTGGGTCAGCAATGCAGACACCTGACAGGCTGGTCTCTGTGATGTCATAACCTACAGTGTTCAGGGCAACTTCAAGTTTCCATTATGGAACCAGCATGAATAAGTAATAACTCCAGTATGTTACATGACTCTAGTAGTTCACAGTAATCTATATGGTTGACAACAGGATGTCTTTATGATCTTCAAAAATATACCTTTCTCACAGGGACTCAGAGTGCAGGGATCGCTGTGTGGCTGAGGCAACTCCTTGGAAAGTCAAAGGCTGCCATAAAGGAACTCAACCCCAACAGACTGGGGTCAGTTTCATAGGAAGCTACTTTGTCTATCTTTGGAGTATGGCAGGAAACCGGAGTACCTGGTGAAAACCCATGCAAGCTCGGTGAGACCATTCAAACTCCAAGCAAATGTTGTCCATGTTTGGATTTGAACCAATGAACCACCATGCTAATTATTTCCAACCATTTGCCACAATTCGTGTTATAGCCCCCAAATTGGTTAAATGAAAACCAAAGATTTGCTTTCCTTCCAAAAGGAAAAGAAAGCTAAGACACTTTGATGCTAGCAGATGTAAGAAGTACTAATTTGAATGTATTTTTCCCCATAAACCCAGAGGAGCGTTGCCTGGACTAAACTACTCCTCCTTACACATTCTCAGAGTTCTCCATAAGGATACATGATACCTGTGCACCACAACCAAGGCCTCAGAGGAAGGCCTTAATCTCTAATTAAAAAAAACTGTGGATTGCTGGTATGACACACTCACTTTTCTTTTCCTTTTGGGAGGGAAACTGGTATGCACTTTTTTGGTGCACAGAAGTATTATGTAGAGGCATTTTGTTTTCCTTTTTTTTTCTTTTTTTGGAAGGAGGACAGAGTTGCATATTTATTTTCCAAAGGAATGTTACAGTTTTCTCTTTCTAATTTTTTTGTTTGTGTAGAATCGATACAGATCCAAATCAAACTTTTAGAAAAAATTGGCAAATCACACAAAATGTATTTCAAGAAAATTACTCATTTTTGTTCTGATGTAAACCTTGTTATATTCTATTCAGTCACAGGAAAACTTTATTTCTATTGATAAAAATTATTTCTATTAGATCCTCTACGATAATTAAAAGATCATTAAAATCCATTAAAGAAAATTGTGCAGTTTCTTCTCTCCAACCCATAACAAAGGTGTGAAAAACACACATAAAATTGGCCTTAAGGTCACAAGAAAAATTTCGCTCAGGGTGGTCCCTCTAATTATAGGCTGGCACATGTGTTGATGCTTTACCCTGATCACAAGGTACTAAGGGGACCCCACTGGAGATGCCAACATGTCTCCCCACTGTTCATGGTTTCTCAGGGATGATATAAGGATATTATTACACTGAAAATAGAACATAGATGATCAGTATTAGCCCAATCAAAACCCTCAAAGCCTACTAAAATGAAAGGAGCGGCTAGTTAGGCATATGCATGGCCGCTCCATTCATTTCTATGGGTGTTCTGGTGATATCTGAGGTCATTATTATGCCACTCCTTTTCTAAGTCTAATTTGTTAATGGCTTAAATCATCTTGAAATGCTAACCACAACTACTTTCTAAGTCAGAATTCTTAAGTGCTTGATAAATTTCTCCCATTAGATGGAAATTCTGAGAGATAACAGTCATCCTGTAACAGCAATATCTAGACACAGTAACTTTTGTTTGTTTTTTACTTTCAAATTGAAAAAAACTTATATTTTATACAATCTAAAAAAGAATGTTATATATAATCACATGACAACACTATAAATTACATTTTCCAGCATGCCTACCTCTAAGAAGCTCCACTGATTTTTGACACAAGTTTCCCTGCATTAATATACAGTAGTTTCAGGCTGAACTCACATGTGCAGTTACAAAAAGAAAGGTATGAAATAAAAATGTATACTTATCGTCTCTGGAAATAAAGTTGATTCCTATTTTTAATCTCCCACTAATGAATTAAGCAGAGATGAGAGGAAATGTGACAAATGTTATTTATCCATAGAAAGGAAATAAGTAAAGAAAATTGAAAGATGAAAACTTTTTTTTTTTTTTTAATTTGTAGCAGATCGACATTTTGTTGAACCATGCAGTCAGCTAAGGTCACATTTACAGTTTATCATAGCCTTTAGCCACGCTCTTGTGTGTCAGTTTCTTGTATTTGAAGTGAATACAGTTTGTCAGGTGAAATTTTCAGTTCCCAAATACTGATTCTTCTAGACCTTTAATAACTCAAGCTAAAGCTTTACTAAATGCTATTTCTATCAGTCAGATTTATCAAAAGTTTGCTAATATCTACTTCTTTAATGAAATGCACCAGCTGTTGACATTAGTAGTTTCTATACTGTGGATAATATGTCCATTGTGGTGTAGATCACAAAAATCACACATATAATGAGTAGAACCAATCATGGATGAGCCCTTAAAAAAGAACAAAAAACCAAAACTATAAAGAAAATAACTCAGTTTTGGTACATGTTGCTTTAAAATATATGAGAAATGAATTGATCTGCCATGAAATGTAAGCTATGATGCTAATAAGGTAAACTGATTTGTTAAAAAGTATTTTACAATGCTTAAAGAGGACCTTTCATGGGTCCAAACATTATAAACTCACCTTCTCCCTGGCTGTGACGCTCTCCACTGTGATTGGACAGCGCTACAGCCATGGGAGAAGCAGACGCCCATGGAGAAAGACAGTCTCCTCCTCATTGATCCAATGCTATTAATTAGCATACCAGGCGGGAGAATACAACAGGGGCCACACCGGGCGAACAGAGCGGCGCCCAGGAAAAATATTAAGTGCAGTTAGATCCCTGCACTATCCCCTATGTATCCTAATACTTAGTTTATTTATATTTGGACCCATGAAAGGTCCTCTTTAACCACCTCAGCCCCACTAGCTTAAACCCCCATAATGACCAGACCACTTTTTACAATTCTGCACTACACTACTTTCACGGTTTATTGCTCGGTCATACAACATAACACCCAAATGAATTTTACCTCCTTTTCTTCTCACTAATAGAGCTTTCATTTGGTGGTATTTCATTGCTGCTGACATTTTAACTTTTTTTGATATTAATAAAAAATGACCGAAATTTTTGCAAAAAAATGAAATTTTTTACTTTCTGTTGTAAAATTTTTCAAATAAAACTACATTTCTATATACATTTTTCTCAAAATGTATTGTTCTACATGTCTTTGATAAAAAAAATGCAATAGGTGTATATTTATTGGTTTGGGTAAAAGTTATAGTGTTTACAAACTATGGTGCAAAAAAATTAATTTACGCACTTTGACTTTCTGAGCACCTGTCATGTTTCCTGAGGTTCCACAATGCCCAGACAGTAGAAACACCCCACAAATGACCCCATTTCGGAAAGTAGACACCCTAAGGTATTCGCTGATGGGCATAGTGAGTTCATGGAAGTTTTTATTTTTTGTCACAAGTTAGCGGAAATTGAATTTTTTATTTCTTTCTTACAAAGTCTCATATTCCACTAACTTGTGACAAAAAATAAAATTTTACATGAACTCACCATACCCCTCACCGAATACCTTGGGGGGTCTTCTTTCTAAAATGGGGTCACTTGTGGGGTATTTATACTGCCCTGGCATTTTAGGGGCCCTAAAGCGTGAGAACTAGTTTGGAATCCAAATGCGTTAAAATGCCCTGTGAAATCCTAAAGGTACTCATTGGAATTTGGGCCCCTTTGCGCATCTTGGCTGCAAAAAAGTGGCACTCATGTGGTATCGCCGTACTCAGGAGAAGTAGGACAATGTGTTTTGGGGTGTATTTTTACATATACCCATACTGTGTGTGAGAAATATCTCTGTAAATGACAACTTTAAAAAAAAAAATTATACAAAGTTGTCAATTTACAGAAATATTTCTCTCACCCAGCATGGGTATATGTAAAAATACACCTCAAACCACATTTCCCTACTTCTCCTGAGTACAGCGATACCACATGTGTGACACTTTATTGCAGCCTAGGTGCGCAAAGGGGCCCAAATTCCAATGAGTACCTTTTAGGAGGGCATTTTTAGGCATTTGGATTCCAGACTTCTTCTCACGCTTTAGGGCCCCTAAAATGCCAGGGCAGTATAAATACCCCACATGTGACCCTATTTTGAAAAAAAGACACCCCAAGGTATTCCGTGAGGGGCATGGCGAGTTCATAGAAGTTTTTTTTTTTTTTTGGCATAAGTTAGCAGAAATTTATTTATTTATTTTTTCTCACAAAGTCTCCCTTTCCGCTAACTTGTGACAAAAAGTTCAATCTTTCATGGACTCAATATGCCCCTCAGCGAATACCGTGGGGTGTCTTCTTTCCAAAATGGGGTCATTTGTGGGGTGTTTGTACTTCCCTGGCATTTGAGGGTCTCCACAATCATTACATGTATGGACAGCATTAGGAGTTTCTGCTATTCTCCTTATTTTGAGCATACGGGTAATGAGATTTTTTTTTCCATTCAGCCTCTGGGCTGAAAGAAAAAGTGAACGGCACAGATCTCTTCATTCGCATCGATCAATGTGGATGAAAAAATCTCTGACAAAAAATGTGCAAAAAAAAAAAAAAGAGGGGAAAGGCGTCTGCCAGGACATAAGAGCTCCGCCCAACATCCAAACCCACTCAGCCCGTATGCCCTGGCAAACCCGTTTTCTCCATTCACATCAATCGATGTGGATGAATAAATCATTGCCGGAATTTTTTTTTTTTTTTTTATATGAAAATCTACTACTAAACGAGATAGACGAGGCGGCAAATCATAATGAGGTGGCTATTATGGGGGACTTCAACTACCCAGATATAGACTGGGAAACTGAAACTTGTATATCTCATAAGGGAAACAGGTTCGTGGCAATAACCAAAGACAATTACCTCTCCCAACTGGTTCAGGACCCGACTAGAGGGACGGCCATACTGGACTTAGTATTAACCAATAGACCTGACAGAACAACAGACGTGCAGGTTGGGGGACACCTGGGAAATAGTGACCATAAAGTAATAACTAGGGTTGTCCCGATACCACTTTTTTAGGACCGAGTACAAGTACCGATACTTTTTTTCAAGTAGTCACCGATACCGAATACCGATACTTTTTTTAAATGTCATGTGACCGTTTTGGGGGATCTGTGGATGACGCACTGTCATGTGGGGGATCTGTGGATGGCACTGTTATGGGGGACCTGTGGATGGCACTGTTATGGGGGATCTGTGGATGGCGCTGTTATGGGGATCTGTGGATGGTGCTGTTATGGGGGATCTGTGGATGGCACTGTTATGGGGATCTGTGGATGGCACTGTTATGGGGGATCTGTGGATGGCACTGTTATGGGGGATCTGTGGATGGCACTGTTATGGGGGATCTGTGGATGGCACTGTTATGGGGGATCTGTGGATGGCGCTGTTATGGGGATCTGTGGATGGTGCTGTTATGGGGGATCTGTGGATGGCACTGTTATGGGGATCTGTGGATGGCACTGTTATGGGGATCTGTGGATGGCACTGTTATGGGGGATCTGTGGATGGCACTGTTATGGGGGATCTGTGGATGGCACTGTTATGGGGATCTGTGGATGGTGCTGTTATGGGGGATCTGTGGATGGCACTGTTATGGGGATCTGTGGATGGCACTGTTATGGGGGATCTGTGGATGGCACTGTTATGGGGGATCTGTGGATGGCACTGTTATGGGGATCTGTGGATGGTACTGCTATGGGGTGGGATATCTGTGGATGGCATTGTTATGGGGTGGGGGGATCTGAGGATGGCATTGTTATTTGGTGGGGGATCTGTGGATGGTGCTGTTATAGGGGATCTGTGGATGGAACTGTTATGGGGAGGATCTGTGGATGACACTGCTATATGTCATCCACAGATCCCCCTCATAACAGTGTCCCCCAATACACCGGGCCCCGCCGCTCACCGAAGTATTTATAAACGTGAATCCTTATCCTGTTGTTAAGTTGAACTAACGCTGCCCTCTCCCATGTTCCCCTGTATCCCCCTGTATCCCCCTGTATCTCCACAGCACTTACTTAAGCTTCCATAGCAGGCAGAGCGGACGGCACCAGTAACGTCACTCACTGACGTCGCGCGCCTGCTCCGCCTGCTTCACTCATAAAGTGGGCGGAGCAGGCGCTCTACGTCAGTGAGTGACGTTACTGCTGCCGTCCGCTCTGCCTGCTATGGAAGCTTAAGTAAGTGCTGTGGGGATACAGGGGGGACATGGGAACATGGGAGAGCGCAGCGTTAGTTCAACTTAACAACAGGATAAGGATTCACGTTTATAAATACTTCGGTGAGCGGCGGGGCCCGGTGTAAGAGTACAGTGACTGCACCGGGCCCCGCCCATAGTTACGCCCATAGTATTCTATTTATGTATCGGGGCGGGGTATCGGCGGCTGAGTACCGCCGAGAAAACTCGGAATCGGTCCCGATACCGATACTAGTATCGGTATCGGGACAACCCTAGTAATAACCTTCCAATTATCATTCAAAAGAGCGTTTCTACAGGGAGGAACAAAAATACCAAACTTCAAAAAAGCTAAATTTAGCCAACTAAGAGAGGCCATAGGCCAAACTAACTGGGACAAAGTCCTCACAAATACAGACACAAAATGGGATATCTTTAAAAACATCCTAAAAACTCATTGTGAGAGGTACATACCGTATGGTAATAAAAGGTTAAGGAACAAAAAGAAACCAATGTGGATAAATAGAACTGTAAAGAAAGCAATACATGACAAAAAGAAAGCATATAAAACACTAAAACAGGAGGGTAGCACGGAAGCACTGAAAAACTATAAGGAAAAAAATAGAACATGTAAAAAACTAATAAAAGCGGCCAAACTAGAGACCGAGAGATTAATTGCCAAAGAGAGTAAAACTAACCCTAAAATGTTCTTCAATTATATAAATGTTAAAAAGTATAAATCTGAAGGTGTTGGCCCTTTAAAGAGTAATGAGGGGGGAGTCGCAGAGAGCGACGAGGAGAAAGCAAAGCTGTTAAATATTTTTTTCTCCAATGTATTCACTGAGGAAAATAAACTGTCAGATGACATGCAGAATGTAAAAATAAATTCCCCATTAAAAGTGTCCTGTCTGACCCAGGAAGAAGTACATCAGCGACTTAAAAAGATTAAAATAGACAAATCGCCAGGACCGGATGACATACACCCCCGTATCCTAAAGGAATTAAGTAATGTCATAGCCAGACCCTTATTTCTGATATTTGCAGACTCTATACTGACAGGGAATGTCCCACAGGATTGGCGCGTGGCAAATGTGGTGCCAATATTCAAAAAGGGGCCAAAAACAGAGCCTGGAAACTATAGGCCGGTAAGTTTAACATCTGTTGTGGGTAAACTGTTTGAAGGTTTTCTGAGAGATGCTATATTAGAGCATCTCAACAGAAATAAGCAAATAACGCCATATCAGCATGGCTTCGTGAGGGATCGGTCATGTCAGACTAATTTAATCAGTTTCTATGAGGAGGTAAGTTCTAGACTTGACAGCGGCGAATCACTGGATGTCGTATATCTGGACTTCTCCAAAGCATTTGACACTGTACCACATAAAAGGTTAGTATATAAAATGAGAATGCTCGGACTGGGAGAAAACATCTGTATGTGGGTAAGTAACTGGCTGAGTGATAGAAAACAGAGGGTGGTTATTAACGGTACACACTCAGATTGGGTCACTGTCACTAGTGGAGTACCTCAGGGGTCAGTATTGGGCCCTATTCTCTTTAATATATTTATTAATGATCTTGTAGAAGGCTTGCATAGTAAAGTATCAATTTTCGCAGATGACACTAAACTGTGTAAAGTAATTTACACTGATGAGGACAGTATACTACTACAGAGGGATCTGGATAGATTGGAGGCTTGGGCAGATAAGTGGCAGATGAGGTTTAACACTGATAAATGTAAAGTTATGCACATGGGAAGGAAAAATGCAAGTCACCCGTACATACTAAATGGTAAAACACTCGGTAACACTGACATGGAAAAGGATCTAGGAATTTTAATAAACAGCAAACTAAGCAGCAAAAACCAGTGTCAGGCAGCTGCTGCCAAGGCCAACAAGATAATGGGTTGCATCAGAAGGGGCATAGATTCCCGTGATATGAACATAGTCCTACCACTTTACAAATCGCTAGTCAGACCACACATGGAGTACTGTGTACAGTTCTGGGCTCCTGTAAACAAGGCAGACATAGCAGAGCTGGAGAGGGTTCAGAGGAGGGCAACTAAAGTAATAACTGGAATGGGGCAACTACAGTACCCTGAAAGATTATCAAAATTAGGGTTATTCACTTTAGAAAAAAGACGACTGAGGGGAGATCTAATTAATATGTATAAATATATCAGGGGTCAGTACAGAGATCTATCCCATCATCTATTTATCCCCAGGACTGTGACTGTGACGAGGGGACATCCTCTGTGTCTGGAGGAAAGAAGGTTTGTACACAAACATAGAAGAGGATTCTTTACGGTAAGAGCAGTGAGACTATGGAACTCTCTGCCTGAGGAGGTGGTGATGGTGTGTACAATAAAGGAATTCAAGAGGGGCCTGGACGTATTTCTGGAGCTTAATAATATTACAGGCGATAGCTACTAGAGAGGGGTCGTTGATCCAGGGAGTTATTCTGATTGCATGATTGGAGTCGGGAAGGAATTTTTTATTCCCCTAAAGTGGAGAAAATTGGCTTCTACCTCACAGGGTTTTTGGCCTTCCTCTGGATCAACTTGCAGGATAACAGGCCGAACTGGATGGACAAATGTCTTTTTTCGGCCTTATGTACTATGTTACTATGTTACTATATACAAAGTGTTTGCCAAAGCATATGAACATCGCCCCTCAGCTCATAAGCCTCGGCAAACGTATATTTTTTACTGCAGAGGAGAAATCTCGTCTTGCAGCGCCGCATACACTGACTTTTGTGTAATCTGACAGCAGCGCAATGCTTCTGTCAGAATGCACATCAGTGCTGCAGCTGGTTGATCGCTTGGTCCACCTAGAAGGTAAAAAAAAAAAAATCAGGCAGCAACGCAATAAATTTGTTAACATTAACTTTATATAACATTTGAAACAGAACATTAACTTTTCTAAACTTTATTGAACATTTGGAACATTAACTTTTTTGCTTACCTGTTATTTATTTTTTATTTTTTTACCTTTAGAGGACAAACCTCTCCTTCCCCATGGTACAATGTGCAAAGCGCAAATCGGCCAGAGATGTGGCGAAGTACATTATGCACTTTATCCCAGGTGAAAGGAGAGGTTTGCAGCAGCTCTGTGTGAAAGGGCCCTAAGACCCCTGTGTGCCTGTCCTGTGTCACGCAATCCCTATATTAAGTGTACCTGTGTGTGGTACTTTCGGAAACACCCCCCTAAGCATAGGGCAGGGTGGTCAGGGCAGTCAGGACAGAAATAGCGGGTGTCACGCCTTATTCCACTCCTGCTACAGACACGACATCTTTCTTACAAATGGGAGGCTAGCGAAGTACAGGAAGCCGCTGCGATTGATAAAAAATATCAAAACAGTTGTTTTTTTTTCGCCGCAGCGCTTGTGTAGTGATTGTGCAGTGCTAAAAAAATAATAATAAGATTTTGTCACTGCGGCGGGGCGGGCGTGGGTGAACGCACGTGTGGGCGACCGATCAGGCCTGATCGGGCAAACACTGCGTTTTGGGTGGAGGGCGAGCTAAGGTGACACTAATACTATTATAGATCTGACCGTGATCAGTACTGATCACTTACAGATACTATAAAGTACCAATGCTGATTAGCGATACGCTAATCAGCGAATCAGTGACTGCGGTGCGGTGGGCTGGGCGCTAACTGAAGCTAACTACCTACCAAAGGGGCCTAAATTAACCTAAACCTAACAGTCAATACTGGTGAATTTTTTTTTTACAGTTTACACTGATCACTTTTTTCCCTGAGTGATTGACAGGGGTGATCAAGGGGTTAATTGGTGTACTCACTGTGATCTGTGCTCTCTGCTGGGACCAACCGACGAAAAGGACCCAGCAGAGAGCACAGAAGCCATTTAACACATTATATTTATAAATATAATGTGTTATATGGCTGGTGGTTCGTTATTTTAAAAGTCACCAACCTGCCAACACTGATCATTGGCTGGCAGGCTGGTGACCAACTCCTTGTGCGCCTTTTGCCGACCCGCACTGCGCATGTGCAGGCCGCATATGCGCGTCATCTCGCGTCTTGCGAGATGACGCGTATATGCGTCCAGGAGGAATAACCCGGCCGCCCGCAGGACGCATCCCTGCTTTAGGTGGTCGGGAGGTGGTTAAAAGGAAAACGATGGAACAGTGAATTGATTCATTAGAATTAGAGATGAGCAAATCAGTTTGTAACGAACCAGATTCATTACAAACTTCTCAAAAATGTGTCTGCAAGATTTGTCTACAGGTTCTCTTCAGAGGAATCCAAAAAAACAGCATACTATGTATGTCAGTGGGAAAAAACACAAGGGAGGAAGAAGAAAGATGTTCATATGACCCTGAGAGGAAGTGGGTGGAGGACTTGCCCTGATTGGCTAAGAGGCTGACAGAAGGCAAGAATGAGACAATCAGTGTTGCAGCAGGCAGGAAGGTGTCATTCTGTGTTGGACTGTGAATGAACTTGGAAGGGACTGTGCGGTTATCTTAGGGACAGTGTACAGTCAAAATCAAGCTTCTATTCTTGTGTGAGGGACAGTGAAGGAAAAGGCTAGAAAGAAGAATGATTGTGTAGAATAGGTAAAAGCAGGGAAAGCGTTCATGTATGGAGTGAAAAGTGAGGAGCTGAGGCTAGGTGTGCCTGTCAATGCCTTTGAGTTGCGGTTACTGCCTGATAAGATATCTGTAGCTAATGCAGAACTTCAAAAGCAGCTACCGCCAAGAACATTTCTTTTTTTTTTCTCAAGTGTTGGTGTGGGGAGAATAAGCTTAATACAACTGTGCAACATATATTTTCCCATCCAGAGAATAAATAGGGTTTTAAATCTCAGTAAAAATACCATAAATAATAGTCCAAAATCTGGGTGTTAGCCCAGCGCTCTGTGCCTTCACTTCCTCCTGCTGCCAAGCACTGTGCAGACCAGCGCTTCCTTCCTTGCTGGCATGGGTGCAGCTATGTAGTCTGTGGCATCCTCCTTCCATTTCTGAGTGGAGATTGCGCTCAGGCTCAGAGTCCTTTACTGTTCAGGGTGTGCGCAGGAGTGTTTCTCCTTTTGTGAGGCAGCATGCACATGCCTTCTATCTTCCCCAACATATGGCTGGTCTGCAATGTGTATTTAAAGGCACCTCCTTCAACTGGGAGACGCCTGAGCAATTAGGTTCTTAGCTAGTCTAGTTTCCTGTTTGAGCTAAGGTGTTCTTCTGTTTCTTGTCATTCTGTGTACCCGACTTTGAATGACATTTTACGGACTTAGCCTGATCGCCACCTGCCCTGTCAAATGCCTTCATACTCTGACTACGCTTCCGTTTGATCAGCCTCTGGCCTACCAGAATCCACTGGGTGTAATGTGTCACCTGGAGGTAAGTACTTTGGGTTCACTCTCAGGTCCTGATTCCCTCATGTTTCAATACCCCTCTGAGGTAACACCTGGTACACCCCTCAGGAAGGTCTCTTCTCAACATCAGAGGTATTGTGTGAAGAACAAGAGGTGGGCTCAGGCATTGCCCTCAGAGGGAGTTGGGAGCATCTCCAGAAGTTACATTATTTTATTTGGGTGAAATAGCTATATACATGTACAGTAGCATTTTAACTCGCAGTGAAAACACGTGAAATACTAGACCGAAATCAGTGTCAGGAAATCTCCAGAGAGTTTAAAAGTTCCAGAAAACAGATTTGCCAACCATTCCATAAATTGTGTCACTGTATACATGAGGCTAAAAATGACAGGAATACAGAAGTGTTCCAAATGCAAGACCCAGGGTCATGTCTTGTCCTCTCAAAGCCAGATTACAGGTGGTGGCTGCACCAGCTCTCCGGGAAGAAGAAAAAGATGAAGAAAGAAGAAGAAACATTTCTCCATGGATTTGGAAAGGCACAACATTATCATTCAGATGAAAGAGCACAAGATTGTGGATTGGATGGCTCACTCGTCCTCTCAGTCAGAGCAGGATGACATAGAGGTGACTTCTGAGGAGTCGGAGTCTTGGAGCCAGGGATCATAGCATTCCTCTTGCTCCTCCTCTTTGCAGTCCCAGAGAAGCCTTTCAGTTTTGTGCTCTTCACTGTCTATTCCTAGTGGGGTGCCTTCTATTTTCTTAAGAAGAGGCAACTAAACTCCAGCACGTCCTATGGCAAATAATCAAGAGAGTCTCCCTGTTGATGACTTGGATGACAGCAGTCCGCATTTGGACTGGCCTAAAGGAGGAGATTCAGTAGGAAGCAGGTAATCTCAAGCATAGCTGTGTCAGTGAAGGCAATAGTGGCACCTGTAGCTATGGTATTGGTGGTGGGGGCAGCAAAAGGTTGCAATTGGTGCAAGTACAGAGCAGAGAATGGGGAGGGGACCCACCATGATATATCACAGTCTGATAAAAGTGTCAGAAAGGGTAAGGACTCCTGTGATTGTGTGTTGAACAAGACCTAGGAGCCGGATTGGGGTGCTGATGAGGAAAAAGGCAAAAAGTGGCCAAAGAAGAGGCATTCATAGGGTGAGTATGTACAAGTGCAGATACCCACAAGGGGAGGTATATATTCTGCTCACCTGTTTCCATTCTGCAAGAATGGGCGCAACTCCAGTGATGGCATATAGCAAAGCAGAAAAGGTTGGTGCAGCCGATGCTATCTGGGACCTCAGAGGCAGGAGTCGGACAGCCAATGGAGTGAATGAGATGCAAGGGGGGGAAGTGACTGGACTATTTTTGTCTCACTGGCGGAAATAACACATGCTTCCTGCATGGCACATGTCATTAACCTAGTCATACAATGCTTTTTAAAACGTTGTAAGACTGGTTTGCGCAAAGTGCTGGTAATGAACAGTAGACCATCCTTGCATTTCAGCCATTCTTACACGGCGAGGAATGCTTTCCTGGACTTGCAGTGTCAGAACAGCCACTACACTGCTTAATCCGTGACATTCCTTATCAGACTGGAACGGATTACATGGAGTCCAGGAGAAATGGGACTACTTAAAAGGTGCATTATTGAAGGCAACAGAAAATTGCATTAGACTTGTCAGTAAAAGCAAAAAAAGGAGGAGACCACTGTGGTACTCAGCAGAAGTGGCCCAAATCATTAAAAATAAAAAGCTAGCATTTTGTAATTATAAAAAAACCCAGAGCAATGAAGATAAGGAAATCTACAAGATTAGGCAGAGAGAGGCCAAGCAAGTTATAAGAACTTCTAAAGCGCAGGCAGAAGAAAAACTAGCTCAGTCTATGAAAAAAGGGGATAAGACATTCTTCAGATATATAAATGAAAAAAGGAAATTAAAACAAGGAATAACTAAATTAAAAACAAAGGACGGAAGGTATGTAGAAGAGAATAAAGGGCTAGCCGACTGCCTTAATGAATACTTCTGTTCAGTTTTTACAAAAGAAAAAGGAGAAGGACCTCCACTAGAAAGAATGACTAATAAATCGTTTGATGCATGTATCTTTACAGAGGAAGATGTTCTAAGTTTGCTGTCTAAGGTGAAGACAAATAAGTCACAGGGGCCTGATGAGATACACCCAAAATTATTAAAAGAGCTTAGTGGTGAGCTGGCAAAACCGTTAACAGATTTATTTAACCAATCATTAGTAACAGGAGTCGTCCCGGAAGATTGGAAATTGGCTAATGTCGTGCCCATTCACAAGAAAGGTAGTAGGGAGGAATCGAGCAACTATAGACCAGTGAGTCTGACATCAATAGTAGGCAAATTAATGGAAACCCTATTAAAGGATAGGATTGTGGAACATCTAAAATCCCATGGATTGCAAGATGAAAAACAACATGGGTTTACTTCAGGGAGATCATGTCAAACAAATCTTATAGATTTTTTTGACTGGGTGAATAAAATAATAGACGGTGGAGGTGCAGTAGACATCGCATATCTAGATTTTAGTAAGGCTTTTGACACTGTCCCACATAGAAGACTTATCAATAAACTGCAGTCATTGAGCATGGACTCCCATATTGTTGAGTGGATTAGGCAGTGGCTGAGTGACAGACAACAGAGGGTGGTAGTCAATGGAGAACATTCAAAACAAGGTCATGTTACCAGTGGGGTTCCACAGGGATCTGTACTGGGACCGATTTTGTTTAATATCTTCATAAGTGATATTGCAAAAAGCCTCGCTGGTAAGGTTTGTCTTTTTGCTGATGACACAAAGATAGGTAACAGGGTTGATGTTCCTGGAGGGAAACGCCAAATGGAAAAGGATTTAGGAAAACTAGAAGAATGGTCAGAACTCTGGAAACTGAAATTTAATGTGGATAAATGCAAGATAATGCACCTTGGGCGTAAAAACCCAAGGGCAGAATATAGAATATTTGACACAGTCCTGACCTCAGTATCTGAGGAAAGGGATTTAGGAGTAATTATTTCAGAAGACTTAAAGGTGGGAAGACAATGTAATAGAGCAGCACGAAATGCCAGCAGAATGCTTGGATGTATAGGGAGAGGTATAAGCAGTAGAAAGAGTGAAGTGCTTATGCCGCTGTACAGAACACTGGTGAGACCTCACTTGGAGTATTGTGCGCAGTACTGGAGGCCATATCTCCAGAAGGATATAGATACTCTAGAGAGAGTTCAGAGAAGAGCTACTAAACTAGTACATGGATTGCAGGATAGAACTTACCAGGAAAGGTTAAAGGACCTTAATATGTATAGCTTGGAAGAAAGAAGAGACAGAGGGGATATGATAGAAACTTTTAAATACATAAAGGGAATCAACTCGGTAAAGGAAGAGAGCATATTTAAAAGAAGAAAAACTACCACAAGAGGACACAGTTTTAAATTAGAGGGGCAAAGGTTTAAAAGTAATATAAGGAAGTATTACTTTACTGAGAGAGTAGTGGATGCATGGAATAGCCTTCCTGCAGAAGTGGTAGCTGCAAATACAGTGAAGGGGTTTAAGCATGCATGGGTTAGGCACAAGGCCATCCTTCATATAAGATAGGGCCGGGGGCTATCCATAGTATTCAGTATATTGGGCAGACTAGATGGGCCAAATGGTTCTTATCTGCCGACACATTCTATGTTTCTATGTTTCTATTCCACTGCACATGCTAGAGCATCTGTATGAGCAGCAGAAAGCCAGGAACTATTTTATCATGCACCAGACCACCATAATAGGGAGTATGCATTGTTTTGAGGTCAGGCAGTAGCAGCTCAAGCTGCTCATGTCGCGGGCAGAATCGTGGAATGAAGAAACTAGAACTAATCTCATATTTTTACAAATGCTGACACTCATGCAGCTTTGGATGATGGCAGAAAAACAGCTGCCACATCTTGATGTCCACCCTGCAGCTGTGGGGGACCCACAAGGAAAAATTCCCATGTAGGAGGAGGATGGGAAGCTGCCATTTGAGGAGGAGTCGGAGGTGGAGGAGCAGAAGGATGATGATGAAAATGGCACTAACCACGGCACCCAATCATCTCATTTGGAGCGGAGCTGGAAAGAACTGGTTCCTCAGGCACGTTGGCCAGAATTTCAAGCTGTATGCTTGCTTACTTATGCACTGACAGGTGTATTATTGACATCAAGCTGTGTGATGATTACTGGATAGCCATGCTTTTAGACCCTCACAATCAAAGCACAATAGGAGAATGTTTTCCTTCCTCCAAAAGGGAGGCCAAGTTACGTTATTACCAGTAAACATTATGTACACAGCTTGCTAAAACTTTTGGTGATTGGGCGCATGCTACCAGCATGAAAGTGAGGCTCCTCTTCGCCCCTACAGAGTAATCCATCTCTTGCACCACCAGCAGCAGAAGCTGCAGCAAGCACAAGCAGGCAGTGCAGTCTCCTCCACACGATGGAGCTGTTTTTTCATGTGATGCGGCAGACTGAGGCAAATCAGCAAGCAGAGACCTCCTGCCTCAAGGCCTAGGCTCAGGCCTACACTCTGGCCTGTCCCCAACACATAACCTGTTCTCTGACCCATGGACTTCTGGGCAGACAGATTAGAACAGTGGCCAGAAGTGGCCCAGTATGCTCTTTGTCTTCTTTCTTGCCCAGTCTCAATTGTCATATTGGAGAAGGTTTTTCCAATCACCCATTACTGCACTATAGAGAGATGGATCCACCCCCACAGTTGGACAAGAAGCCCCAGAGCAATTAAAAAGGAAACACCCACTTCCTGCATGCAGCCTTCGGGCTGTGAAACAAGGAACACCTTATGATGGATTGCTCTTGGGTTATATAGCGAATAAATCTGCACAAATGACTGTGGGTCACTACAGCTGAGTTATCAGCATAAGGTGCTCTTGGTCCTTATGACCCACTCAGTCACAAAAGACAATAAATACAATAATAAATATAGGACCAGGCACTCAAATATGGAATCAAACCGAGATATCTAATTTATTGAAGAATATAACCCCTAAAATGCCAGTAAAACTAAATAAATATTAAAATAAACTGCTTTAAAATCAAATAAGCAGCATTACATACACAAATAGCAGCAATGGATATATATCATAAGATAACGCAGTCAATTAATACTCGTCAATCAGTCTAGATATAACTGCGATGTGAGACCGCAATCAGATGGTCGTGATTGTAGTTTTCTTTTGTTATATTACTTGCTAAAATAATGGCAATGGTTTCCAACTTTTTTTTAATCACCCTTTCAAGCAGTTATGTTCAAATTTAACCACTACAGGACCGCCGTACGCAGGATTGCGTCTTTGCGGCGGCCCTGTTATTCCGAGTGCACGCGCCGGCGCTAGAATTTTTTATTTTTTGTCACAAGTTAGCGGAAAATTATGATTTTATTTTATTTATTTATTTTCTTACAAAGTCTCATATTCCACTAACTTGTGACAAAAAATAAAAACTTCCATAAACTCACTATTCCCATCACAAAATACCTTGGGGTGTCTACTTTCCAAAATGGGGTCACTTGTGGGGTAGTTATACTGCCCTGGCATTTTAGGGGCCCTAATGCGTGAGAAGTAGTTTGAAATCAAAATGTGTAAAAAATGCCCTGTGAAATCCTAAAGGTGCTCTTTGGAATGTGGGCCCCTTTGCCCACCTAGGCTGCAAAAAAGTGTCACACATGTGGTATCGCCATACTCAGGAGAAGTTGGGCAATGTGTTTTGGGGTGTATTTTTACATATACCCCTGCTGGGTGAGAGAAATATCTCTCTAAAAGACAACTTTTCCCATTTTTTTTATACAAAGTTGTCATTTAACAGAGATATTTATCTCACCCAGCATGGGCATGTGTAAAAAGACACCCCAAAACACATTGCCCGACTTCTCCTGAGTACGGCAATACCACATATAGAAATGTAGTTTTTTTTTTTTTTAAATTACTACTGAAAGTGAAAAATTTCATTTTTTTTAAAAAATTTCGGTAAATTTTGATTAATAACAAAAAATGTTAAAATGTCAGCAGCAATGAAATACCACCAAATGAAAGCTCTATTAGTGAGAAGAAAAGGAGGTAAAATTAATTTGGGTGGTAAGTTGCATGACCGAGCAATAAACCGTGAAAGTAGTGTAGTGCAGAATTGTAAAAAGTGGTCTGGTCATTAAGGGTGTTTAAGCTAGGGTAACTGAGGTTTTAAGAAAGGCAATCAGTCTCATATACTGCTCCTATCGGAGGTATCAAGCGGACACAACATAAGCAAACAGTCACGGGAACTTAAGGTAAAAAACAAATGGACACAGTGCGATAATATGTCAATGTGGCGTCCCACCTACTAAACGCAACTGTACCACTATTACCTATGCCCGACCAGTGTCTCCTTGTCCTGACGGAGACTTGGTGTCTAAAGATGTTTGTTATCCTTTAGTTTAAAAATAGACGCCAAATGAATGTCCGCTCATGTGTCTTGCTGAAGCTCATGTGACCCAGAGCTTTTGAACAAAAGTTCCTTTAGAGATTGCCGGTATCCAACACGGCCGTTGAACTTTAGAATTTGGGGGAAACGCTATGCCAGCATGCCGGAACAAGGTATAGCCATACGCGTTTCAGGGTTTCTAAATGACCCCTTCCTCAGTGGGGTCATATATGACACATCATATATGACAAATCAGGAGGAGGGTCCTCTTGGAACTTCTGACGTTTGTTTGAACTGATGATCTATCCTCTGGATAGGTCATCAGCATCTGATCGGCAGGGGTCTGACACCCGGGACCCGCGCCAATCAGCTGTTTGAGAAGGCAGCGGCCCTGGCAGTAGCGCCATAGCCTTCTCACTGTTTTCCGCAGGCCCAGTGATGTCACGACTAGTATCAACTGGCCTGGGTGGGGCTAAGCTCCATTCAAGTGAACAGAGCTTAGCACCGCCCAGGCCATTGATACTAGTTGTGACATCACTGGGCCTGCGGTAAACAGCTAGAAGGTCTCGGCACTACTGCCAGCGCCGCGGCCGTCTCAAACAACTGATCGGCAGGGGTCCCGGGTGTCTGACCCCCGCCGATCAGGTGCTGATGATCTCTCCAGAGGATAGATCATCAGTTTAAACAGACAGCAGAACCCCTTTAAGTGAATAAGGCATTAGCTGAGAGCTGGATGATATGGGGGCCATCTTACTTAACCACCTCAGCTCCCCTAGCTTAAAGCCCCTTAATGACCAGACCACTTTTTACAATTCTGCACTACACTACTTTCACTGTTTATTGCTCTGTCATACAACATACCACCCAAATGAATTTTACCTCCTTTTCTTATCACTAATAGAGCTTTCATTTGGTGGTATTTCATTGCTGCTGACATTTTTACTTTTTTTGTTATTAATCGAAATTGACCAAAATTTTTGCAAAAAAATGAAATTTTTCACTTTCAGTTGTAAAATTTTTCTAATAAAACTACATTTCTATATACATTTTTCTCTAAATTTATTGTTCTACATGTCTTTGATAAAAAAAAATGCAATAAGTGTATATTTATTGGTTTGCGCAAAAGTTATAGCGTTTACAAACTATGGTACAAAAATGTGAATTTCCGTATTTTGAAGCAGCTCTGACTTTCTGAGCACCTGTCATGTTTCCTGAGGTTCTACAATGCCCAGACAGTAGAAAAATCCCACAAATGACCCAATTTCGGAAAGTAGACACCCTAAGGTATTCGCTGATGGGCATAGTGATTTCATGGAAGTTTTTATTTTTTGTCACAAGTTAGCGGAAAATGTTTTTTTTTTTTTTTCTTACAAAGTCTTATATTCCACTAACTTGTGACAAAAAATAAAAACTTCCATGAACTCACTATGCCCATCACGAAATACCTTGGGGTGTCTTCTTTCCAAAATGGGGTCACTTGTGGGGTATTTATACTGCCCTGGCATTTTAGGGGACCTAAAGCGTGAGAAGAAGTCTGGAATCCAAATGCGTAAAAAATGCCCTGTGAAATCCTAAAGGTGCTCTTTAGAATTTGGGCCCCTTTGCGCACTTAGGCTGCAAAAAAGTGTCACACATGTGGTATCGCCGTACTCAGAAGAAGTAGGGCAATGTGTTTTGGGGTGTATTTTTACATATACCCATGCTGGGTGAGAGAAATATCTCTGTAAATGTCAACTTTTCCCATTTTTTTTTTATACAAAGTTGTCATTTTAGAGATATTTCTCTCACCCAGCATGGGTATATGTAAAAAGACACCCCAAAACACATTGCCCATCTTCTCCTGAGTACGGCAATACCACATGTGCGACACTTTTTTGCAGCCTACGTGCGCAAAGGGGCCTTAATTCCAATGAGTACCTTTTAGGAGGGCATTTTTAGGCATTTGGATTCCAGACTTCTTCTCACGCTTTAGGGCCCCTAAAATGCCAGGGCAGTATAAATACCCCACATGTGACCCCATTTTGGAAGGAAGACACCCCAAGGTATTCCGTGAGGGGCATGGCGAGTTCATAGAAGTTTTCTTTTTGGCACAAGTTAGTGGAAATTGATTTTCTATTTTCTTTTCTCACAAAGTCTCCCTTTCCGCTAACTTGTGACAAAAAATACCTTGGGGTGTCTTCTTTCCAAAATGGGGTCACATGTGGGGTATTTATACTGCCATGGCATTTTAGGGGCCCTAAAGCGTGAGAAGAAGTTTGGAATATAAATGTCTAAAAATTTTTACGCATTTGGATTCTGTGAGGGGTATGGTGAGTTCATGTGAGATTTTATTTTTTGTCAAAAGTTAGTGGAATATGAGACTTTGCAAGAAAAAAAATATATAAAAAATCAATTTCCGCTAACATGTGGCAAAAAAAAAAAAATCTTCTATGAACTCGCCATGCCCCTCAAAAGTGATCTTTATAGCGCCGCAGCGATTTTACAGTGTTTTTGCAGTGATCAGAAAAAAAAATATTTGTCACTGCGGTGGGGCGGACTGAACGCAAGTGTGCGCACAAGATCAGGCCTGATCGGGCGAACGCTGCGTTTTTAGTAGAGCCTATAGAACATCTCCTATTCTTGTCCGCAATTGCGGACAAGGAAAGGCATTTTCTATATAGTTCTGGCAATGTGCGGATCCGCAAAATGCGCAAAGCACATTGCCGGTGTCCGTGTTTTGTGGATCTGTGGTTTCCGCGTTTTGCGGATCTGCGGATCCGCGGATCCGCAAAACACATACAGACGTCTGAATGGAGCCTTACAGGGGGGTGATCAATGACAGGGGGGTGATCAGGGAGTCTATATGGGGTGATCACCCCCTGTCATTGATCACCCCCCTGTAAGGCTCCATTCAGACGTCCGTATGTGTTTTGCGGATCCGCGTGTAGTGTAGTGTGGTGATTGGTGCTACTCTACAGAGCTGCCTGTGTCCTCTGGTAGTCGATCCAAGCAAAAGGGACCACCAGAGGACCACTTAGCAGGTATATCAGATGCTGTTAACAAAACAGCGCCTGATATACCTTTCAGGGGTTAAAAAAATCGAATCTACAGCCTGCCAGCGAATGATCGCCGCTGGCAGTCTGTAGATCAGCTAGTTTACCTTCCGATTCTGTGAACGCGCGCTCCTGTGTGCGCGCGTTCACAGGAAATCTCGCGTCTCGTGAGATGACGCGCCGATGCGTCGAAGAGGAACAAATCGACCGCCGCCGAAACGCAATCCTGCGTTAGGCGGTCCGGAGGCGGTTAATCAAGAATGATATCCACATCTCTATCAGTCCCCCCTTTGAAGCCAATTCAATTGGCCAGACGCTGTAGGTTCTACAATCTGTCCCATTGTACCTGTTGGTTGTTTCACCACTTTGGAGACAACCTATCCCTATTGGATAGACTCCCTTGTAATGGACTTATACAATGAGAGGCCAGATTCTCACCTATCCCTAATACAGAATATATGGTGGTGATGTTAAGTGGTTGATGGATGCTTAGTTGGGTTTCAGACTTCAACTTCTCGATTATTGTGAACATTAAAACTATTAATACTGGGAATCTTTGGGCAATACTATCCATGGGTCACTGGGCTGGAAGTATCGGACTGTAACAGCTTTGTTCTTCCTTTTACACAACTTTTTCATGGTCCAGAAACCTATTTTTACTATTTCATTTGAAATTCATATTCTTTGAGTCAGGATCAGCAGTCACTCAAGGGGGAACAAGAAACACCATGCTATCAAGTCTCTAGACTCAACACTTTCTTGCAGTGACTGGTGTAGATCCAATTAGGCTTTCCTTTGAGCTTCACTGATGTGCTTGTGGTCAACAAAACTTGGAATGGAACATCAAAACAGGGTTTAAGGACTTTTCTAATGTGTCTTTTTACAACCACCCAATCTCCAAACACACAAGTGTGTTGGTTCCTGGTACTTTATCAAGATCTGGCAATGAAGCAAAAACTTGAGAATGTATTTTAGTCAAATGCTTGTTCAAACTGATCACATAATCTGTCAGACAACCATGTTGCATCTGGAGCTGCTCTGGGAAATACAATCCTATCCGAGGGGCTGACCCAGAATGCACCTTTTTGGGACTAAGGCTTGTCTTATGGTTAGGGGTATACCTTACTGAACAGAGGGCTACCAGCAGACACTCTGTTTATGGCTTTTTGAATCTTTAACTTTAGTGTCCCATTCAGTTCCTTTTTTCCTACCCTACCGCTGCTTTGTGGATGGTACAAAGCATGTAAAGCCTGTTCTACAACCAAAACCTTTATCATCTCCTGCATCACTTCACCTGTGATAGGTCTCAGGTACCCCATACCTGCATACAACTTTGGCCATAATCTTCTTCGCTGTGGTCTTAGCTACCAGGTATGCTTCTGGTCATCCTGAAAACAAGTCATCACACACTAATACATACTCATACATGCCCACCTTGGGTAGTTGAATGTAGCCTGCAAACATTGAAACAGATACAAAGGGCAAGATGTGTGTTTCTGGGGTACCTTAACCACCTTGCCCACATTGTTCTGGGCATAAATCATATATATTTGAGTATATCTGTCTGCTACAGTGCTGAACACTGGGGCGTACCATGTGCTATGTACTAAATCACACAAAGCAGTTTTTTTGACTAGTGCGTCACCCCATGGGTTGCCTGTGCCATCGTGGATTAGAGAGACCAGGGAAGGTAGAGTTTCCCTTGGAACTGAATTCTTCCTCCTTTGCATCCACTAGTCCCTTTCCGCCTTCCCCGCCTGGTTCTGTAAGGTCTTAAGAACTTTCAAGGAGACAGGAGGAGTTATTTGGCAAGCCATTGTTGCCGCCTGATCTGCCTTGGCTTTTCCCTTTGCCCCCTCTCAGTCTGTTTTACAGTGACCTTTGTTTTCATCACCGCCTCCGAAGTAGGCGACATGAGGGCTTTCATTAGAGACCTCACTGCTTCCCCATTTTGATGGGTTTACCTGAAGTCTCTGGCTTCCAAATGGGCCCATAGTCATCTGCTATACCTGCAATCAGCGTAAATGGCTGCTTTTTTCCTCTGCATATCTGCACGCCATCTCCAGAGTCCCTAGCTCCACTTCTTGAGCAGATATGTGTGGTGTTAATGACTATGCTTTTTTAGTGTCATGTTTAGTCACCACTGCCCAACCTGTATAGTAGCTGCCATCCTGGCCATACCTCGATCCATCCATAAAGAGCACATGATGTGGATTGTCTAATGGCTGATTTACCACATGGTCCAATCCCGTTGTCTCTCGTGACAACATCTGCAAACAGTCATGAGCCTCTTCCTCTGGATCTGGAAGAATTTTTTTTTTTAATGCACTAACTCTTCCCTCCCTCTCCTCTTACTCCAGAGGCAACAAGGAGGCTGGATTCAAATTATTACACCTTTAAACAGTAACATTGTCAGGCAACAAAATTGAACACTTCATTCTCAAATGGCGGGCAACAAAAATATTTTTGGGGTGTACTTTCATGAGGAACAAGTACTGTCCCTTTTGTGGTTCAGACCTATCTCAGAGCTTTGGTTGTACAACTGCTACAGCTTTGATGCAGAAAGGGGCACCTCTGGCCATGGGGTCAAGTCTGGCTGAATAATATGCCACAGGGCGTTGTTGCTGGCCATGCAGTTGGGTGAGGACAGCTGAAGCATGCCCATTTACTTCTGTACAATTTAAACCAAATGTAATAATCTGATAGGCCCACTGCGGGGAGAGCACAATATTGCCAGGTTCAGGGCAAAAAAGGTATCTACCACAATCATAAAGAGGCTGCATCAAACTTGCATATCCAAGGTCTGCAATAAGGAACAAGGATCAAAAATGTACTCAATGCATTCATTTTTGTGGGCAAAGGGGTGTCCTCCACAGCCTTCTTACGTTCAGAGGTGAGATGTTTCCCCCTAGGAAAGTAATAATAATGCAGAAAAACTGAAACTTAGTATTTATTTTTTTTCCTCTTCTTTACCTTGCAGCCATGATCAGCTAAAAAAGGACAGGAGTGACATGGCTGCAGTATACATAGTGGGCGAGTTCTGGGCTCCCCGTAACAGTACCACCCAGATATTCTGTTTACCCTCATGTGTGAAGACAAACAACTACCAACTGTCTGAATGTAGTAGAGAAAGAAAGAAAACATTTGTCAAATCAATCACATATACTGTAAGTGGGTAGATCAAAGGGTTTTGGAACCGCGCTGCTAGAGACTATGTCTCCCGGTCAACAGTGGATAGCAAAAGGGTGTCAGCCCCTCTCCTCGGCACCCAAAGGATCCGATCTTCCCCAGACCTCCTCCTCTGCAGGGTTTAAATAAGATAGGCAGAATAGTGAAGCACCCTTTGCAATCTTTTTATAAAAGGTTTTATTCTACTCACAAAAGTCGGTAGACAAAAGGCATAAAATACAAATCAGTCGTCACGTTCCTGCCCGACCCGGGTTTCGCTGCCTCGCTTCTTCAGGGGCGATAACTGCGCATGCTTGCAGTCGGGCCCTTTAAATAGCCCAGCTAATCTCATTACACAAGCCGGTATAGTTCCGGACCATATACCAAAATTCCAAAACAACGGTTACAAATCATACTTAATAAAATTACAATTGGTGATCCTTTATATTTAAAACATTAGAATAAGAATAAAAGAGAGTTTCTCTCACTATTTCCAATTCATTCATATATATACCCTTTCGGGTTACCGCAATTACACTCAGTACATATTTCCAGCCTCCTTCCCAAAATTACTACCCCACATCATAACGGTACCATCTGGTATCCTAAATCCCTTCAACTTTATCTACAGTATTCATAATGCCGTCCCCTAAGCTCCGCCCACTCCTGGAGCGTTGTGCAAATATGCTCCACCCACTCCTAGAGCGTCATTCAGGTACTCTCGGCCCCGCCTCCACCCCTTGACGCCCACATCACGAAACACCACTGTCCAATTGAACAGTCAGGCCACCATGACGTCGCTCAAAGGTCCTTAAGAAGCCAGGTAGAGAAAAGCCGAACAACGTTACTGGTGAGAACACTTTAAAGTATACATGGCTTCAAATCAAATTCTATGTTCAGCCCACTGGGTTGTAGGGTCCTTAGCTGATAGATCCACTCTACCTCTTTTCTATTAATCTGTGCCAGCGAATCCCCTCCACGCCAGTGTGGCTTAACAGTTTCCACTCCAGCAAATTTTAGGCCCCGCGGATTTTTTCCATGCATCAGCTTAAAGTCACTTTAAGCTGATGCATGGAAAAAATCCGTGGGGCCTAAAATTTGCTGGAGTGTAAACTGTTAAGCCACACTGGCGTGGAGGGGATTCGCTGGCACAGATTAATAGAAAAGAGGTAGAGTGGATCTATCAGCTAAGGACCCTACAACCCAGTGGGCTGAACATAGAATTTGATTTGAAGCCATGTATACTTTAAAGTGTTCTCACCAGTAACGTCGTTCGGCTTTTCTCTACCTGGCTTCTTAAGGACCTTTGAGCGACGTCATGGTGGCCTGACTGTTCAATTGGACAGTGGTGTTTCGTGATGTGGGCGTCAAGGGGTGGAGGCGGGGCCGAGAGTACCTGAATGACGCTCTAGGAGTGGGTGGAGCATATTTGCACAACGCTCCAGGAGTGGGCGGAGCTTAGGGGACGGCATTATGAATACTGTAGATAAAGTTGAAGGGATTTAGGATACCAGATGGTACCATTATGATGTGGGGTAGTAATTTTGGGAAGGAGGCTGGAAATATGTACTGAGTGTATGTAATTGCGGTAACCCGAAAGGGTATATATATGAATGAATTGGTAATAGTGAGAGAAACTCTCTTTTATTCTTATTCTAATGTTTTAAATATAAAGGATAACCAATTGTAATTTTATTATGTATGATTTGTAACCGTTGTTTTGGAATTTTGGTATATGGTCCGGAACTATACCGGCTTGTGTAATGAGATTAGCTGGGCTATTTAAAGGGCCCGACTGCAAGCATGCGCAGTTATCGCCCCTGAAGAAGCGAGGCAGCGAAACCCGGGTCGGGCAGGAACGTGACGACTGATTTGTATTTTATGCCTTTTGTCTACCGACTTTTGTGAGTAGAATAAAACCTTTTATAAAAAGATTGCAAAGGGTGCTTCACTATTCTGCCTATCTTATTTAAACCCTGCAGAGGAGGAGGTCTGGGGAAGATCGGATCCTTTGGATGCCGAGGAGAGGGGCTGACACCCTTTTGCTATCCACTGTTGACCGGGAGACATAGTCTCTAGCAGCGCGGTTCCAAAACCCTTTGATTTGTCTAAACCAGTGTGAACGACCTACCACACCATTCCGGGACCAGCAGCAGCGCAAGTAACTGTCCGTGTTGGGACACAGGACTGACTTTCTGTTTTTTGTATTTTATCTGTAAGTGGGTAGAGGTAGTGGGAACCTGAGCCAACAAGGTGTGTGTATTGGGCGCAATGGGTCTGTTACAAACTGTGACTTAATTGACAGCATGTAGGTCAAGTACTGGGTGGGTTTGCCCTTCTCAATTTTTTTTTTCACAGAGTACAAAAGAGTGTGTTGCAGAAAACAAGAAGTAACAAATAAAGATCCGACTGACTTGATCCCAAACTAAGGAACAAATGGGTGAGCCCTATAAAAGCCCTAGAGCTCTCCCTGACTGCTCAGCCCATACAAAGATCTCTATGATAGAAAATTGCATGTCCACGTACCTAGACAGAGTGACACCTGAAAACCCTATACAAGTGAGGGGACATGACCACCGGCTCCCTGCACTTAATACGGAGGGAGTCAGGGTCACCTAGAATCAAGCCAACAGGAAAACACAAATAAAGGAATAGACTTATCTGAGGAACCAGCAGTTGCAACTTCTAGCAGTGAGCACAATCCAGGAAGTAGTATAAACCGCAAAGTGAGGCAGTATGGGAGGGGATATAAAGGGAGGCAATCACTGCTAATAGATGACATCTGGAAGAGGGAGAAGAGATGTCAAAGCGAAACCAAAACAAAAGAACATCATGCAGGAGGTACTGAAGAACGTCTGTCAGAACTTCTCAGAGATCTGGCGGTGACAGTGTTAGAAGGGTATACAATCTCCTTAATAACCCCTTTTTCAAAAAGTCTCAAACTGTTTGAGATATGGCATCTGACTGTGCCATACTCAAGAGATACTGCATCTTCCTGGGAAGTGGGGCACCAGGTTTCATCTCCACTTCCACAGGAGGAACTGGCAGCTTGCCAACATCCGTGAGTCCCGCATGCAGGGCTTCCTTCTCCTCTTCCGAGAGTACTGACACAAACATGGAGTTTTATAACTAACGGCCAACAAACAAAGTTCCTGGTCATTGGGGGCACCCATGAGTGTCACAGTACCATCCTCCTGGGATGAGATGCTGGTATGTACTTTTGCAAGCAAGTCTGCACCCAGTAGGCAACAGGGGGCGTTATCACTGACCAGCAAACGGCCAAGCACTTCCTGGTTAAGGGCAAATCTAACACGGATGGGTTCTGTTAAAAAGGGAATGTACTACCCATCCATTCGTACACAAAAATGGGAGATTAAGTCAGGGGAGGACATGCTTCCTGTGCACAACTGTCTTGGCTGCTCCATTATTAATAAAAAACAGGACTACCTTTTTATCACCCAGGGTGAGGGATATCATTGCGGTCGGACTTGAATCTGCTAAAATTTATAAGGCCACAGTCGATACTGGATTACCTGTTTCCTAATCTTGGTCTAACTTTTCCCCCTCACCTGTCTTTGTGTCATCCTCACTGCCTCCCCAGCCATTGCTAAAAACATGGGTGTCTTTGGGGACGGAAAGTGATATGGGTACGCTCAACAAAGAATACAATCCTATTGTGTTGTGTGGAAGAGGAGTACCACACACAGCACAACACTCTCTCCCATCTGGGTTCTGGGTCCCGCAAACTCTGCAAGTCCACCCCCCAGGACCATTATAGGGTGGCAGACTTACTTTTTTCCTTTCTCTGTTGGGGAGGTGGTTTAACATTATCACTAGTGTTGAGCGAGCATGCTCGGCCAAACACCAGGTCGGCTCAAGCATCGAGATGCTCGGCACATCGCGGTCTTCGGCCGAACACCGTGTGTGCTCGAGCGCGATGCTCGAGTCTCTATCCCGACACTTTTGGCTGCTACACAGAAAATAAACTTGCAGGTAAGTACTGCCACTCACTGTCATGCCGTAGCCATGTTGGCTACTGGCATTACAGTGATTGGCTGGCCGAAACACAAAATCGGGTGCTATAAAGGGATTCTGTCACCTGGATTTTGAGCTGCGGACATATGCTGCTAGATCGTGCTTAGCACATCCGCAATATACATTCCCAATTGCTCTGAGTGCTTTTATTTAGGCAAAACAACTATTATATATATATGTAAATAAGGCAAGTAAGGAGCCCAAGGGGATGTTACTAATGTTTCTGGAGCCCAGCCACGCCTACTGTGAAGGAGCCCAGCACCGCCCCACATCCTCCGAATCTCCTCCTTGCTCCAAAGTAACCTCACTACTGGGTTTTGGAGGGGCTTGTTTGCCAGCCTCTTGCCTCAGGATTATGGCCCATGTACATTCTGGAAGGAGAAGATAGCCTGGCCGCACAGCCTAAATCTGTGAAACTGTTTTGTGCAGGAAAGTCATGCTTGCAGTTTCCTCAAATGTGACTTCCGTGGAATTCGGGAACCCCTGCTCAGATCTGGGTGATTTTTAGATATGTTGTTCGCCCAGATCAGAGTTATCCAGGGATGTATAATTTATGGGCATATGTGGTGTTTTGAGGTGTTTTCTGTTTTGGGAAAAATTTGTATTTTAAATTTGTATTTTATGGCTGTGAGTGATTAAGTTACCGTATCCCCTCGTCTTATACTCGAGTCTAGGTCTGTATTATGGCAACTTACATTGCCATAATACAGACCATGACATGTTGGAGGCCGGAGAAGCTGTTACTTACCTTTACAGCTGCTCCGGTCAGCTCCCAGCACGTCCGCGCGGCACCTCTGTTAAGCTCCCAGTAGGAGCGATTTGGCCGACCCGAAAATACCGTGATTATATATGAAGGGGCCCCGCTCACATAACTGGCTTTGTGTGTAAAGTATTTTACTAGTGTGTGAAACAATCTCTCTCCTATTAATAACAGGTCCAGCCTCTGTACTCACTTTCACGATAAATGCACTGCAGCGAGCGGCCCGGCCGGCGCGTGACTGACGTCACTTAGTAACGCTCCTGCTTCCTGAAGTGGGAGGAGCGTTACTAAGTGACGTCAGTCACACGCCGGCCAGCTCGCTCCTGCTCGCTGTAGTGCATTCATAGTGACAGTGAGTAAAGAGGCGGCCATGTTATCAATAGGAGAGAGCTTGTTTTACACACTAGTAAAATACTTTACACACAAAGCCAGTTATGTGCGCAGTTTAGGACACATGAGGGGACACATAGCGCCATGAAGGGGACCAGCATAAGATGCTATATGTACCCTAGTCTTATACTCGAGTCAATAATTTTTCCAATTTTTTTGGGGGTAAAATTAGGGGCCTCGGCTTATATTCGGTTCGGCTTATACTCGAGTATATACGGGTAATTGTGTTTGGTAATTGTATTACAGGCAGAGCCCATTGTATTTTGCTAATTGTGTCACGGGCAATGCCCATTGTATTTTGTTAATTGTGTCACAGACAATGCCCATTGTATTTTGTTTATTGTTTTACAGGCACAGGGAGGATGGGGTTGTGTACAATTGCTGGGAGTCTTTCAATACTGTAAATGCAAGTGATTGACTAATGTAAAAACGATCTCAGTCTTCCACAAGGTCCCCAGGGGGATTGTCCCTTGCTGGAAGACCTGCATAAAAGGCTGACAGGTAGCCCCATTAAAGACAGAGTTCCTATTTTACCCTCAACATAGAGCCTTGTCTCATGTGTGGGGAAAAGGCTGCATCTACACTGGGGATTGCTATATGCTGTATACTCCCCTAGCTATAATCACTGAGCTCTTTTAGGAGCTTTTCCTGCATCGTTCCCTGAAGGAAGACAGCGAGATCCCAACCAAGCTGCGACGGTTCGTGGGGTCGGCAGTACTTACAGTGTCAAGTGGAGTGCTTGGAGTCCTCGGGAAGCACTAGGAGCATCCATCAACGGAGGTACCCAGATGGGGTGCCAGGAGATCCGTTACAGTGGTGGCAGCGGTGGGATGGTGTCCTAGTGCGAGGAGAAGCAGCTCAGAGACACCGTTTGTGGATTTACAAAATTGAGGTAAACAGCAGTATGGAACCAGATTGTAACCAAACAGTGTCACTAGACGAGGTGGAGGAACTGATCGATCGGGATACAGTCTGGAAAGGCATCTGGTATGAGGCCCTGGAGGGCGTACAGCTTTGGTGGGGCGAGAGACTCCCCAGCGATGACCAGCGATGGCAGACGCGACTGGCCCTACGGATGCCCCTCCTGTGAGAGCAGCCCCTGGAGGAGTGGGTGAAGGAGCTCGAGCTTCGGGTGCAACAAGAGCTGTGAGTGGAGGTTGCCTACCAGGCGCTTTGGTGGTAAACAGCTCGGCATACACCCTGGATGGTGGAGTATGACAACCCGGAGGAGTATGATTACGATGGCCCTGGCCTGTTGTGGGAGGCTTTCACAGAACCACAGTTCGGGAGCACTGCGGAGACCCGATTTTGGGACATCTACAACTTTAGGTAAGGCATGCAAGATTGGGCTGACCCCAACAAGGTGAGGCCAGACTTGGAATATCTAGTGACACTGGAGTGGGGGCTGGAGCAGGACTACGACGTCTTCTCCACTCAATTGAGAATACCCTGCAGGAGAGTTGTAGGGAAGTCCCAGACTTAAAGTGGTGGGGAAGATCCAGCTGAAATAACCCCTACTTCACTACCAGCTACAGAGGTAGGGGACCTGGTAGACGGGTTCTGGGGGAACTCCATATGGCAGGTGGAGATCGGATCAAGGTCTCTCCACAGGCCCTACAGGGATGCTGGGCGGTCGGCCCAGATCCCCAATGGCAACCAGACTTTCAGGGAGTAGGGATAGTCGGTCCTGCTCCCCAGCAGCAGTATGTTTTGCAAGGATAGGAAAGAATTGTCTCCCTTCCCAAGCGGCAGTGGACCTTGCAGGGAGAGTAGAGCATCATCTCCCTTCCCCATCAGCAATGTACCTTGCAGGGAGAGGAGACAACTGGTCTCTCTCCCCAACCACGGGTGTGACAGCACCCCTAACTCCGATGGTGCAGATGGGACCGTGGTCTCTGCACCAGACCTACAGGTATGTTGGACGGCCAGTACAGATCCCCAACCAACCCTGCAGGAATGCCAGGAGGAGGAAGTAAGTGATCCCTCCTGTCCACAGCCGATCCACAACCAGGTCCTGGGGGTAGGATTCCCTGACCCCATCCCAGCAGAAGAGCTGGCATCTGGGCAGAGCGCAGTCGGCCTCTGCACTCCCCTATCATCTTGTCCAGAGCCTGACTCCCCACAGGCTACCCTAGCTGAAGCGCTGGCACCAGGGCAAAGTATCGCTGATCTCTGCCCACAAAGCAACCTTCACTTCAAGCCAGGGAGCAACACAGAGACCGGGAGTACCAGTTACCTACACAACCTTGGTGGATTCACTGGACAGAGACAGGCTAACAAATTAAACAGGTCTAGTATTTGGTTGTGGGTGGGCTGCCAGACTAACTTAGGTACCGACCGGCGTGAGGTCAGGTGTCTGGTTAGTCTTCCCTGGCAAGTGGAGATTTGTGGCCAAAGTAACCTTGCCACTGGGTTTTGGAGGGGCCTGTTTGCCAGCCTCTTGCCTCAGGATTATGGCCCATATACACTCTGGAAGGAGAAGATAGACCGGCCGCACAGCCTAAATCTGTAGAACTGTTTTGTGCAGGAAAGCCATGCTTGAGGTCGGTCAAATGTGACTTCCGTGGAATTCGGGAACCCCTGCTCGGATCTGGGTGATTTTTAGATATGTTGTTCGACCCAAATCAGAGCTATCCAGGGATGTATAATTTAGGGGGATATGTGATGTTTTGAGGTGTCTTCTGTGTTTTGAGAAAAATGTGTGTTTTCTGCCTCTGAGTAGGGATGAGCGAACCCGAACTGTATAAGTCCGTGTTCGGGTTCGGTGTTCGGCGCTTTCTTGGCGCTTTTTGAAATGCTGCAAAGCAGCCAATCAACAAGCGTCATACTACTTGCCCCAAGAGGCCATCACAGCCTTGCCTACTATTGGCATGGCTGTGATTGGCCAGTGCAGCATGTGACCCAGCCTCTATATAAGCTTGGGTCACGTTGCGCTGCACGTCACTCTGCTGATTGAAGCATAGGGAGAGGTTGCAGCTGCGACGTTAGGGCGAGATTAGGCAGATTAACTCCTCCAAAAGACTTCATTCTGTGATCGATCTGCAGCTGTGGATCATTGAAGTGCTAATATTGACTTGCTCACTTTTTTGAGGCTGCCCAGAGCGTTTTTAGATCACTTTATTTCTGGGGTGATCGGCGGCCATTTTGTGACTTGTGGTGCGCCAGCACAAGCTATCACCAAGTGTATTTAACCATCAATAGTGTGGTTATTTTGTGCTATATCCTACATCAGCTGCAGGCTGAGCCTGTGTCACCGAAGTGCATTTAACCATCAACAGTCTGGTTATTTTTTGGCCATATACTACATCTGGTGCAGGCTGAGCCTGTGTCACCCAAGTGCATTTAACCATCAACAGTGTGGTTATTTTTTGGCCATATACTACATCAGGGGCAAGTTGAGCCTGTCACCCAGCGCCTAAAAAATAGACCTGACATTTCTATTCAACCAAATCTGTACTGTTTTAGCTAGTCAAGTTATTTGTAGTGACCGTAAAAACACAGTTTTTGTTCTGGGTTGAAAAACTATTCCCAAATTTGCCATTCTCAAAATAACTAGTTTCTGGTATATGAGGCCTACTTGAAATCTATCCCAAAAAGGATATCTTACATTGAAGGTGCTGATAGTGTCATTCAGAAAAACCTAAGACACACGCTACCGTGCAGATAGAAGTCTGATTCTGTAATTAAACCTATACAAGTCACACAGCGCAAAAAAAAAACAGGCCTCACATCTCTATTCAACCAAATCTGTACTGTTTTAGCTGGTCAAGTTATTTGTATTGACCGTAAAAGCACTTTTTTTTTTCTGGGTTGAAAAACTATTCCCAAATTTGCCATTCTCAAAATAACTAGTTTATGGTATTTGAGGCCTACTTGAAATCTATCCCAAAAAGGATATCTTACATTGAAGGTGCTGATAGTGTCATTCAGAAAAACCTAAGACACACGCTACCGTGCAGATAGAAGTCTGATTCTGTGATTAAACCTATACCTGTCACACAGCGCAAAAAAAAACAGGCCTCACATTTCTATTCAACCAAATCTGTACTGTTTTAGCTGGTCAAGTTATTTGTATTGACCGTAAAAGCACATTTTTTTTTCTGGGTTGAAAAACTATTCCCAAATTTGCCATTCTCAAAATAACTAGTTTCTGGTATTTGAGGCCTACTTGAAATCTATCCCAAAAAGGATATCTTACATTGAAGGTACTGAGAGTGTCATTCAGAAAAACCTAAGACACACGCTACCGTGGAGATAGAAGTCTGATTCTGTGATTAAACCTATACCTGTCACACAGCGCAAAAAAAAAACAGGTCTCACATTTCTATTCAACCAAATCTGTACTGTTTTAGCTGGTCAAGTTATTTCTAGTGACCGTAAAAGCACTTTTTTTTTTCTGGGTTGAAAAACTATTTCCAAATTTGCCATTCTCAAAATAACTAGTTTCTGGTATTTGAGGCCTACTTGAAATCTATCCCAAAAAGGATATCTTACATTGAAGGTACTGAGAGTGTCATTCAGAAAAACCTAAGACACACGCTACCGTGGAGATAGAAGTCTGATTCTGTGATTAAACCTATACCTGTCACACAGCGCAAAAAAAAAACAGGCCTCACATCTCTATTCAACCAAATCTGTACTGTTTTAGCTGGTCAAGTTATTTGTATTGACCGTAAAAGCACTTTTTTTTTTCTGGGTTGAAAAACTATTCCCAAATTTGCCATTCTCAAAATAACTAGTTTCTGGTATTTGAGGCCTACTTGAAATCTATCCCAAAAAGGATATTTTACATTGAAGGTACTGATAGTGTCATTCAGAAAAACCTAAGACACACGCTACCGTGCAGATAGAAGTCTGATTCTGTGATTAAACCTATACCTGTCACACAGCGCAAAAAAAAACAGGCCTCACATTTCTATTCAACCAAATCTGTACTGTTTTAGCTGGTCAAGTTATTTCTAGTGACCGTAAAAGCACTTTTTTTTTTCTGGGTTGAAAAACTATTTCCAAATTTGCCATTCTCAAAATAACTAGTTTCTGGTATTTGAGGCCTACTTGAAATCTATCCCAAAAAGGATATCTTACATTGAAGGTACTGATAGTGTCATTCAGAAAAACCTAAGACACACGCTACCGTGCAGATAGAAGTCTGATTCAGTGATTAAACCTATACCTGTCACACAGCGCAGAAAAAAACAGGTCTCACATTTCTATTCAACCAAATCTGTACTGTTTTAGCTGGTCAAGTTATTTCTAGTGACCGTAAAAGCACACTTTTTGTTCTTGGTTGAAAAACTATTCCCAAATTTGCCATTCTCAAAATTGTGGTGAACGGGAACAATGAGGAAAACATCTAATAAGGGACGCGGACGTGGACATGGTCGTGGTGGTGTTAGTGGACCCTCTGGTGCTGGGAGAGGACGTGGCCGTTCTGCCACAGCCACACGTCCTAGTGTACCAACTACCTCAGGTCCCAGTAGCCGCCAGAATTTACAGCCATATTTGGTGGGGCCCAATGCCGTTCTAAGGATGGTAAGGCCTGAGCAGTTACAGGCATTAGTCAATTGGGTGGCCGACAGTGCATCCAGCACGTTCACATTATCTCCCACCCAGTCTTCTGCAGAAAGCGCACAGATGGCGCATGAAAACCAAGCCCATCAGTCTGTCACATCACCCCCATGCATATCAGGGCAACTGTCTGAGCCTCAAGTTATGCAGCAGTCTCTTATGCTGTTTGAAGACTCTGCTGCCAGGGTTTTCCAAGGGCATCCACCTAGCTCTTCACCAGGGGTGGAAGAGATAGAATGCACTAACGCACAACCACTTATGTTTCCTGATGATGAGGACATGGGAATACCACCTCAGCACGTCTCTGATGATGACGAAACACAGGTGCCAACTGCTGCGTCTTTCTACAGTGTGCAGACTGAACAGGAGGTCAGGGATCAAGACTGGGTGGAAGACGATGCAGGGGACGATGAGGTCCTATACCCCACATGGAATGAAGGTCGTGCCACTGACTTTCAGAGTTCGGAGGAAGAGGCAGTGGTGAGACAGAGCCAACAGCGTAGCAAAAGAGGGAGCAGTAAGCAAAATCAGAACACCCGCCGCCAAGAGACTCCGCCTGCTACTGACCACCGCCATCTGGGACCGAGCACCCCAAAGGCAGCTTCAAGGAGTTCCCTGGCATGGCACTTCTTCAAACAATGTGCTGACGACAAGACCCGAGTAGTTTGCACGCTGTGCCATCAGAGCCTGAAGCGAGGCATTAACGTTCTGAACCTTAGCACAACCTGCATGACCAGGCACCTGCATGCAAAGCATGAACTGCAGTGGAGTAAACACCTTAAAAACAAGGAAGTCACTCAGGCTCCCCCTGCTGCCTCTTCTGCTGCTGCCGCCTCGGCCTCTTCTGCTGCTGCCGCCGCCTCGGCCTCTTCCTCTGCCTCTGGAGGAACGTTGGCACCTGCCGCCCAGCAAACATGGATGTACCACCAACACAACCACCTGCGTCACCAAGCATCTCAACCATGTCACACGGCAGCGTTCAGCTCTCCATCTCACAAACATTTGAGAGAAAGCGTAAATTCCCACCTAGCCACCCTCGATCCCTGGCCCTGAATGCCAGCATTTCTAAACTACTGGCCTATGAAATGCTGTCATTTAGGCTGGTGGACACACACAGCTTCAAACAGCTCATGTCACTTGCTGTCCCACAGTATGTTGTTCCCAGCCGCCACTACTTCTCCAAGAGAGCCGTGCCTTCCCTGCACAAACAAGTGTCCGATAAATTTAAGTGTGCACTGCGCAACGCCATCTGTGGCAAGGTCCACCTTACCACAGATACGTGGACCAGTAAGCACGGCCAGGGACGCTATATTTTTAATTTCATTTTACCATTATATTTTTAATTTCATTTTACCATTATATTGCGGGGCAACCCAAAGTTGAATGAACCTCTCCTCTGTCTGGGTGCCGGGGCCTAAATATGTGACAGTGGCCTGTTCCAGTGGTGGGTGACGTGAAGCTTGATTCTCTGCTATGACATGAAGACAGATTCTGTGCTGAAATCAGGCCAGATTCTCTGTTACGGGACCTCTCTCCTCTGCCTAGGTGCCGGGGCCTAAATGTGTGACAGTGGCCTGTTCCAGTGGTGGGTGACGTGAAGCTTGATTCTCTGCTATGACATGAAGACAGATTCTGTGCTGACATCAGGCCAGATTCTCTGTTACGGGACCTCTCTCCTCTGCCTGGGTGCCTGGGCCTAAATGTGTGACAGTGGCTTGTTCCAGTGGTGGGTGACGTGAAGCCTGATTCTCTGCTATGACATGAAGACAGATTCTGTGCTGACATCAGGCCAGATTCTTTGTTACGGGACCTCTCTCCTCTGCCTGGGTGCCTGGGCCTAAATGTGTGACAGTGGCCTGTTCCAGTGGTGGGTGACGTGAAGCTTGATTCTCTGCTATGACATGAAGACAGATTCTGTGCTGACATCAGGCCAGATTCTCTGTTACGGGACCTCTCTACTCTGCCTGGGTGCCTGGGCCTAAATGTGTGACAGTGGCCTGTTCCAGTGGTGAATGACGTGAAGCCTGATTCTCTGCTATGACATGAAGACAGATTCTGTGCTGACATAAGGCCAGATTCTCTGTTACGCGACCTCTCTCCTCTGCCTGGGTGCCTGGGCCTAAATATGTGACAGTGGCCTGTTCCAGTGGTGGGTGACGTGAAGCCTGATTCTCTGCTATGACATGAAGACAGATTCTGTGCTGACATCAGGCCAGATTCTCTGTTACGGGACCTCTCTCCTCTGCCTGGGTGCCTGGGCCTAAATGTGTGACAGTGGCCTGTTCCAGTGGTGGGTGACGTGAAGCTTGATTCTCTGCTATGACATGAAGACAGATTCTGTGCTGACATCAGGCCAGATTCTCTGTTACGGGACCTCTCTCCTCTGCCTGGGTGCCTGGGCCTAAATATGTGACATTGGCCTGTTCCAGTGGTGGGTGACGTGAAGCTTGATTCTCTGCTATGACATGAAGACAGATTCTGCGCTGACATAAGGCCAGATTCTCTGTTACGGGACCGCTCTCCTCTGTCTGGGTGCCGGGGCCTAAATGTGTGACAGTGGCCTGTTCCAGTGGTGGGTGACGTGAAGCCTGATTCTCTGCTATGACATGAAGACTGATTCTGTGCTGACATCAGGCCAGATTCTTTGTTACGGACCTCTCTCCTCTGCCTGGGTGCCTGGGCCTAAATGTGTGACAGTGGCCTGTTCCAGTGGTGGGTGACGTGAAGCCTGATTCTCTGCTATGACATGAAGACTGATTCTGCGCTGACATAAGGCCAGATTCTCTGTTACGGGACCTCTCTCCTCTGCCTGGGTGCCTGGGCCTAAATGTGTGACAGTGGCCTGTTCCAGTGGTGGGTGACGTGAAGCCTGATTCTCTGCTATGACATGAAGACTGATTCTGCGCTGACATAAGGCCAGATTCTCCTTTACGGGACCTCTCTCCTCTGCCTGGGTGCCTGGGCCTAAATGTGTGACAGTGGCCTGTTCCAGTGGTGGGTGACGTGAAGCCTGATTCTCTGCTATGACATGAAGACTGATTCTGTGCTGACATGAAGCCAGATTCTCTGCTATGGCATGAAGAGACTGATTCTGTGCTGACATGAAGCCAGATTCTTTGCTATGGCATGAAGAGACTGATTCTCTGCTGACGTGAAGCCAGATTCTCTGCTATGGGACCTCTGTGCAATTGATATTGGGTCATTTTTATTTTTTTAATTTTTATTTTAATTCATTTCCCTATCACATTTGTTTGCAGGGGATTTACCTACATGTTGCTGCCTTTTGCAGCCCTCTAGCTCTTTCCTGGGCTGTTTTACAGCCTTTTTAGTGCCCAAAAGTTCGGGTCCCCATTGACTTCAATGGGGTTCGGGTACGGGACGAAGTTCGGTTCGGGTTCGGATCCCGAACCCGAACATTTCCGGGAAGTTCGGCCGAACTTCTCGAACCCGAACATCCAGGTGTTCGCTCAACTCTACCTGTGAGTGATTAAGTTAATTGTGTTTGGTAATTGTATCACAGGCAGAGCCCATTGTATTTTGTTAATTGTGTCACAGGCAATGCCCATTGTATTTGTTGATTGCGTCACAGACAATGGCCATCATGTTTTGTTTATTGTAAATGTGTAGAGTGAATCTCTAAATCGCACATCCTCATGCCTATGCTTCTGATATACAACTGTTTATGAATTATCAGCATTTCTTATGATAAAACATGGCTATCTAGCGATGCTATCAATCATTTGCTGTGCACTATAAAGAGACAATTATTGTCGCGGTAAGTGGGCCTATGCGCTTTGATCAAACTGTATACTAATTGTCTCTTTATAGTGCACAGCAAATGATTGATAGCATCGCTAGATAGCCATGTTTTATCATAAGAAATGCTGATAATTCATAAACAGTTGTATATCAGAAGCATAGGCATGAGGATGTGCGATTTAGAGATTCACTCTACACATTTATACTATTCATGCTATACACTTCTTTTTCCCCCCTCCCCTGAGTCAGCACTCCTCCCCATGTGGATCTGGTGCTTTTTAATTAGCAGAAGTCTGCAAAGGGTCTATAAATTCCTACCACATCTCAGTTGGAGTTCCTGAGAGGCTGTGAACAGGTGAGCCATTTGCACCAGTTCACATGCGGCGCTGGACGGCGGCCGTCTCTGCTTCTGTGCCGTGCTGGTGGAGTGATGGGACCCGGGGCCCAGGTGGCCTCACTGTACAGTGGGGCTGCTATGCGGCTGCCGGATCCCGTTGCCTGCTGGAGCGGCGTGGAGGCGTGATGGTCGCCGCACGGCTCTGCGCCATGGTTAGAGTAGGTTCCCACTTAAACTAGAGACACCCTTGTCGCGGTAAGTGGGCCTATGTGCTTTGATCAAACTGTATACTAATTGTCTCTTTATAGTGCACAGCAAATGATTGATAGCATCGCTAGATAGCCATGTTTTATCATAAGAAATGCTGATAATTCATAAACAGTTGTATATCAGAAGCATAGGCATGAGGATGTGCGATTTAGAGATTCACTCTACACATTTATACTATTCATGCTATACACTTCTTTTTCCCCCCTCCCCTGAGTCAGCACTCCTCCCCATGTGGATCTGGTGCTTTTTAATTAGCAGAAGTCTGCAAAGGGTCTATAAATTCCTACCACATCTCAGTTGGAGTTCCTGAGAGGCTGTGAACAGGTGAGCCATTTGCACCAGTTCACATGCGGCGCTGGACGGCGGCCGTCTCTGCTTCTGTGCCGTGCTGGTGGAGTGATGGGACCCGGGGCCCAGGTGGCCTCACTGTACAGTGGGGCTGCTGTGCGGCTGCCGGATCCCGTTGCCTGCTGGAGCGATGTGGAGGCGTGGTGGTCGCCGCACGGCTCTGCGCCATGGTTAGAGTAGGTTCCCACTTAAACTAGAGACACCCTTGTCGCGGTAAGTGGGCCTATGCGCTTTGATCAAACTGTATACTAATTGTCTCTTTATAGTGCACAGCAAATGATTGATAGCATCGCTAGATAGCCATGTTTTATCATAAGAAATGCTGATAATTCATAAACAGTTGTATATCAGAAGCATAGGCATGAGGATGTGCGATTTAGAGATTCACTCTACACATTTATGTTTTGTTTATTGTTTTACAGGCACGGGGATGTTGTGAACAATTGCTGGGAGTCTTTCAATACTATAAATGCAAGTGATTGACTAATGTAAAAACGATCTCAGTCTTCCACAAGGTCACCAGGGGGAGTGTTCCTTGCTAGAAGACCTGCATAAAAGGCTGACATGTAACCCCATTAAAGACAGAGTTCCTATTTTACCTTCAACATAGAGCCTTGTCTCATGCGTGGGGAAAAGGATGCATCTACACTGGGGATTGCTATACACTGTATACTCCCCTGGCTATAATCACTGAGCTCTTTTAAGAGCTATTCCTGCATTGCACTCTGAAGGAAGACGGCGAGATCCCAGCCAAGCTGCGGCAGTTCGTGGGGTCAGCAGTACTTACAGTGTCAAGTGGAGTGCATGGAGCCCTCGGGAAGCACTAGGAGCATCCATCAACGGAGGTAGCCAGTCGGGGTGCCAGGAGATCCGTTATATATATATATATATAATATATATATATATATATATATGTAAATGAGGCAAGAAAGGAGCTTAAGGGGCTGTTACTTAAGTTTCTGGAGCCCAGTGACGCCCACTGTAAAGGGGCTTAGCACCGAACCGCATTCTATGAATCTCCTCCTTGCTCCCCGAGGTCACCAAGTTAGAGCGCCGTAATCTGGCACAAGCGCAAGTACGTGGCATGTCAGTGCCGGCATAGTGTTCCTTCCCTGTGCTGGCATCAGTCTCAGGGAACCGACTTCGCATGCGCTAGCTACGAGATTATGGCGCTCTAACTTTGTGACGTCTGGGAGCAAGGAGGAGATTCGGAGGATGCAGGGTGGTGCAGGGATCCGGCACAATGGGCGTGGCTGGGCTCCAGAAATGTTAGTAACAACCCCTTGGGCTCCTTACTTGCCTCATTTACATATATATAAAATCGTTTTTTGTTTTTTTTGCCTAAATAAAAGCACTCACAGCTATAAGGAATGTATATTGCGGACGTGCTAGCGGCAATCTAGCAGCGCATGTCTGCAGCTCTATAGGCAAAATCCAGGTGACAGAATCCCTTTAAGGACTATTGTCCTTATCTTACAGCAATATATATTTTTAGCGCAACCTGCGCTTAATAGCTTGCAACTGTTTGGCCGCTGCAGACAGCGACATTATCTGCTCTACATCTCCTGTCTAACGTGTGTGCAGCCTAATAATATCTGTGACATCCAGTGTACTTTTTCCGTTGACGTTGTCCGCTGCGGACAGTTACATTACCTGCGCTACAAGTCCTGTATAACGTTTGCGCATCCTAAAAATATCTGTGAAATCCAGTGTACTTTTTGCGTAGATGCTGCGGACAGTGACATTACCTGCGCTACATCTCCTGTATAACATTTCCGCATCCAAATATCTGTGACATTGACTGTAATTTTTTCTTAGCCGCTGGTGAGAGCAGCGCTATTACCTGTGGTACCTCTCCTATATAACGCTTCCGCATCCCAAATATCAGTGACATTGTCTGTGATACTGTGCCTGCTGGCAGAGCACAAGAAGCACACTCATCCACGATACATAGCTTCATGTCCCAGTTTGCAGGGCGGCGCAGGACACCACTCAGACCAGTGCAAGCAGGTGGTCGGTTGGATTGCAGCAGATAATGCTTCCAGGCAGTTAAGCACCACCCTATCCTCCACAAAGTGCAGTCTCAGTAGCCAAGAGTCTGGTCAACAGAATCCTCACCCTGATCCTCCTTCCTCCCACCACGGAGAGTCTTTGCAAACAAGTGATCCCACACTGCCTCTCGCCAAGCCCACTTGAAGAGGGACATGAGGAGATCTTGTGCCCTGATTCCTAAACTCTTGAGCATTTACAGTCAGAAGAAGATGGCGGTGGGGAACAGCAATTAGTGTTGCACGAGGTGGATAATAATCATGAGACACGGTTGCCAATAAGTCAATTACAATTAGTGTCTCAAGAGGTTGATGATGAGGATGATACACAATTGTCAATAAGTGAGGTTGTTGTTAGGTCAACAAGTCAGGAGGATGACTAGAGTGAGGAAGTGGAAGAGGAGGTGGTGGATGATGAAATCACTGACCCAACCTGGAAAGGTGGCAAGCCGAGTGAGGACAGCAGTACAGAGGGGGAGGGATTTGCAGCACCACAACAGGCTGAAAAAGGAGTGGGGTGGCAAAAGGGAGAAGGCAGGTCACACCTAACAGGCGCACAACTGTTCCCCGTAGCACCCCTTTGTGGCGATTTTTTGATGAAAGTGTGGACAATAAAAGAATTGTCATTTGCAACCTGTGCCGTACCAAAATGAGCAGGGGCGTGAACACTAGCAACCTCACCACCACCAGCATGATCCGCCACATGGCATCAAAGAACCCAAATAGGTGGGCCGAATGCCTGGGTCCACAATTAGTGTCTCTGGGTCACACCACTGCCTCCTCTTCCCCTGTGTTACGTGCTGGCCAATCCCCTGTCCAGGATGCAGGCCCGGATGCCTCCCGCTCTGCATCTGGACTTTCGCAGGCACCATCAGCTAGCACATCCACTTCTGTGTCCCAGCGCAGCGTACAGATGTCCATACCCCAGGCCTTTGAACAAAAGCGCAAATACCCAGCCACCCACCCACAGGTCATAGCACTAAATGTGCACCTTTCCAAATTGCTGGCCCTGGAAATGTTGCCATTTAGGCTTGTGGACACTGAGGCTTTCTGCAGCCTAATCGCGGCGGCTGTCCCTCGTTACTCAGTCCCCAGCTGCCACTATTTTAACCGGTGTGCCATCCCCGCCTTACACCATGATGTGTCCCGTAACATCACCCGTGCCCTGACCAACACAGTTATTGGGAAGGTCCACTTAAAGGGCTTCTGTCACCCCCCATTGTGAAATTTTCATTAGCCGACATTAGCTATTTGCTAATGTCAGCTGAGTGCAATCATACATGTCCTCCATTTGTCTGTGGCTTATTGCTTGTAAAAATCATACCTTTTTCATATGCAAATTTCTTCACTACCAGCAAGTTGGGCGTGTACTTGCTGGTAGCCGCCACATCTGCCGTTTCTAGACACGCCCCATCTCCTCTTGATAGACAGGGCCAGCGAGCGCTCTCCTCCTCCCATTGGCCCCGTCTGCTGCTGAATTCCCGCGCCTGCGCCGTAGCAATCCTCGATCGGCGCAGGCATACTGAGTGACGTACGCGCGCTTGCCAGCATCTTCTTGAGTGCACATGCGCCGATTACGTCACACTACACCCAGAAGAGAAGACTGCCAATTATCGCTGATGCCGGCAGTCTGTTCTTCCGGGTGTAGTGTGACGTAATCTGCGCAGGTGCACTGAGGAAGGAGCTGGCAAGCGAGCATCCTTCTCTCAGAGCGCCTGCACTGAATGAGGACCGGTACGGCGCAGGTGCAGGATTTCATGGGCAGAGAGGGCCAGCGAGAGGAGGAGAGAGCTCGCTGGCCCTGTCTATCAAGTGGAGGAGGGGCTGTGTTTATAGTCAGAGGATGCGGCGGCTACCAGCAAGTAACCACCCAACTTGCTGGTAGTGAAGTAATTAGCATATTATAAAAGTACGATTTTTAAAGAAGTTACAGCACAGGGAGAGGTAAGAGTGATATATATGGACTCAACTGACATTAGCAAATAGCTAATGTCCGATACTGAAAATTGCTAAATGGGTGGTGACAGAAGCCCTTTAACAACTGACACATGGACAAGTGCTTGTGGCCAAGGATGCTACATTTCCCTGATGGCACACTGGGTAAATGTTGTGGAGGCCAGGAGCGAGTCGAACCCTGGGATGGCACAGGTGCTACCGACGCCAAGGATTGTAAACCCTACTTCCATCAGGATTTCCGCCACCACCTACATTAGTGGCTGCAACCCCCCCTTCTCCTTCTCCACCTCCTCCTTCACTTTCACCTCTGAATTGTCATCTTGCAGCACCAGTCAGCCATCAGTCAGTAGCTGGAAGCAGTGTAGCAGTGCAGTGGGGAAGCGGCAACAGGCCGCGCTGAAACTTATTTGCTTAGGTGACAAACAGCACACTGCCGCAGAGCTGCCGCAGATGTGTGCACATTTCTGAAAGTCATCTACAGCTTCCACTGGTCTGGCAGTGCTTGCAATTTACAGCTCACTGACTATTGTGCGACGTGAGCACATGCTGGAATTCCATGTTCCACTTGTTGGCCAGGCTTTGTGAGCAGCAGAGGGCAGTAGTGGATTACCAGCTGCAACATGTTTGTTGCCTTTCCAGTCAGCTTCCGCTCTTCAAAAGCGATGAGTGGGCATGGATGTCTGACCACTGTAAGGTTTTACGCAACTTTGAGGAATCAACACAGATGGTGAGCGATGGCGCTAGTATCAGCGTAACCATCCCACTACTGTGTCTACTGAAACGCTCGCTGCTCACAATGAAGGTGGACGCTTTGCATGTGGAAGAGGTGGAAATGGGGTAAGACAGTACACAGGGTGATAGCCAGACCACCCTCAGTTCGTCTTCTCAGCACAAATTGGATGATGATAAGGAGGAGGAGGAGCAGTAGACGGTTGCCTTCGCCCATAGCAGGTTTATTCCATCTGTTCAGTGTGGATGGGCCGAAGAGGAGGAAGAGGATGAGGTTATTGACATTCATCCTCCTTATTGCCTGTTGGGACTCTGGCACATATGGCTGACTTTATGTTAGGCTGCCTTTCCCGCGACCCTTGCGTTATACACATTTTGGCCAACACCGATTACTGGTTGTTCACCCTTCTCAACCCCTGCTACAAATAGAACTTCTCATCTCTCATTCTTGTGGTGGAGAGGAAGAGCAAAATGGTGCAATACCAGAAGGTCCTTGTGGAAAAATTGCTCCAAATATTTCCAGCTGACAACGCTGGCAGCAGAGTACGTAGTTCCTTGGGCAACCGAGGAGGAGAGACAAGGGGAACACACAGCAGTTCCAACAGAGGCAGTTCAACACTCTCCAAGGCCAGTTTCATGACCCCCCGCCAGCAACCCTCACCCTGATGCACAGCCTACTGTCACAAGGAGGGAAACATTTTGGAAGATGGTGAAGGAGTACGTAGAAGACCGTGTCTGCGTCCTCAATGATCCCTGTGTGCCTTACAACTATTGGGTGTCTAAGCTGGACACGTGGCACGAACTGGCGTTCTACACCTTGGACGTGCTGGCCTGCCACCAGCATTTTGTTTGAGAGTGTATTTAGTGCTGCTGGGGGCATAATAACTGATAAGCACATCCGCCTATCAACTAAAAATGCTGTGCAAAATTGAGAAAAAAGGAAAAAAAATTGCATATAGTCCCCTTAAGAGCTCAGGTGGAACCAGAGGGGGGATGAGATTGCTTGTTAGATGTTAAGGAATCGCCTCCACGTCCCCAAAAAATGGTGACCAGGGTTCTAGTGGGAAGATTTTTTATTAGTTCACAGCTCAACGCGTTTCGGGGTATATCTCCCCCTTTCTCAAGAGCAAGATTAAATATAATATAGCAATATACTATATTATATTTAATATTGCTCTTGAGAAAGGGGGATATATACCCCAAAACGCATTGAGCTGTGAACTAATAAAAAATCTTACCACTGGAACCCTGGTCACCATTCTTTTGGGACGTGGAGGCGATTCCTTAACATCTGACAAGCGATCTCGACAGGGGAGGAGAAGGTATAGGTGTATTATGCTAAGCCTATACCTCCCTCCCTGGTGAAGTAAGTCCCCCACTTGACACAAAAAATTCTCACGTTATTTTTATCTGTTTTATATGATTTTACCCCTTTGCCACACCATTATCTATCTATAACCCTAATGATTTGTGTTTCACCGATTATCTTCATAATTCTGCTTGTGGTTGATTTGTTCCAATTGACACCATTCTGTCTCAATGTAACTTATACACGTACCTACACTGCTTTCCTGGCGACCCTGCGTACCTTTCTTTTTCCCCCCTCTGGTTCCACCTGAGCTCTTAAGGGGACTATACGCAATTTTTTCTCCTTTTTTCTCAATTTTGCACATACTTGGCAGTACACTTCTGTATACTGCTTTACACTGCCTTTGGGTGCAGCCTTGAAAACGGTATCCCTAACACCTAATACCTACCCCTCCGTTCAATCACCATCCTCTACCTTCGGTAGTTTCCTTGGCGCTTCCTAAAATATATATTTTTCTGCACCTCCATTTTTTCTTGCTGCAACTGAAAATGCTGACAGGTTGACTCTTATCAAAATGAACAAGGCCTGGATTGCCCCTGACTTCTCTACTCCACCAGAGGAAAGTGGCTGAACATAAAGGCACTTTAAATGTGGATTTTGTGGTGTATTGAATACACTGTACTCCCATGCAACCCTACCACTACAAAAAACGGTATATGGTCAGCAGCAGACCCTCACATATAATTTTTTCCATGGTCAGATCAGCAGCAGGTACTCACTTCTAATGTTTTAGAGAGTCAGCTCAGCAGCAGGCCCTCGCCCATAATGTTTTAGATGGTCAGCTCAGCAGCAGACCCTCTCCCTTAATGTTTTAGATGGTCAGTTCGAAAGCAGGCCCTCGCCCATAATGTTTTAGATGGTCAGCTCAGCAGCAGGCCCTCGTCCATAATGTTTTAGATGGTCAGATCAGCAGCAGGCCCTCGCCTCTATTGTTTTAGAGAGTCAGCTCAGCAGCAGACCCTTACCCCTAATGTTTTAGATAGTCAGCTCAGCAGCAGGCCCTCGCCCATAATTGTCACCGCCAGCTCTCTGAGAAGATCTGGCAGACGTTCTTCTGTACCTCTTGCATGATGTTCTTTGTTTTGGGTTCACTTTGTCATCTCTTTTCCTTCTCCCAGCTGTCATCTATTTACACTGATTGCCTCCCTTTATATCCCCTCCCATACTGCCTCACTTTGCGGTTTATACTACTTCCTGGATTGTGTTCACTGCTAGATGCTGCAACTGCTGGTTCCTCAGATAAGTCTTTTTCTTTATTTGTGTTTTCGTGCTGGCTTGATTCTAGGTGACCCTGACTCCCTCCGTATTAAGAGCAGGGAGTCGGTGGTTGTGTCCCCTCACTATTATAGGGTTTTCAGGTGTCACACAGCCTAGGTACGAGGGCATGCAGTTATCTATCATAGAGATTTTTGCATGGGCAGAGCAGTCAGGGAGGGCTCTAAGGGTTTTATATGGCTCACCCATATGTTCCTTAGTTTGGGATCAAGTCAGTCGGATGTTTATTTATAACTTCCAGTTTTCTGCAACACCATCCGTGACAATAATGTTTTAGATGGTCAGCTTGGCAGCAGGCCCTCGCCTATAATTTTTTCCATGATCAGATCAGCAGCAGGCCCTCGCCCTTAATGTTTTAAATGGTCTGCTCAGCAGCAGGTCCTCGCCCATAATATTTTAGATAGTCAGATCACAAGCAGGCACTCGCCCCTAATATTTTAGAGAGTCAGCTCAGCAGCAGACCCTCACCCCTAATGTTTTAGATGGTCGGCTCAGCAGCAGACCCTCACACCTAATGTTTTAGATGATCAGATCATCAGCAGGCCCTTGCTCCTAATGTTTTAGAGGGTCACCAGCAGGTCCTTGCCCTAATGTTTTTGAGGGTCACCAGCAGGCCATCAATCATAATTTTTCATTTGGGTGTATGATGCCTTCCTTTTATGTGTATTAAAAGGTGTATTGGAGTGATGATTCCTTGTAATTTTTGGCAGCCCTTTCACTTAGTGCATAGGCTTTATGAGTGTAGGAGTCCCACTACATGAACAATTGTACCACAATATAAATGAGGCCCTCCGTTATGTGATATACACGTTGTATTGGAGTGCCTCTTCCTTGTAATTTTTGGCAGCAGTTGCACTTTATATACAAGTAAATATACAGGAAAGAATGTTACCTAACAATTTTTTCTCTAAAATGCATTTTATGTTCGGTTTTGTGCGTATTATTGTCAGTCTGTAAAATTGGCATACTACTCGGACAACATCGTTCCCAGCAGCGACCTGGGAGTCGAAGATGCATCCAGACATCCTCTCCATGCTGTTCCCGAACCATTTCCGTGGTGTTTCCATCAATTTCTGACTTTTTCATGTGAACCAGACACCCTCCCCTCTTCAGAGCAGGCGGTGCCTGGTTTAATGCTCGGGTTCTCCTATTGACTTCCATTGTGCTCGGGTGCTAAGTATAGCATGTCTACACCTTTCGCTAGCTTGCTGATGTCCTACACTGCCTGTCTGCATTCTTTCTTCCTTACTACTTCTGCAGCATATTATCTCAAGGATAGCATTCTTCAGCAACATCATATGAAAGACAGAAAGTACAGAATCTGTCTGGAGACAATTTCCATCACAATCCCCTCCTTTTGTGATTCTAGCAGATGGGCAGGACCCCCCAGGGCCGAGTACTTCACTTGATAAGGAGTCCTGGACATCTGCACCAACCACAACAAACTGTTATGGATCGAGATGAAGTTGCCTCCATGTGCTGACATAATCCTAGTAAAGGAAACACAAACATAGAAGTTAAGGAATTTCATCTAATTAAACAATTAAACAATACTACCAGTAATAACTAATTACAGGTATATGTATATCCTGCACTTACTGAGTTCAGTACTCTATGTGGTGCTACTTAGATCTATGTGTATGTTTTTCATGACTGTAGTCATATCAGGAAAAAAAATGCCAGTAACTAAGATGGCTGCCGGGCAGGGAGTGAAGTTCCCTCAGTTAAGATGGCTGCTGGGCCAGCCGAAAGATGCAGGAGTTAAGATGGCAGCCAGGCCGGATATTGGATTAGTTAAGATAGAAACATAGAAACATAGAATGTGTCGGCAGATAAGAACCATTTAGCCCATCTAGTCTGCCCAATATACATATATACATATGAAGGCTGGCCTTATGCCTATCCCATGCATGCTTACACTCCTTCACTGTATTTGGAGCTACCACTTCTGCAGGAAGGCTATTCCATGCATCCACTACTCTCTCAGTAAAGCAATACTTCCTGATATTACTTTTAAACCTTTGCCCCTCCAATTTAAAACTATGTCCTCTTGTAGCAGTTTTTCTACTTTTAAATATTCTCTCCTCTTTTACCTTGTTGATTCCCTTTATGTATTTAAAAGTTTCTATCATATCCCCTCTGTCTCGTCTTTCTTCCAAGCTATACATGTTAAGGTCCTTTAATCTTTCCTGGTAAGTTTTATCCTGCAATCCATGTACTAGTTTAGTAGCTCTTCTCTGAACTCTCTCCAAAGTATCAATATCCTTCTGGAGATATGGTCTCCAGTACTTAGCACAATACTCCAAATGAGGTGTCACTAGTGCTCTGTAGAGCGGCATGAGCACCTCCCTCTTTCTACTGGTAATGCCTCTCCCTATACACCCAAGCATTCTGCTAGCATTTCCTGCTGCTCTATGACATTGTCTGCCTACCTTTAAGTCTTCTGAAATAATGACACCCAAATCCCTTTCCTCAGATGCTGAGGTTAGGACTGTATCACTGATCTTATATTTTGCTCTTGGGTTTTTACACCCCAGGTACATTATCTTGCACTTATCAACATTAAATTTTAGTTGCCAGATTTTTGACCATTCCTCTAGTTTTCCTAAATCCTTTTCCATTTGGTGTATCCCTCCAGGAACATCAACCCTGTTTCAAATCTTTGTGTCATCAGCAAAAAGACACACCTTACCATCGAGGCCTTCTGCAATTTTGCTGATAAAGATATTAAACAATATGGTTCCCAGAACAGATCCCTGAGGTACCCCACTGGTAACAAGACCATGGTCTGAATATACTCCATTGACTACAACCCTCTGTTGTCTGTCCCTCAGCCACTGCCTAATCCATTTAACAATATGTGAGTCCACGCACAAAGACTGCAATTTATTGATAAGCTTTCTATGTGGGACAGTATCAAAAGCCTTACTAAAGTCCAGATAAGCAATGTCTACTGCACCTCCGCCATCTATTATTTTAGTCACCCAATCAAAAAAATCTATAAGATGACTTGATCTCCCTGAAGTAAACCCATGCTGTTTTTCATCTTTCAATCCATGGGATTTTAGATGTTCCACAATCCTCTACTTAAGTATGGTTTCCATTAATTTACCCACTATTAATGTCAGGCTTACTGGCCTATAGTTGCCCGATTCCTCCCTACTACCTTTCTTTGGAATGGGCACAATATTTGCCAATTTCCCATCTTCTGGGACGACTCCTGGTCCAGTGATTGGTTGAATAAATCTGTTAATGGTTTTGCTAGTTCGCCGCTGAGCTCTTTTAATAGCTTTGGGTGTATCCCATCAGGCCCCTGTGACTTATTTGTATTAATTTTAGACAGCTGACTTAGAACCTCTTCCTCTGTAAAGACACATGCATCAAAAGATTCATTAGTCTTCTTTCCTAACTGAGGTCCTTTTCCTTCATTTTCCTTAGTAAAAACTGAACAGAAGTATTCATTGAGGCAGTCAGCTAGTTCTTTATCTTCTTCCATATACCTTCCTTCTTTTGTTTTTAATTTGGTAATTCCTTGTTTTAGTTTCCTTTTTTTCATTTATGTATCTGAAGAATGTCTTATCGCCTTTTTTCACTGACTGAGCTAATTTGTCTCCTGCCTGTGCTTTAGAAGCTCTTATAACTTGTTTGGCCTCTCTCTGCCTAATCTTATAAATTTGCCTGTCATCCTCAGGGTTTTTTTTTTTTTTATATAATTACTAAATGCTATCTTTTTGTTTTTAATGATTTTGGCCACTTCTGCTGAGTACCACAGTGGTCTCTTCCTTTTTTTTTTACTTTTACTGACAAGCCTAATGCAATTTTCTGTTGCCTTCAATAGTGCCACTTTTAAGTAGTCCCATTTCTCCTGGACTCCATTGAAACTGTTCCAATCTGATAGGGACTCGTATACCACTAATCAAATTTTAGAAAAGTCTGTTTTTCTAAAATCTAAAACTTTTGTTTTTGTGTGGTGTGACTCAGTCACTGTACTTATAGTAAACCACACTGACTGGTGATTACTAGATCCCAAGCTTTCCCCTACAGTAATATCAGATACCAAATTCCCATTTGTGAATACTAAATCTAAAATGGCCTCCTTCCGGGTTGGCTCCTCAACTACTTGCTGTAGAGATAATGCCAGTAGGGAATTTAGAATATCTGTACTCCTGGCAGAACTAGCTATTTTGGTTTTCCAGTTTACATCAGGAAGATGTCTGCCGGTGAGGAAGTCACCTCAGTTAAGATGGCCGCTGGGGGGTGTGGTAGGGTCTCTCAGCGCTGTCTTGAAGGGTAGTATAGGTTGCATGTAAAAATAATTATTTGTCTGTTCATCATACATTTCTTTCCAGCCTAATTAATTATTTTCATGCTGATGCTTGAATTGTTATTCATAATATCTAGAACAGAATGTTCTAAATTCAAGGTCGAATGTCCTGTGTTCACTCTTGTGAGAAACTTTGTGATAATTTCACTCATTTTTGGCCTAAAGCCAGAGCACTTACCTCTCTATATCTCTGTGACAATTATTTTCTTCATTCTCAATTTAACTCTTACAAGAGGACATAGTTTTAAATTAGAGGGGCAAAGGTTTAAAAGTAATATCAGGAAGTATTACTTTACTGAGAGAGTAGCGGATGCATGGAATAGCCTTCCTGCAGAAGTGGTAGTTGCAAATACAGTGAAGGAGTGTAAGCATGCATGGGATAGGCATAAGGCCATCCTTCATATAAGATAGGGCCAGGGGCTATCCATAGTATTCAGTATATTGGTCAGACTAGATGGGCCAAATGGTTCTTATCTGCCGACACATTCTATGTTTCTATGTTTCTTAATTTGGCCTCATCATCACATCAGTAGAGTTGATTTCGCTCACAGTAAACTTGGCTGTGTGACCTTCCTCTACTATTCAGTTTTCTATTTGGCAACACACAAGGTCTCATTCCTGGTCCACACAGACATAACATTCAATGTAGAACAGACATAGAAACAGACAGACATAAAAAAAAATTCCAATACATTAATACACACAAGTGTTAGAACTTATTAACAAAAACATTTTCTGGAGTTCCATGCACACACACTCAGTACCTCACTCACATAGCCGTGTTATTATCTCTCAGTATTGCAGACACTGTACATTCCAATATGATGACGTCACTCCTCTCGCAGCTCGGCCACCGCTGTCTCCCTTCATACACCTCAGCCACCAGCTGCGGGGCTGTACATTCATCGGGCAACAGAGACACAGTCACCCCATGGTAAACAGACAGACAGACAGACAAGACACGACACTCCCTGAGGACCACAACCAGACTCAACTCTTGACATTCCTTCATCTCGTGGGAGACACACAATCAGGGCGCCAACTTACTTTCTTCTTCTCGGGCTACCAACTGACTGTCCCATGAGTTTAACCACTCACTCGAACACAAAGAAGACAAGAACAACCGACACCTTTCCCTTGTTACCACCAGGCAGAGCTCACCCCTCTGCAGAATTTTTTTTTTTTTTTTTCGGACTCCCACATCTGGTCTTCCAGCCAGGACTAATCCATCTGCCGCCTCCTCTGGTCCGCCAGTCCAGGTCTCACTGGAATGCACCTGCTTCCTCCTCTGGTCTTGCCAGTCCAGGTCTCGCATAAATCTATTATAGTCCCCCTGGGCTAATCCACCTGCCGCCTTCTCTGGTCTGCCAGTCCAGGTCTCACAGGAATGCACCTGCCGCCTCCTCTGGTCTTGCCAGTCCAGGTCTCCCAGGAATGGACCTGACACCGCCTCTGGTCTTGCCAGTCCAGGTCTCACAGGAATTCACCTGCCACCTCCTCTGGTCTTGCCAGTCCAGGTCTTACAGGAATACACCTGCCACCTCCTCTGGTCTTGCCAGTCCAGGACTCACAGGAATGCACCTGCCGCTTCCTCTGGTCTAGCCAGTCCAGGTCTCACAGGAATTTACTGTAGCCCCCCAACCCCCCCACTGCCAGGGGAAATCTCTTGCTCCTCTTAAGTGTTAAACGTGAAGGTGCCTAACATGAAACACAAACAGAAATCCACAGCAGAGTAAACCTTCTTTCTCTTTCAATCTATGGTTCTAGGGACTCAGGATTTCAACATCAGCCAAAGCGGCTACTCACAGGATAATGTAACATCAACCAGCAGAACAAGTCACCACAGCACGGCGGGGATCAAGAGGCAGGTAAGATAATCAATTTTCTTACCTTGTCTCTGGGGCTGCAGTCCCAATCCTCAAGTGACATCCACCATGCTCTGGGTACCCAGACCTTAAGCTACTGATGCTACCTTCTCCTGAGGCCCCACATTGGGCGCCAAACTGTTAAAGATGCCCGCAATCAGGGCTAATTATGCTTGCTCTACTGCTCCAAATTGGTTTGATCCTAGGGTTTTACATGCATGGAAGAACCCAAACTGACACCAGGCAAGGATCAAAGCAGTTCTTCTTTATTACAGGAAGTAAAGCAGTATATATGTACATCAGAGGGGGCATTCCCCTTGAGGCTCGTGACAATTTTCCATTGGCTAGAATACAAAAATAAGAAAAGAGATAACACTTGGCATCTGCGCATTGTGCATTGTTTTACTAACTTTGGTATGCAAACTATGTAAACATCTACAGTAAGTGGATACGCCATATTGTAATGGCTTCACACTAACTCAGTACAGCATACATCATACATGACACATCAGGGAGGAGGATCCTCTTGGAACTTAAAGGAATAAGGCGTTAGCTGAGAGCTGAAGGATATGGGGGCCATCTTACTTAATCAAGAATGATATCCACATCTCTATCATCACTGATGTCCTCCTTAATGGTCTCTGAGCCAGGAGCCTGACCACTCGCAACACTAGCTCCCATGCCACTTTCCTCATCACTACTTGCCAGCCTATCGGAGGAAGCGGCGGATGTCTCCTCCAGATCTTGGCTGAGCAGTAGCTGCTGACTGTCCTCTAGTAGCTTGTTCTCACTGAAAAGTGGAGCCGAGCCTACAGCCTATAATATTTCTCGAGCTTAGGGAACTGAAAATACCAGAGGAAAGTTGATGACAGGTTGGGGCACAGGGCCTGCTCTTGGCCCATGCCAACTGAGTAACCCACCAACTCTTGGCTGGGGGTGTCTGATGTCACTTGGGATGAAGTGGATGACCGAGTCAACCATTCAAGCACTGCTGGGTAGCTGGTAAAGACATGACCGCTAGATGACACCAGGAGCTCAGGCCTCTCGGAGTGACCCCTGCTGCCACACCCCCTTACTCTGCTGCAACCTCTGCCTGCACCAGAAACATTTAGGACTCTTCCCCTCCCCTGTGCACGGCCTGTCACTTCTCTGTCTGACATACTGTTAGATCAAATAAATACATAAAAAGTAAATTAATGCACCCTAAAAAAGGCTGTAATTTTGTCACTTCACCAAACAACGGCTAACAAGCCTTTTTTTCACCACTAATGCACCACAAAAAAGGCTTTAGAACATATAACTGCACCGCTGAACCTCTAATAAGACTTATTTTTCCCACTGATCCACAACAAAAAAGGCTTTAAAACATATAATTGCACCACTGAACGACTATTAAGACTTTTTTCCCCACTAATACACCCCAAAAAAGGCTGTCATTTTCTCACTTCACCGCACAAAGGCTAATAAGCTCTTTTTTGTTTTCCACTAATACACCACAAAAAAGGCTTTAAAACATATAGCTGCACCGCTGAACGGCTAATAAGACAGTTTTTTTCCATTAAAACACCCCAAAAAAGGCTATCATTTTGTCACTTCACTGCACAATGGCTAAGGCTACTTTCACCCTGGTGTTTTAGTTTTCCGGTATTGAGATCCGTCATAGGGGCTCAATACTCAAAAAAAAACGCTTCAGTTTTGTCCCCATTGATTGTCAAAGTGTCACAGCCAGACAGCTGAGAAGCGCTCACAGGAGCTTCTCAGATCCTCCTCCTTGAATTTCTTTGTTTTGGTTTAGTTTCTCATCTCGTTAGTCTATCTCAGCTGTCATGCAGTCAGACTGATCGCTACCCTTTAAGTTCCTCCCCATAATGCAGTAGTGTGCGGCTGATACAACTTCCTGGAGTGTGTGTGCATGCTGTTCCCAGTTCCCAGTTCCCAGTCCTCAGTCCTCAGTCCTCAGTCGTCTGCAGATAAGTGCTGTTTATGTATTTATGTTTTTGTCTTTTCTGGATCCAGGTGACCCTGACTCTCTCCGTGTCAGTGTAGGGAGCCGGTGGTCGTGTCCCTTCACTATTGTAGGGTCTTCAGGTAATAGATAGCCGAGGAACGTGGATATGCGGCCATCCACCTTTGGGGTGTTCGCATAGGCTGAGCAGTGAGGGAGAGCGGCAGGTCTATTGCAGGGGTCTCCCTTTGTTCCTTAGTTGTGGATCCAGAGAGACATTGTTTATATGGTTTTGTCTTGTTTCCTGTACTCCATCCGTGACATTATCAGCCGCCAAAACCGTCTCAAGCATGGATCCGGTTTCACTTTTGGCTGAACGCCTCCAGAGTCTTTCATTGGAGGTAGCTGATCTCCGTAGGATTTTTTCTCAGTTTCAAGTGACCGGTTCAGCTTGCGTTCATGGAGTTTGTGCTGAGCCCAAGGTCTCGCTCCCGGATACGTTCTCTGGGGGTAGTGAGAATTTTGTGCGTTTTAAAGAGGCTTGCAAACTCCATTTTCGCCTTCTTCCCCATTCTTCTGGTGATGAAGAACGGAGGGTGGGGATCATTGTATCGCTGCTCAGGGGTAACGCTCAGTCTTGGGCCTTTTCGCTACCGGAGGGGGCACGGCCCCTCCGCTCAGTGGATGATTTCTTTTTAGCCCTGGGTCAGATATATGATGATCCGAATCGTATTGCTCTGGCTGAGTCTAGACTACGTCTGTTATGCCAGGGTAAACAATCCGCAGAGATATACTGCTCCGAATTTCGGAGATGGGCAGCTGATACTGGTTGGAATGATGCTGCACTCCGAAGTCAATTTTGCCATGGTCTTTCAGAGGGATTGAAAGATGCATTTTTCCTTTTATGAGAGGCCTATCTCCTTGGACTCTGCTATGTCTCAGGCCGTTCGTATTGACAGGCGTCTTAGAGAGAGACGAGAGATCTCTCCTTCCTGTCCTACTCAGTCTCGGAACAGTGCAGCGGTCTCATTCTGTGCGCAGGAGTCTCAGTCGCTGTCAGCCCCTTCTGAGCAGGAGCCCATGCAGCTGGGGTTGATTGCCTCTGACAATAGAAGATTCAGCCCGCATGGGAGGGTTTGTTTTTGTTGTGGAGGTATAAATCATTTGGCAAATGTTTGTCCCTCAAGGAGATTCAGGCAGTTTTCTGGGAGTAATAAAGAGACAAAAAGGAAAAAATCTCTTAAAAATGTTCCGTCTGTTACTATTGGCAGGGTTGAGGCGGAAATTGAAGGTTTTCCGTTTGCTTGTAGTTCCCGTTTTGTCCTGCCTGCTAGGGTGGCGCTAGAGAGCAAGAGCATTTTTTGAGAGATTTTTGTGGATAGTAGAGCAGCTGTCAACCTCATTGATAATCAATTTGCAATAACTCATGGTTTCCAGGTATGCACTTTGGGAAGGGATATTCCTGTTTTTGCTATTGATTCAGCTCCACTTTCTCAGAAATCATTAAAGGGCATAGTTCACAATATCCGTTTAATTGTGAGTGATGCTCATGTTGAGGATGTGTCATGTTTCGTCCTTAGCGGTTTGCCTACTCCTCTAGTGTTGGGGCTACCCTGGCTCACTAAACATAACCCCACCATTGATTGGCAAGCGAGGCAAATAAATGGTTGGAGTGACTTTTGCAGAGAGAATTGCCTCATAACATCTGTTTCTGAGGTTTCTACTAAGACTGTACCACCTTTCCTCTCTGAATTTTTGGATGTCTTCTCTGAGAGTGGAGTTCAGGGTTTGCCTCCGCACAGGGAGTATGATTGCCCTATTAATCTCATCCCAGGCGCCAAGCTGCCTAAATCTCGTTTATACAATCTCTCCCAACCTGAGAGGGTTGCTATGCGGGCTTATATCTCTGAGAGTTTGAGAAAAGGACACATACGACCCTCGAAGTCACCTGTTGCCGCTGGTTTTTTCTTTGTTAAGAAAAAAGATGGTTCTTTAAGACCTTGTCTGGATTTCAGGGAGCTGAACAGTATCACTATTCGTGATCCTTATCCGCTTCCTCTGATCCCGGACCTGTTTAACCAGGTTGTTGGGGCTAAAGTCTTTTCCAAATTAGACCTAAGAGGGGCATACAACCTGGTTAGGGTCAGAGAAGGAGACGAATGGAAGACGGCTTTCAATACCCCTGAGGGCCATTTTGAGAATTTGGTTATGCCTTTTGGTTTGACGAATGCCCCAGCCGTTTTTCAGCATTTCGTCAACAGCATTTTTTATCATTTAATGGGAAAATTTGTATTAGTGTATTTGGATGACATTTTGATTTTTTCTCCTGATTTCAAGACTCATAAGGAACACTTACTTCAGGTCTTGCTCATTCTGCGGGAGAATAAATTAAACGCGAAACTGGAAAAATGTGTGTTTGCGGTTCCAGAAATCCAATTTCTGGGGTTTCTTGTCTCCGCTTCTGGTTTTCGCATGGACCCCGAGAAGGTCCGCGCTGTGCTTGAGTGGGAGCTTCCTGAGAACCAGAAGGCGCTGATGCGTTTTTTGGGCTTTGCCAATTATTACAGGAAATTTATTTTGAATTATTCCTCTGTTGTTAAACCACTCACTGATATGACCAGAAAGGGGGTAGATTTTTCTTCCTGGTCGGTAGAGGCGCGTAAGGCCTTTTCTAATATCAAGGAGAGTTTTGCTTCCGCTCCCATCCTAGTACAACCTGATATTTCGTTACCCTTCATAGTTGAGGTTGATGCTTCTGAGGTAGGGGTGGGTGCGGTCTTGTCTCAGGGTTCCTCTCCTGCCAAATGGCAACCGTGTGCCTTTTTCTCAAAGAAACTCTCCTCCGCAGAGAGAAATTATGATGTGGGAGATAGGGAATTGTTGGCCATCAAGTTGGCTTTTGAGGAATGGCGCCATTGGCTAGAGGGAGCCAGACACCCTATTACCGTGTTTACTGACCATAAAAATCTGGCCTATTTGGAGTCAGCCAAGCGTCTGAACCCGAGACAGGCCAGATGGTCTTTGTTCTTTTCAAGGTTTAATTTTGTTGTTACGTTCCGCCCTGGGGTTAAGAATGTGAAGGCAGATGCCCTGTCACGTTGTTTTCCAGGAGGTGGGAATTTTGAAGACCCGGGTCCCATTTTGGCTGAAGGTGTGGTGGTCTCTGCTCTTTTTCCTGAATTGGAGGCAGAGGTGCAGGCAGCCCAGTCAGAAGCTCCTGATCTTTGTCCTCCTGGGAGGTTGTTTGTGCCTCTCGCTTTGAGACACAAGATTTTTAAAGAACACCACGACACGGTCCTTGCTGGGCACCCGGGGGCAAGAGCCACACTGGATCTCATCGCTCGGAGATTCTGGTGGCCTGCGCTTCGTAAGTCGGTTGAGGGTTTTGTGGCAGCTTGCGAGACTTGCGCTCGTGCCAAGGTCCCTCATTCACGGCCATCAGGTCCTCTCCTTCCTTTGCCCATTCCTTCCCGTCCTTGGACACATCTGTCCATGGACTTCATAACGGACTTGCCTCGTTCCTCGGGGAAGTCTGTGATTCTGGTGGTGGTGGACCGTTTTAGCAAAATGGTACATTTTATCCCTTTCCCTGGTTTGCCCAATGCTAAGACGCTGGCGCAGGCATTTATTGACCACATTGTCAAATTGCATGGGATTCCTTCAGACATAGTCTCTGATAGGGGCACGCAGTTTGTTTCCAGATTCTGGAAGGCTTTCTGTTCTCGCTTGGGGGTTCGGTTGTCATTCTCTTCTGCTTTCCATCCGCAGTCGAATGGCCAGACAGAGCGCGTCAATCAGAATCTGGAGACATATCTGCGCTGTTTTGTGGCGGAGAATCAGGAGGATTGGTGTTCTTTTTTGTCCCTTGCTGAGTTTGCTTTAAATAACCGTCGTCAGGAGTCCTCTGATAAGTCACCATTTTTTGGTGCATATGGGTTCCATCCGCAGTTTGGGACTTTCTCGGGAGAGGGCTCTTCTGGTTTGCCTGATGAGGACAGATTCTCCTCGTCTTTGTCATCTATTTGGCAAAAGATTCAGGATAATATAAAGAGCATGAGTGAGAGATATAAGCGTGTGGCGGATAAGAGACGTGTGCCTGGTCCGGACCTGAATGTTGGTGATCTGGTGTAGTTGTCTACCAAGAATATCAAATTGAAGGTTCCTTCCTGGAAGTTGGGTCCTAGGTTTATTGGGCCTTACAAGATCCTGTCTGTCATCAATCCTGTTGCCTACCGTCTTGATCTTCCTCAGACTTGGAAGATCCATAATGTTTTTCACAAGTCCTTATTGAAACCTTATGTTCAACCTATTGTACCCTCGCCTTTGCCTCCTCCTCCGATTATGGTTGATGGAAATCTTGAATTTCAGGTCTCTAGGATTGTGGATTCTCGTCTTGTCCGCGGTTTCCTCCAGTACCTCGTTCATTGGGAGGGTTATGGTCCTGAGGAGAGGATGTGGGTCCCAGTGACGGACATTAAGGCCTCTCGTCTCATCAGGGCTTTCCATTGGTCCCATCCTGAGAAGGTGGGCCCTGAGTGTCCGGAGTCCACTCCTAGAGGGAGGGGTACTGTCACAGCCAGACAGCTGAGAAGCGCTCACAGGAGCTTCTCAGATCCTCCTCCTTGAATTTCTTTGTTTTGGTTTAGTTTCTCATCTCGTTAGTCTACCTCAGCTGTCATGCAGTCAGACTGATCGCTACCCTTTAAGTTCCTCCCCATAATGCAGTAGTGTGCGGCTGATACAACTTCCTGGAGTGTGTGTGCATGCTGTTCCCAGTTCCCAGTTCCCAGTCCTCAGTCCTCAGTCCTCAGTCGTCTGCAGATAAGTGCTGTTTATGTATTTATGTTTTTGTCTTTTCTGGATCCAGGTGACCCTGACTCCCTCCGTGTCAGTGTAGGGAGCCGGTGGTCGTGTCCCTTCACTATTGTAGGGTCTTCAGGTAATAGATAGCCGAGGAACGTGGATATGCGGCCATCCACCTTTGGGGTGTTCGCATAGGCTGAGCAGTGAGGGAGAGCGGCAGGTCTATTGCAGGGGTCTCCCTTTGTTCCTTAGTTGTGGATCCAGAGAGACATTGTTTATATGGTTTTGTCTTGTTTCCTGTACACCATCCGTGACACAAAGGGGACAAACTGGGGAACTGAACAGAACGGAATACTCCAAAATGCATTCCGTTCCATTTAGTTGTGTTCCCATACCGGAGAGCAGACCACAACATGTTTGTAGTTTGCTTTCTGTCCTGGGATGCGGAGCAAGACGGATCCGGAATGACCCCCAATGCAAGTCAGTGGGGATGGATCCATTTTCTCTGCCACACTCTGCCACAATAGAAATAGAGTTCATGACAGATCCGTCTTGGCAATGTTAAAGATGTTGTATTATCAGTAACTAGAGTTGAGCGAACACCTGGATGTTCGGGTTCGAGAAGTTCGGCCGAACTTCCCGGAAATGTTCGGGTTCGGGATCCGAACCCGAACCGAACTTCGTCCCGAACCCGAACCCCATTGAAGTCAATGGGGACCCGAACTTTTGGGCACTAAAAAGGCTGTAAAACAGCCCAGGAAAGAGCTAGAGGGCTGCAAAAGGCAGCAACATGTAGTTAAATCCCCTGCAAACAAATGTGGATAGGGAAATGAATTAAAATAAAAATAAAAAAAATAAAAATGACCCAATATCAATTGGACAGAGGTCCCATAGCAGAGAATCAGTCTCTTCATGCCATAGCAAAGAATCTGGCTTCATGTCAGCAGAGAATCAGTCTCTTCATGCCATAGCAGAGAATCTGGCTTCATGTCACCCACCACTGGAAGAGGCCACTGTCACATATTTAGGCCCCGGCACCCAGACAGAGGAGAGCGGTCCCGTAACAGAGAATCTGGCCTTATGTCAGTGCAGAATCAGTCTTCATGTCATAGCAGAGAATCAGGCTTCACGTCACCCACCACTGAAACAGGCCACTGTCACATATTTAGGCCCCGGCACCCAGACAGAGGAGAGCGGTCCCGTAACAGAGAATCTGGCCTTATGTCAGCACAGAATCTGTCTTCATGTCATAGCAGAGAATCAGGCTTCACGTCACCCACCACTGGAACAGGCCACTGTCACATATTTAGACCCAGGCAGAGGAGAGAGGTCCCGTAACAGAGAATCTGGCCTTATGTCAGCGCAGAATCTGTCTTCATGTCATAGCAGAGAATCAGGCTTCACGTCACCCACCACTGGAACAGGCCACTGTCACACATTTAGGCCCAGGCAGAGGAGAGAGGTCCCGTAACAGAGAATCTGGCCTTATGTCAGCGCAGAATCTGTCTTCATGTCATAGCAGAGAATCAGGCTTCACGTCACCCACCACTGGAACAGGCCACTGTCACACATTTACGCCCAGGCACCCAGGCAGAGCAGAGAGGCCCCGTAACAGAGAATCTGGCCTTATGTCAGCGCAGAATCTGTCTTCATGTCATAGCAGAGAATCAGGCTTCACGTCACCCACCACTGGAACAGGCCACTGTCACACATTTAGGCCCCGGCACCCAGACAGAGGAGAGGTTCATTCAACTTTGGGTTGCCCCGCAATATAATGGTAAAATGAAATTAAAAATAGGATTGAATGAGGAAGTGCCCTGGAGTAGAATAATATATTGTTAAGGGGAGGTAGTTAATGTCTAATCTGCACAAGGGATGGACAGGTCCTGTGGGATCCATGCCTGGTTCATTTTTATGAACGTCAGCTTGTCCACATTGGCTGTAGACAGGCGGCTGCGTTTGTCTGTAATGACGCCCCCTGCCGTGCTGAATACACGTTCAGACAAAACGCTGGCCGCCGGGCAGGCCAGCACCTCCAAGGCATAAAAGGCTAGCTCTGGCCACGTGGACAATTTGGAGACCCAGAAGTTGAATGGGGCCGAACCATCAGTCAGTACGTGGAGGGGTGTGCACAGGTACTGTTCCACCATGTTAGTGAAATGTTGCCTCCTGCTAACACGTTCCGTATCAGGTGGTGGTGCAGTTAGTTGTGGCGTGGTGACAAAACTTTTCCACATCTCTGCCATGCTAACCCTGCCCTCAGAGGAGCTGGCCGTGACACAGCTGCGTTGGCGACCTCTTGCTCCTCCTCTGCCTTCGCCTTGGGCTTCCACTGGTTCCCCTGTGACATTTGGGAATGCTCTCAGTAGCGCGTCTACCAACGTGCGCTTGTACTCGCGCATCTTCCTATCACGCTCCAGTGTAGGAAGTAAGGTGGGCACATTGTCTTTGTACCGGGGATCCAGCAGGGTGGCAACCCAGTAGTCCGCACACGTTAAAATGTGGGCAACTCTGCTGTCGTTGCGCAGGCACTGCAGCATGTAGTCGCTCATGTGTGCCAGGCTGCCCAGAGGTAAGGACAAGCTGTCCTCTGTGGGAGGCGTATCGTCATCGTCCTGTGTTTCCCCCCAGCCACGCACCAGTGATGGGCCCGAGCTGCTTTGGGTGCCACCCCGCTGTAAACATGCTTCATCCTCATCCTCCTCCACCTCCTCCTCATCCTCGTCCTCCTCGCCCTCCAGGAGTGGGCCCTGTCTGGCCACATTTGTACCTGGCCTCTGGTGTTGCAAAAAACCTCCCTCTCAGTCACTTCGAAGAGACTGGCCTAAAAGTGCTAAAAATGACCCCTCTTCCTCCTCTTCCTCCTGGGCCACCTCCTCTTCCATCATCGCCCTAAGTGTTTTCTCAAGGAGACATAGAAGTGGTATTGTAACGCTGATAATGGCGTCATCGCCACTGGCCATGTTGGTGGAGTACTCGAAACAACGCAACAGGGCACACAGGTCTCGCATGGAGGCCCAGTCATTGGTGGTGAAGTGTGTCTGATCCGCAGTGCGACTGACCCGTGCGTGCTGCAGCTGAAACTCCACTATGGCTGTAACAGTACAGCCTGGATCACAGCGGCTCCCTGTGACGATACGCTGACTTGCGCTTCAGCGTGGAACGCACCGGCCGTCTGCGATGATACGTTGGCTTGCGTTCCAGCGTGGAACGCAGCGACCGCCTGTGTTGTTACGCTGGCTTGCGCTCCAGCGTGGAACGCAGTGGCTGCTGGGCCGTCCTGTGACTCCACCCACTTACCGTCCGGCCTTTATATAGAAGACAGGTGCTAAGCAGGGTGTTCCACTAATGGAGTGCGCACCCTGCTAGCTCCACTGCATCTGAGGACTCTGTCCACATATCCAGACCTGGATCCCTAACAACAGCGTGAAGGACTGTCTACCTTCTTGCCACTGGCTTCCCCACTGCTGGCTTCCTAGCCAGGACCAACTAACCGCAAGTATATGCCTGTTACCTGCTCTGATTAATGTCCTGGAACTCTGAGTGGGGTGGTTCCTGACTGGTGTGAGACGATATTCCCAAACCAACTCTGAACCTACTGCATACTATATACTAAACTGTGGACATACTATACTAACTCTGAACCTACTGCATACTATATACTAAACTGTGGACATGCTCTGAACCTACTGCATACTATATACTAAACTGTGGACATGCTCTGAACCTACTGCATACTATATACTAAACTGTGGACATGCTCTGAACCTACTGCATACTATATACTAAACTGAGGACATGCTATATACTAACCCTGAACCTATGGCATACAATATACTAAACTGAGGACATGCTATATACTAACCCTGAACCTATTGCATACTAGATACTAACTCTGAACTGTGCACAAGCTTATACTAACTTGTGACTCCTGTAATACTGGGAGACCTTCCTCTCCAGCAGTAATACTAAATAGATGGATAGCGGTAAATGATTTTGTTACCCCAAACTCTCCGCCCAAGACTGAGAGAGACGCCTGGGGTACATACTGAGTAACCGCAAATCCCACAGCCAAGAACAAGGGCAGTGGGATAATAGTGCATGTCCATTGCTTCCGCAGTTGAGATCCTAACTGATGAACTAGGTGCGTTACAATGGCCTGCTGCTGCTCGCACAGTCTGTCCAGCATATGCAAGGTGGAGTTCCACCTGGTGGGTACGTCGCATATGAGGCGGTGAGCGGGAAGACCGAAGTTACGCTGTAGCGCAGACAGGCGAGCAGCGGCAGGGTGTGAACGCCGGAAGCGCGAACAGACGGCCCGCACTTTATGCAGCAGCTCTGACATGTCGGGGTAGTTGCGAATGAACTTCTGCACCACCAAATTCAGCACATGCGCCAGGCAAGGGATGTGCGTCAAACCGGCTAGTCCCAGAGCTGCAACGAGATTTCGCCCATTATCGCACACCACCAGGCCGGGCTTGAGGCTCACCGGCAGCAACCAATCGTCGGTCTGTTGTTCTATACCCCGCCACAACTCCTGTGCGGTGTGGGGCCTGTCCCCCAAACATATGAGTTTCAGAATGGCCTGCTGACGTTTACCCCGGGCTGTGCTGAAGTTGGTGGTGAAGGTGTGTGGCTGACTGGATGAGCAGGTGGAAGAAGAGGAGGAGGAAGCTGAGTAGGAGGAGGAGGAGACATGAGGCAAAGAATGTTGCCCTGCGATCCTTGGCGGCGGAAGGACGTGCGCCAAACGGCTCTCCGCCTGGGGCCCAGCCGCCACTACATTTACCCAGTGTGCAGTTAGGGAGATATAGCGTCCCTGGCCGTGCTTACTGGTCCACGTATCTGTGGTTAGGTGGACCTTGCCACAGATGGCGTTGCGCAGTGCACACTTGATTTTATCAGACACTTGTTTGTGCAGGGAAGGCACGGCTCTCTTGGAGAAGTAGTGGCGGCTGGGAACAACATACTGTGGGACAGCAAGTGACATGAGCTGTTTGAAGCTGTGTGTGTCCACCAGCCTAAATGACAGCATTTCATAGGCCAGTAGTTTAGAAATGCTGGCATTCAGGGCCAGGGATCGAGGGTGGCTAGGTGGGAATTTACGCTTTCTCTCAAATGTTTGTGAGATGGAGAGCTGAACGCTGCCTTGTGACATGGTTGAGATGCTTGGTGACGCAGGTGGTGGTGTTGGTGGTACATCCCATGTTTGCTGGGCGGCAGGTGCCAACGTTCCTCCAGAGGCGGAGGAAGAGGCCGAGGCGGCAGCAGCAGAAGAGGCCGAGGCGGCAGCAGCAGAAGAGGTAGCAAGGGGAGCCTGAGTGACTTCCTTGTTTTTAAGGTGTTTACTCCACTGCAGTTCATGCTTTGCATGCAGGTGCCTGGTCATGCAGGTTGTGCTAAGGTTCAGAACGGTAATGCCTCGCTTCAGGCTCTGATGGCACAGCGTGCAAACCACTCGGGTCTTGTCGTCAGCACATTGTTTGAAGAAGTGCCATGCCAGGGAACTCCTTGAAGCAGCCTTTGGGGTGCTCGGTCCCAGATGGCGGCGGTCAGTAGCAGGCGGAGTCTCTTGGCGGCGGGTGTTCTGATTTTGCCCACTGCTCCCTCTTTTGCTACGCTGTTGGCCACCCAATTGACTAATGCCTGTACCTGCTCAGGCCTTATTATCCTTAGAACGGCATTGGGCCCCACCAAATATCGCTGTAAATTCTGCTGGCTACTGGGACCTAAGGTAGTTGGTTCACTAGGACGTGTGGCTGTGGCAGAACGGCCACGTACTCTCCCAGCACCAGAGGGTCCACTAACACCACCACGACCATGTCCACGTCCGCGTCCGCGTCCCTTATTAGATGTTTTCCTCATTGTTCCTGTTCACCACAATTATGAGAATGGCAAATTTGGGAATGCTTTTTCAACCCAGAACAAAAAGTCTGCTTTTACGGTCACTACAAATAACTTGACCAGCTAAAACACTGCAGATTTGGTTCTAATAGAGATGTGAGACCTGTTTTTTCTTGCGCTGTGTGACAGGTATAGGTTTAATCACAGAATCACACTTCTATCAGCACGCTAGCGTGTGTCTTAGGTTTTTCTGAATGACACTATCAATACCTTCAATGTAAGATTTTCTTTTTGGGATAGATTTCAAGTAGGCCTCAAATACCAGAAACTAGTTATTTTGAGAATGGCAAATTTGGGAATGCTTTTTCAACCCAGAAAAAAAAGTGTGCTTTTACGGTCAATACAAATAACTTGACCAGCTAAAACAGTACAGATTTGGTTGAATAGAAATGTCAGGTCTATTTTTTAGGCGCTGGGTGACAGGCTCAACTTGCCCCTGATGTAATATATGGCCAAAAAATAACCACACTGTTGATGGTTAAATGCACTTGGGTGACACAGGCTCAGCCTGCACCAGATGTAGTATATGGCCAAAAAATAATCAGACTGTTGATGGTTAAATGCACTTGGGTGACACAGGCTCAGCCTGCACCAGATGTAGTATATGGCCAAAAAATAATCAGACTGTTGATGGTTAAATGCACTTGGGTGACACAGGCTCAGCCTGCAGCTGATGTAGGATATAGCACAAAATAACCACACTATCGATGGTTAAATACACTTGGGTGACACAGGCTCAGCCTGCAGCTGATGTAGTATATGGCCAAAAAATAATCAGACTGTTGATGGTTAAATGCACTTGGGTGACACAGGCTCAGCCTGCAGCTGATGTAGTATATGGCCAAAAAATAACCAGACTGTTGATGGTTAAATGCACTTCGGTGACACAGGCTCAGCCTGTAGCTGATGTAGGATATAGCACAAAATAACCACACTATCGATGGTTAAATACACTTGGTGATGGCTCGTGCTGGCGCACCACAAGTCACAAAATGGCCGCCGATCACCCCAGAAAAAAAGTGATCTAAAAACGCTCTGGGCAGCCTCAAAAAAGTGAGCAAGTCAATAATAGCACTTCAATGATCCACAGCTGCAGATCGATCACAGAATGAAGTCTTTTGGAGGAGTTAATCTGCCTAATCTCGCCCTATCGTCGCAGCTGCTACCTCTCCCTATACTGATCATAGCAGAGTGACGTGCGGCGCTACGTGACTCCAGCTTAAATAGAGGCTGGGTCACATGGTGCACTGGCCAATCACAGCCATGCCAATAGTAGGCATGGCTGTGATGGCCCTTTTGGCCAAGTAGTATGACGCTTGTTGATTGGCTGCTTTGCAGCCTTTTCAAAAAGCGCCAAGAAAGCGCCGAACACCGAACACGGACTTTTACGAAAATGTTCGGGTTCGGGTCCGTGTCACGGACACCCCAAAATTCGGTACGAACCCGAACTATACAGTTCGGGTTCGCTCATCCCTATCAGTAACGAAATTGTTTTTGCTGAACACTGCCGGATTCAACACAAAAAAGGCTTTAGAACATACACTGCGTGCAGAATTATTAGGCAAATGAGTATTTTGACCACATCATCCTCTTTATGCATGTTGTCTTACGCCAAGCTGTATAGGCTCGAAAGCCTACTACCAATTAAGCATATTAGGTCATGTGCATCTCTGTAATGAGAAGGGGTGTGGTCTAATGACATCAACACCCTATATTAGGTGTGCATAATTATTAGGCAACTTCCTTTCCTTTGGCAAAATGGGTCAAAAGAAGGACTTGACAGGCTCAGAAAAGTCAAAAATAGTGAGATATCTTGCAGAGGGATGCAGCACTCTTAAAATTGCAAAGCTTCTGAAGCGTGATCATCGAACAATCAAGCGTTTCATTCAAAATAGTCAATAGGGTCGCAAGAAGCATGTGGAAAAACCAAGGCGCAAAATAACTGCCCATGAACTGAGAAAAGTCAAGCGTGCAGCTGCCAAGATGCCACTTGCCACCAGTTTGGCCATATTTCAGAGCTGCAACATCACTGGAGTGCCCAAAAGCACAAGGTGTGCAATACTCAGAGACATGGCCAAGGTAAGAAAGGCTGAAAGACGACCACCACTGAACAAGACACACAAGCTGAAACGTCAAGACTGGGCCAAGAAATATCTCAAGACTGATTTTTCTAAGGTTTTATGGACTGATGAAATGAGAGTGAGTCTTGATGGGCCAGATGGATGGGCCCGTGGCTGGATTGGTAAAGGGCAGAGAGCTCCAGTCCGACTCAGACGCCAGCAAGGTGGAGATGGAGTACTGGTTTGGGCTGGTATCATCAAAGATGAGCTTGTGGGGCCTTTTCGGGTTGAGGATGGAGTCAAGCTCAACTCCCAGTCCTACTGCCAGTTTCTGGAAGACACCTTCTTGAAGCAGTGGAACAGGAAGAAGTCTGCATCCTTCAAGAAAAACATGATTTTCATGCAGGACAATGCTCCATCACACACGTCCAAGTACTCCACAGCGTGGCTGGCAAGAAAGGGTATAAAAGAAGAAAATCTAATGACATGGCCTCCTCGTTCACCTGATCTGAACCCCATTGAGAACCTGTGGTCCATCATCAAATGTGAGATTTACAAGGAGGGAAAACAGTGCACCTCTCTGAACAGTGTCTGGGAGGATGTAGTTGCTGCTGCACGCAATGTTAATGGTGAACAGATCAAAACACTGACAGAATCCATGGATGGCAGGCTTTTGAGTGTCCTTGCAAAGAAAGGTGGCTATATTGGTCACTGATTTGTTTTTGTTTTGTTTTTGAATGTCAGAAATGTATATTTGTGAATGTTGAGATGTTATATTGGTTTCACTGGTAAAAATAAATAATTGAAATGGGTATATATTTGTTTTTTGTTAAGTTGCCTAATAATTATGCACAGTGATAGTCACCTGCACACACAGATATCCCCCTAAAATAGCTAAAACTAAAAACAAACTAAAAACTACTTCCAAAAATATTCAGCTTTGATATTAATGAGTTTTTTGGGTTCATTGAGAACATGGTTGTTGTTCAATAATAAAATTAATGCTCAAAAATACAACTTGCCTAATAATTCTGCACTCCCTGTATAACTAGTAACATAGTAACATAGTACATAAGGCCGAAAAAAGACATTTGTCCATCCAGTTCGGCCTGTTATCCAGCAAGTTGATCCAGGGGAAGGCAAAAAACCCTGTGAGGTAGAAGCCAATTTTCTCCACTTTAGGGGAATAAAAAATTCCTTCCCGACTCCAATCATGCAGTCAGAATAACTCCCTGGATCAACTACCCCTCTCTAGTAGCTATAGCCTGTAATATTATTACGCTCCAGAATTATATCCAGGCCCCTCTTGAATTCCTTTATTGTACTCACCATCACCACCTCCTCAGGCAGAGAGTTCCATAGTCTCACTGCTCTTACCGTAAAGAATCCTTTTCAATGCTTGTGTACAAACCTTCTTTCCTCCAGACGCAGAGGATGTCCCCTCGTCACAGTCACAGTCCTGGGGATAAATAGCTGATGGGATAGATCTCTGTACTGACCCCTGATATATTTATACATATTAATTAGATCTCCCCTCAGTCGTCTTTTTTCTAAAGTGAATAACCCTAATTTTGATAATCTTTCAGGGTACTGTAGTTGCCCCATTCCAGTTATTACTTTAGTTGCCCTCCTCTGGACCTTCTCCAGCTCTGCTATGTCTGCCTTGTTTACAGGAGCCCAGAACTGTACACAGTACTCCATGTGTGGTCTGACTAGCGATTTGTAAAGTGGTAGGACTATGTTCATATCACGGGAATCTATACCCCTTTTGATGCAACCCATTATCTTGTTGGCCTTGGCAGCAGCTGCCTGACACTGGTTTTTGCTGCTTAGTTTGCTGTTTATTAAAATTCCTAGATCCTTTTCCATGTCAGTGTTACCGAGTGTTTTATCATTTAGTATGTACGGATGACTTGCATTATTCCTTCCCATGTGCATAACTTTACATTTGTCAGTGTTAAACCTCATCTGCCACTTATCTGCCCAAGCCTCCAATCTATCCAGATCCCTCTGTAGTAGTATACTGTCCTCTTCAGTGTAAATTACTTTACACAGTTTAGTGTCATCTGCGAAAATTGATACTTTACTATGCAAGCCTTCTACAAGATCATTAATAAATATATTAAAGAGAATAGGGCCCAATACTGACCCCTGAGGTACACCACTAGTGACAGTGACCCAATCTGAGTGTGTACCGTTAATAACCACCCTCTGTTTTCTATCACTCAGCCAGTTACTTACCCACACACAGATGTTTTCTCCCAGTCCGAGTGCAGCGTACTCAAGTTAGGTGTAGAAATGTTCCTGGGTGTTGTAGTGCAATTGTGACACTAACCTGAGACAGCTGACTCTCTGCAAGGGCAGGTGATGATAAGTAATGTTCGTGACGCCAGTGCCAATTAAACGGTGGCACGCCGTTTGCTGATAGCAGGAATAACTGAGGAACCACGTGATGTTAAAACAGAACTCAAACTTTAGTAGTCATCATGCATGGACATAGATGGAAGCGCAGTTCCTTTGCAGACAGTTGGTTGCAGTACATTTGATGCAGGCAATATATATAGCAAGGTGACTTCAGAGTGTGAAACACAGGATTTGTAGTACAGGCGGCTTGCACTCTATTCCTGACTGATCCTGGAACATAGAAACTCTTCTCCAAGGCCCGATGCCCTAGCTCTGGCTTATATCCTTGGTTTTATAATGATCAAGTACCTCCTCTGTTATCTTTAGTACCTCTTGCTTTTCTGGACTTGCCTCTGTCTCTCCCAGCACTGACTCTGGGAACTTCTGAACTCCCTTCCTAGGCTAGGCCCTAGCCTATTTATACTAACCAGGGGGCTCCCTCTGCTGGCTGAAATATGAATTGCCTGCTGCAGGCCTAACTGGCTTAAAGGGAAATACACATATAATCTAGCAGTGTCGGGTAAACTACCCGTATGCTGCACACCCCCAGACTTTAACGTGAGTAAGGCCTCGTACTCACACACACCTTCCTGAACCGGCATAACATGGTACATAACTTAAGCATGACATCATAAATAGGATAAATAATTATTTAACATTTGTAACTCCATGAACAAATGACACAAGGGAAAGGGGCGTCTTCTTACTTCTTAGACACGGCCGCTGACCTGGCACAGCGGACTTAGGGTGAACCAGGTTAGTCCATTCTTCTTTGGTGGCAGTATATTAACGGAACTACCCAGGAGTATCCTGTGGGTGTATCACAGGCAAGGGCTCACGTGGAGGAGTCCATTCTTGCGCACAAATGTCAAGTAAAGTATTACCAGTAGCAACTGCCCGGGAGGAGACACCACCAGTATAATCAAAGTCTCCTAAACGGACTGGCGGACGTCCCCTGGTCATCCGGGTGGACCTTCTCAACACAGGGGTCTCCCCTTCCCTTAGCAACGAGGTAGAAGAGAGAGGAGCAACAGGAGGGTCTCCATCAGTGAGACCTTGGTCAGGAACAACAGGAACAACAGGAACAACTAGATCTACTAGAGGGGAAACTGGATCCGGGGCATCTTGAACCGGCTCTTCTGGAGGTGAAGATACAGTAGGAGCGGGCACCAACAAGTTCAGCCACGGTGTCAGAAGCCAATGCATGGGATCAGCGTCATACCTTAGATTACTGACAAAATTTATGTAACACCCATATGGTTATATAGAAGAGGACTCAGGGCTTCCTCTGACTGCCCCCGTTGTGGCGAGCCCGAGGCAGATCATTTACATCTGTTCTGGGACTGCCCAATGGTGAGTAGTTATTGGAGCCTGGTCCAAAAGAATCTGGCGCGTAAACTTAAAATTGTGGTTCCCTTGTCTCCCAGGATATGGGTCCTGGGAGATTTATCTGAGGTTAATTATCAACCCATAAAAAGCCATTTGTTGACTAAGGTGATGTTCTTAGCTAGGCTCCTGATTTCTAGATCCTGGTTTTGTTCTTCCGCCCCAGACTGTAATAACTGGCTGGGCTTGGTAGAGAAAGTGAAAAGTTACGAGAAGATCCTGTACAAAAAAAGAGGATCCTATTTAAAGTGGAATAGCTTATGGAAAGATTGGGATACGACTAATTAATTATGATCCCTTTTTCTTTTTTTTTTTTTTTTTTTTCTTTTTTTTTTTTTTTTTTTTTTTTTTTTTTTCCTGCAAGGTGGGGGGGGGGGGGGTGGGTTTATGGGGTGAGCTGGGGAAAATTCTAGCTGTCCGGCTTTTCTGTATGTATTATATTGATTAAGAATGTGGAGGTATATTGGAAGCATGGGAGGGTCTCCAGGACTGAAGGAGGGGGGACTTCCCGGTATTAAATAATGGTGGAAATTTTTTATCCAGGTATAATATCGAGCGGTACATGGGTAGGGGACCGTGGCTCGAGGTCTGGAGGTGCCCGGGTATCGGGCGCAGCTCGGGATACGGCTCTTCCCGTCAGACATGAGGCTCGATTGCGGGCAGGGAGGTGACACACGCGGTGGGCGCGCTACTATGTGCTCATTTATAGAGACAGAGCAGGTATCTGGCTCTGTTTTTTGCTTATATCCTTTTTAATTGCTGAGTGACACTCGTTTCGAGTTCTCTGCCGCATGAAATATCAATGCGAATAAACGCAAAGTATGGCGAACCATGCAACTGATAGCTGACTTAATCACATGGGGATGAGGCAGTAAAATATACGAGTGGGTTTCTACCACTGTGGTAAAAGACTGCTGGACCCCCCTCTCTGGTTTTTGCTTTATCAAATGCCTGCGATTAAAGATCGCTGCAAGCTCGCCTTTAGGCAGCATGTGAGCATAAAGCGATCGGCCACATGAGTGCCAGTCCTTCCGCTCGTACTTGCCCGTGTCTGGGGGAGGGCGTGCGCGAGCGGCGCTCGCTGCCGGGCGGCTGTCTGGATTTCGGGCCCCTATCCCTGTAGCGAATGGAGAACCTGGGCTAAGTGGGTTGCTTTTTCCATTTGCATTATCAAGCCTAGGATGTCGGGTGAGCCCTGTCACCCTCCCCAGTAGGAGACCTCCCTTTGATTTTCAAATACTGACATTATTATGGATATCTGCATGAAATTATTGTCAAGTATGTTTACAGATTAGAATTGGCGGATCTATGGAATTTATAATATCAAGTATGTAATATGGATTTAAATTTTTGTATTATAACAATAAAATATTAAAAAAAAAAAAAAAAAAAAAAAAAAAGATTACTGACAGCCTGCATAGGATCCTCGGGCGGTACTGATGACTCTGACACAGGGGATTCAGATCTAGAACTCTCGGCACTAGGTTCTGGTGTCAGGCAGAGCTTTAACCGGTTTCGGTGTACAATTTGGGATCCCCTGCCTTCCCGGGTGATCTCATAAGTGTGAGTTCCAACATTTGGGATTGCAGTGACAACATAGGGACTTCGCTCCCATTTACTGTCCAGTTTACTGGTACGGCGGTTATTTTTTAATCATACCACAGCCCCTATTGTCAAGGGTTCTGCATGGGCTGCTTGATCATAGTCTTTCTGCTGTCGGTCCCTAGCATAGTCCATACGTTCCTGAACAATGGCTTTGGCTGTATTTAATCGCCTTTGATGCTCAGCAACCCAGTCGGTGTTAGGTAATGGGTTAATGCAATCAGGTACATGTATGTCCAATGAATGATCAGCAGGCAATGTCCCTTGGCGCCCAAACATCAAATAAAAGGGGGTATACCCGGTGGAACAATGTATGGTATGATTGTACGTGAACATGAGCTGTGGCAACAGATTAGGCCAATCTCCTCTGTTTCCAGGAGGTACGGCCCTCAGCATCTCTATCAAGGTCTGATTCATTTTTTCACATAATCCATTACCTTGAGGATGGTAGGCCGTTGTCCGGATCTTCTTACAGTTGTGTAAGCGGCACAGTTCATGGAACTGATGGGACTCAAAAGCAGGTCCTTGATCGGTGAGGATCTTTTCTGGACATCCGTAGGGCAGGAGGAAGTGCTTCCAGAACAGTTCGGCTGTAGTCTTGGCTGTCTGGTCTCTCACAGGCACCGCTACAACAAACTTAGTGAAATGGTCAATAATAGTCATGGCATAAGTATACCCTGAGCGACTAGGCTCCAGTTTACATGGTCGATGGCGACAAGTTCAAGAGGACGAGTACTTACAATGGGTCTCAGTGGTGCCCTCTGATCATGGTGCTCACTTCGTTTTAAGGCACAGGCTACACACTCCCGACACCACTTCTCAATGTCTTCTCTCATGCCCACCCAGTAAAACCGCTGGCGGATATTAGCCTCAGTCTTTTGGACCCCAAAGTGACCGGATTGATTATGGTACATCTCCAACACCATACCTGCATCTCGTCGGGGTATGAGAATCTGGTGTACTCTTTCGTTGGACACTGGGTCTAGGCTTCTCCGTAGCAATAGGCCCTTTTGTATGAAGAGTTGATGGCGCTGTCTCCACAGTTTGATGAGCTCAGGATCTGCACTCTTACGCCGAATCCTCTCAGGGGCTCTGCCACTAGTAATGAAGTCCAACAACTCACCCAGCACTCTACTTTCAGACTGTAGTTTCACCCACCTTTCTTCTTTAGGATCAGGCCTACTGGAGGGTGAAGGAACTGCAGCTCTGTCATTGGTAGCTCGAGCCTGATCCTGTTGAGCAAATTTGTTATAGAAGGCCGGCATCTCTACATCTTCCCAAGCATCTCGCACATCATCAGGAGCTGTCTCTGTGGGAAGCCTGGATAAAGCATCAGCATTATCATTAGTACGTCCAGCACGATATTTTACAGAGAAATCATAGTTGGCGAGGCGAGAGGCCCATCTCTGCTCCAAGGCCCCTAATTTAGCTGTATTTAGATGCGCCAGAGGGTTATTGTCAGTGAATGCAATGAACGGGGTGGCGGCTAGATAATCTTTGAATTTCTCCGTCACTGCCCACACTAATGCCAGGAACTCTAGTTTGAAGGAACTATAATTCTGGTCATTTTTCTCAGCTCCTTTCAGGGAGCGGCTGGCATAAGCTATCACTCTTTCTTTTCCCTCTTGGATCTGGGCTAACACAGCTCCCAGGCCTCGTTTGCTAGCATCGGTATACAGATGAAAGGGCTTGCTGTAGTCTGGATAACCTAACACAGGAGGCTCGGTCAGTTTCTTTTTTAGCAATTGGAACGCTATCTCTCTTTCCTCATTCCACTCAATGGGCACAGGAGTTCTAGGACTTTTCTTGGGTTGCCCCCTCAAGAGTTCCTGGATAGGATCAGCTATTTGAGCAAAATGGGGGATAAACCGTCTATAGTAGCCTGCAAAACCAAGGAAACCCCTCACTTCCTTGACGGTTGTAGGAACCGGCCAATTACGGACAGCCGCTAGCTTATCAGGGTCAGGTTGCACGCCCTCTCCGCTTACCACATGCCCCAGGTATTTTACTGCAGGTTTGAGCAAGTGACACTTGGATGGCTTTACCTTCAGGCCATATTTGATAAGGATTTCAAATACTTCTGCTAAATGTTTCAGATGCTCTTCATATGTTTTTGAGTACACAATGACGTCATCTAGATACAGCAGCACTGTTTCGAAGTTTTTGTGACCCAAACACTGCTCCATTAGTCTCTGGAAAGTTCCTGGGGCATTACATAACCCGAACGGCATACAATTGAATTCGAACAGGCCCATGGGAGTGGTGAAAGCAGTCTTTTCCCTATCTGCAGGGGCCATGGGTACTTGCCAGTAGCCACTGGTCAAGTCCAATGTGGAGAAATAGGCAGAGGAGCCCAGAGCAGTTAGTGACTCCTCAATGCGGGGCAGTGGGTATGCATCCTTGTGGGTTATTTGATTAATTTTCCTATAATCCACACAGAAACGGATACCACCATCCTTCTTCTTTACAAGGACCAGGGGTGCCGCCCACGGGCTACGACTGTCCCGGATTACATTAGAGTCTTTCATCTCTTGGATCATCTCTTTTACAGTCTGATATGAAGTAGGCGGTAAAGGTCTGTATCTCTCCTTGATAGGAGGATGAGAGCCAGTAGGTATGGTGTGTTGTATGGCACTAACCTCTCCATAATCAGTAGCATGCTTACTGAAGGCCTGGTGGTGCTCTTTGACAAGCTGTATAATCCCTGTTTGTTGTTGTTGGGGGGTAGTCTCGTCCCCGACATGGAGCTCTTCCCACCAGGGCACTTGTGGCTGGGTCACCGGCGGACATCCGCTGACTGCAGCTGGCGGCTTCTCTGTCACTGGAAGACGAATGATGTCTTGGAAGGACACCTGAGAAAGCTGGGCAACACGGCAATGCTTAGTAAGCGCCACATGATGATCACTCAGGTTAATCAGACGGACAGGTACTTTACCTTGGGAGACGTTCACCAGGCACTTGGCAGCTCTCACATAAGGGTAATCCTCCATCTGGATTGGTTCCACCAGGGCTGGATAATCTCGGCCTTGGACTCCCAGGACAGCACGACACCATAAAAGAGTTTGAGAGTTAGGAGGCAAAGTCACAGGCTTAATATCACTAATCCTGGCAGTACAAATTTCTCCTTTCCCATTAGCAAACCTCTGCTGGGCACTTAACACAGTAATAGTCTTTTGAATTACCCTCTTGGATGCAGAGGAAGCAGTGGGCAAAGTCTGATGTAATACGGCAAGTATTTCTGAATAACAGTTTTTGAAGACATTGGTGCCTAGAATGACAGGGTGTCCTCCTCTGTCGCCGGCCTGTACTACTATCACGCCCTGTTGAGGCAAGGTTACTTCTCCCACCTGCAAGGTGGGTTCCCAGTATCCGTGAATCTTTACTAGTTTGCCATTGCTGGCGATAATCTCCACCCAGGATTCAGGCGGCTGGGTCAATTGGTTGGTGTCCCAGAATCTTTCAAAGGCGGGCAGCTGAATAGTAGTGACCTGAGACCCAGTATCCAATAGGGCTTCAAAGGAGACCCCGTTGATCTCTATGTTGATTTTAGGATGGGATCCTACATACCGTGGCATCCAATTTGGATCCTTTGGACCTAGTGTTCTACCTCCCGAGGGGTGGTCCTCAGCCTCAGGGGTTGCCCGTTTAACTGCCAGCATGTGGATTCTGTGTGTCCCACCTTTTTGCAGTATGTACACACGGGCCGCTTGCGATTTCTATTACGCCTCCCAGGATCCCTGGGGTGAGTCTCTTGGTATGGAGGTGGGAACGGCCTAGGAGGTGACAGGAACTCTTCTTCTGACATTATGGGTTTTTCCCATTCCTCTATTTTTCTGCACACTCTCTCTAGACTTTTAGTGAGGTGATTTACTTGCTCTGTCAGCATGGCGATAGTATCGGTAGCTGAAGCTTGAACAGCTTACCCGGCCTGAGCTTGGTTAGTGATAAGCGGTTTTGGCCTGCAGGCTGATAACTCAGGTGGGGTGCTCAACTCCATAGATACTACTGACCCCAGAATTTTTATAGCCAGTTCTTTAAAGTCCAGAAAGGTACTGTTAGGGTGCTGGGCGGACAGCATCTTTAGTTGGGTCCTTATTTGCTCACTAGACACCCCGTTGATAAATTGTTCCCTCAAGGTCTGGTCCTGATTATCAGACTCTTTGGGATCTATCTGGATTACAGCCCCTAAAGCCTCCTGAAGTGATAGGGCATAGTCACGGAGGGACTCACCGGGCTTCTGTTTCTTGCCAAAGAAGTGCATCTTTATCTCTGAGGCAGTCCTGGTTTCAAAAGTGGCCCTGAGGCGGGTGAATATCTGCTCTAGAGTACTCCGCTCAGTAGCAGGCCAGGATAATACCTCCCTGCGGGCAGCTCCCTCCAGCTGCGCTAGCAGGATTTCCATTTGCTGATCGGCATTTATGGGGTACAGTTTGAATAATGCCAGCAACTTTTCTTTAAAGTCTCTCAGGGTATGGGTCTCTCCTCTGTAGCGGGGAAACCATGGGGCCCCAAAATAGTAAGGCATGGTAAAGGGCATCATGCTGGGGGCTATAGGATGATTAGGAGCCGCAAGCTCTCCCGGGGCCGGCTGCTCGGGCACTCCCGGTTCTGACATGTTAGTCTATTAAGATGTGGCCGCTGGCGACTAAAGGGGCCGGAACAATCCCCTTCCCTCCGGTTACAAGTCCTTACCGGTATCGCCGGGTTTGCGCAGTCCAAGTCTCGAGAGATCCCGGACGTCCTGAGTACGCGGTGACGTAGAAGAAAACGGGCCGCGGCGGTGCGATGATGACGAGGGGCGGGATTTTCTGTGTCTTTGAAGGGATCCGCCCACGAAGGTCCTCAGCAGCGCGGGAAACTTTACTCCAGGTGGCCGGTGGCCATCTTGGTCACCATTCCCTGACAGCAAGCAGGGTTGTAAAAAGTCCATAAAACCACACTCCGATGTGGCGATTTCCTTCCTCTTGATAGCGCAACACTGCACAGCGCTTTTTGGAGGTTTTAGGGACACTTTTGGTATGTTTTTTCAGTCCACAAAGTCCACTTTAATAAAACAGGCAATTTGTCACTTTGGTCACAGGGCAACTGTATAAGGCACAAAGTTCACGCTTCTTGCACTAGAAAGTGTGAGTATCCTGTTCGTGACGCCAAAAGAGAGGTGCAGCGTACTCAAGTTAGGTGTAGAAATGTTCCTGGGTGTTGTAGTGCAATTGTGACACTAACCTGAGACAGCTGACTCTCTGCAAGGGCAGGTGATGATAAGTAATGTTCGTGACGCCAGTGCCAATTAAACGGTGGCACGCCGTTTGCTGATAGCAGGAATAACTGAGGAACCACGTGATGTTAAAACAGAACTCAAACTTTAGTAGTCATCATGCATGGACATAGATGGAAGCGCAGTTCCTTTGCAGACAGTTGGTTGCAGTACATTTGATGCAGGCAATATATATAGCAAGGTGACTTTAGAGTGTGAAACACAGGATTTGTAGTACAGGCGGCTTGCACTGTATTCCTGACTGATCCTGGAACATAGAAACTCTTCTCCAAGGCCCGATGCCCTAGCTCTGGCTTATATCCTTGGTTTTATAATGATCAAGTACCTCCTCTGTTATCTTTAGTACCTCTTGCTTTTCTGGACTTGCCTCTGTCTCTCCCAGCACTGACTCTGGAAACTTCTGAACTCCCTTCCTAGGCTAGGCCCTAGCCTATTTATACTAACCAGGGGGCTCCCTCTGCTGGCTGAAATATGAATTGCCTGCTGCAGGCCTAACTGGCTTAAAGGGAAATACACATATAATCTAGCAGTGTCGGATAACCTACCCGTATGCTGCACGAGCATTCTCATTTTATATACTAACCTTTTATGTGGTACAGTGTCAAATGCTTTGGAGAAGTCCAGATATACGACATCCATTGATTCGCCGCTGTCAAGTCTAGAACTTACCTCCTCATAGAAACTGATTAAATTAGTCTGACATGACCGATCCCTCATGAAGCCATGCTGATATGGCGTTATTTGCTTATTTCCGTTGAGATGCTCTAATATAGCATCTCTCAGAAAACCTTCAAACAGTTTACCCACAACAGATGTTAAACTTACCGGCCTATAGTTTCCAGGATCTGTTTTTGGCCCCTTTTTGAATATTGGCACCACATATGCCACGCGCCAATCCTGTGGGACATTCCCTGTCAGTATAGAGTCTGCAAATATCAGAAATAAGGGTCTGGCTATGACATTACTTAATTCCTTTAGGATACGGGGGTGTATGTCATCCGGTCCTGGCGATTTGTCTATTTTAATCTTTTTAAGTCGCTGATGTACTTCTTCCTGGGTCAGACAGGACACTTTTAATGGGGAATTTATTTTTGCATTCTGCATGTCATCTGACAATTTATTTTCCTCAGTGAATACATTGGAGAAAAAAAAATATTTAACTGCTTTGCTTTCTCCTCGTCGCTCTCTGCGACTCCCCCATCATTACTCTTTAAAGGGCCGACACCTTCAGATTTATACTTTTTAATATTTATATAATTGAAGAACATTTTAGGGTTAGTTTTACTCTCTTTGGCAATTAATCTCTCGGCCTCTAGTTTGGCCGCTTTTATTTGTTTTTTACATGTTCTATTTTTTTCCTTATAGTTTTTCAGTGCTTCCGTGCTACCCTCCTGTTTTAGTGTTTTATATGCTTTCTTTTTGTCATTTATTGCTTTCTTTACAGTTCTATTTATCCACATTGGTTTCTTTTTGTTCCTTAACCTTTTATTCCCATACGGTATGTACCTCTCACAATGAGATTTTAGGATGTTTTTAACCACTTCAGCCCCCAGTGCTTAAACACCCTGAAAGACCAGGCCACTTTTTACACTTCTGACCTACACTACTTTCACCGTTTATTGCTCGGTCATGCAACTTACCACCCAAATGAATTTTACCTCCTTTTCTTCTCACTAATAGAGCTTTCATTTGGTGGTATTTCATTGCTGCTGACATTTTTACTTTTTTTGTTATTAATCGAAATTTAACGATTTTTTTGCAAAAAAATGACATTTTTCACTTTCAGTTGTAAAATTTTGCAAAAAAAACGAGATCCATATAGAAATTTTGCTCTAAATTTATAGTTCTACATGTCTTTGATAAAAAAAAAATGTTTGGGTAAAAAAAAAATGGTTTGGGTAAAAGTTATAGCGTTTACAAACTATGGTACAAAAATGTGAATTTCCGCTTTTTGAAGCAGCTCTGACTTTCTGAGCACCTGTCATGTTTCCTGAGGTTCTACAATGGCCAGACAGTACAAACACCCCACAAATGACCCCATTTCGGAAAGTACACACCCTAAGGTATTCGCTGATTTTATTTTTATTTTTTTCTTACAAAGTCTCATATTCCACTAACTTGTGACAAAAAATAAAAACTTCTATGAACTCACTATGCCCATCACGAAATACCTTGGGGTCTCTTCTTTCCAAAATGGGGTCACTTGTGGGGTAGTTATACTGCCCTGGCATTCTAGGGGCCCAAATGTGTGGTAAGGAGTTTGAAATCAAATTTCTCTCACCCAGCATGGGTATATGTAAAATGACACCCCAAAACACATTCCCCAAATTCTACTGAATACGGAGATACCAGATGTGTGACACTTTTTTGCAGCCTAGGTGGGCAAAGGGGCCCATATTCCAAAGAGCACCTTTCGGATTTCACTCGTCATTTTTTACAGAATTTGATTTCAAACTCCTTACCACACATTTGGGCCCCTAGAATGCCAGGGCAGTATAACTACCCCACAAGTGACCCCATTCTGGAAAGAAGAGACCCCAAGGTATTCGCTGATGGGCATAGTGAGTTCATGGAAGTTTTTATTTTTTGTCACAAGTTAGTGGAATATGAGACTTTGTATGAAAAAAAAAAAATAAAAAAATCATCATTTTCCACTAACTTGTGACAAAAAATAAAAAATTCTAGGAACTTGCCATGCCCCTCACGGAATACCTTGGGGTGTCTTTTTTCCAAAATGGGGTCACTTGTGGGGTAGTTATACTGCCCTGGCATTCTAGGGGCCCTAATGTGTGGTAAGTAGGTAAATGACCTGTGAAATCCTAAAGGTGCTCTTTGGAATATGGGCCCCTTTGCCCACCTAGGCTGCAAAAAAGTGTCACACATCTGGTATCTCCGTACTCGGGAGAAGTTGGGGAATGTGTTTTGGGGTGTCATTTTACATATACCCATGCTGGGTGAGAGAAATATCTTGGCAAAAGACAACTTTTCCCATTTTTTTATACAAAGTTGGCATTTGACCAAGATATTTCTCTCACCCAGCATGGGTATATGTAAAATGACACCCCAAAACACATTCCCCAACTTCTCCTGAGTACGGCGATACCAGATGTGTGACACTTTTTTGCAGTTTAGATGCGCAAAGGTGCCCAAATTCCTTTTAGGAGGGCATTTTTAGACATTTGGATACCAGACTTCTTCTCACGCTTTGGGGCCCCTAAAATGCCAGGGCAGTATAAATACCCCACATGTGACCCCATTTTGGAAATAAGACACCCCAAGGTATTCAATGAGGGGCATGGCGAGTTCATATAATTTTTTTTTTTTTTGGCACAAGTTAGCGGAAATTGATATTTTTAATTTTTTTCTCACAAAGTCTCCCGTTCCGCTAACTTGGGACAAAAATTTCAATCTTTCATGGACTCAATATGCCCCTCACAGAATACCTGGGGGTGTCTTCTTTCCGAAATGGGGTCACATGTGGGGTATTTATACTGCCCTGGCATTCTAGGGGCCCTAAAGCGTGAGAAGAAGTCTGGAATATAAATGTCTAAAAAATTTTACGCATTTGGATTCCGTGAGGGGTATGGTGAGTTCATGTGAGATTTTATTTTTTGACACAAGTTAGTGGAATATGAGACTTTGTAAGAAAAAAAAAAAATAATTCCGCTAACTTGGGCCAAAAAAATGTCTGAATGGAGCCTTACAGAGGGGTGATCAATGACAGGGGGGTGATCAATGACAGGGGTGGTGATCAATGACAGGGGTGGTGATCAATGACAGGGGGGGTGATCAATGACAGGGGGGGTGATCAATGACAGGGGGGTGATCAATGACAGGGGGGTGATCAGGGAGTCTATATGGGGTGATCACCACAGTCATTGATCATGCCCCTGTAAGGCTTCATTCAGACGTCCGGATGCGTTTTGCGGATCGGATCCATCTATCAGTGCATCCGTAAAAATCATGCGGACATCTGAATGGAGCTTTACAGGGGGGTGATCAGGGAGTCTATATGGGGTGATCACCACAGTCATTGATCATGCCCCTGTAAGGCTTCATTCAGACGTCCGGATGCGTTTTGCGGATCGGATCCATCTATCAGTGCATCCGTAAAAATCATGCGGACATCTGAATGGAGCTTTACAGGGGGGTGATCAGGGAGTCTATATGGGGTGATCACCACAGTCATTGATCACGCCCCTGTAAGGCTTCATTCAGACGTCCGGATGCGTTTTGCGGTTCCGATCCATCTATCAGTGGATCCGTAAAAATCATGCGGACGTCTGAATGGAGCTTTACAGGGGGTTGATCAATGACAGGGGGGTAATCAATGACAGGGGGGTGATCAGGGAGTCTATATGGGGTGATCAGGGGTGATCAGGGGCTAATAAGGGGTTAATAAGTGACGGGGGGGGGGTGTAGTGTAGTGTAGTGGTGCTTGGTGCTACTTTACTGAGCTACCTGTGTCCTCTGGTGGTTGATCCAAACAAAGGGGACCACCAGAGGACCAGGTAGCAGGTATATTAGACGCTGTTATCAAAACAGCGTCTAATATACCTGTTAGGGGTTAAAAAAAACACATCTCCAGCCTGCCAGCGAACGATCGCCGCTGGCAGGCTGGAGATCAACTCTCTTACCTTCCGTTCCTGTGAGCGCGCGCGCCTGTGTGCGCGCGTTCACAGGAAATCTCGGCCATCGCGAGATGACGCATATGCGTGACTCTGCGCAGGGCTGCCACCTCCGGAACGCGATCCTGCGTTAGGCGGTCCGGAGGTGGTTAAAGATATCCCATTTTGTGTCTGTATTTGTGAGGACTTTGTCCCAGTTAGTTTGGCCTATGAACGGCTAATAAGACTTTTTTTTCCATTAATACACCACAAAATAGGGCTGAACGGCTAATAAGACCCCCCCCCCCCCCACTAATACACCCCAAAAAAGGCTGGAATTTTGTCACTTCACTGCACAAGGGCAAATAAGCTCTTTTTTTTACAAATACAACACAAAAAAGGCTTTAACACTAGAGTTGAGCGAACACCTGGATGTTCGGGTTCGAGAAGTTCGGCCGAACTTCCCGGGTTCGGGATCCGAACTCGACCCGAAATTCGCCCCGAACCCCAACCCCATTGAAGTCAATGGGGACCCTAACCTTTCGGCACTAAAAAGGCTGTAAAATAGCCCAGGAAAGGGCTAGAGGGCTGCAAAAGGCAGCAAAATGTAGGTAAATCCCATGCAAACAAATGTGGATAGGGAAATGAATAAAACAAAAAAAATATATATATTTTTTTTTTTACCAATATCAATTGGAGAGAGGTCCCATAGCAGAGAATCAGGCTTCATGTCACCCACCACTTGAACAGGCTACTGTCAGATATTTTTAGGCCCCGGCACCCAGAGAGAGGAGAGAGGTCCCATAGCAGAGAATAAGGCTTCATGTCACCCACCACTGGAACAGGCCACTGTCAGATATTTAGGCTCCGGCACCCAGACAGAGGAGAGTGGTCTCATAGCAGAGAATCAGGCTTCATGTCATAGCAGAGAATCAGGCTTCACTTCACCCACCACTGGAACAGGGTACTGTCAGATATTTTTAGGCCCCGGCACCCAGACAGAGGAGAGAGGTCCCATAGCAGAGATTCAGGCTTCATGTCATAGCAGAGAATCAGGCTTCACGTCACCCACCACTGGAACAGGCCATTGTCAGATATTTTTAGGCCCCGGCACCCAAACAGAGGAGAGAGGTCCCATAGCAGAGATTCAGGCTTCATGTCATAGCAGAGAATCAGGCTTCATGTCACCCACCACTGGAACAGGCCATTGTCAGATGTTTTTAGTCCCCGACACCCAGACAGAGGAGAGAGGTCCTATAGCAGAGATTCAAGCTTCATGTCATAGCAGAGAATCAGGCTTCATGTCACCCACCACTGGAACAGGCCACTGTCAGATATTTTTAGGCCCCGGCACCCAGACAGAGGATAGAGGTCCCATAGCAGAGATTCAGGCTTGGGTGTGTCTGCTGCCTGCAGCTGAGGTGATCAGACGTGTGCTAGGAGAGCTCCTGAACCTCCAGAGACTTCCAGGGTGATTTTTCCATCTGCTTCCCCTGTGATCGGATCCAGACTTGCGGGGAGTTTTTTTCCATCTCTCCCCAGCCCAGGCCCTGCCTCTCCCTTGGGAGCTGGTAGGGTCCTGTGGCAATGGCATCCAGGAAGGGTTCCCCTGCTCCCCGGCCTGGGTCAGCGGGGAGTAGGGAGCTACAGCGACCGGCCAGGAGTGACGACAGCGAGGGGGTAGTACCATCAGCACGTGGCAGAGGCAGCCGAGTCCCCCCTGAGGACCTGAAGTCGCAGGCAGAAGATCAGGAGGTGTTGTCCCAGGTAGGTTGGGGGTCCCGGAGGGAGAGGGAGACCACCCAGACCTACAGCTCCTGCGTGGCATACCACCTCCATGAATTCAAGGAGCTGGGACGACACCTCAAAAGCCTGAGCCAAGAGCTGAAACTGCTTAGGGCAAAGGCCAATGTTACAAGCAATAAGAAAAGAGCCCTTATCTCTGGAAAAATTAAGACACTTAAAAAGGAGGTAAAAGAGGCACAGTAAAGAAGGGAAAAGCTTCTGAGTGAGAGCGGCCCTTTTAGGGAAAAACTCCTTAATGAGGAGAGGTTCCTGGAAATGGAAGAGAGAAGGAGAGAGCGGAAAGCAAACAGCAGCAGCGACAGTGAGGACGAGGATAACCGCATACCTGGCGTGGTGTCCAAATCTGTCACCTCCCGGTCGGTCCGGCCGGAGCCTGCGCCCGTTCCTCCTAACTCGCAGTGGTCTGTGCCAGGAGACTGCAGTATTCCAGCGCAGCAAGCGGGGTTGCCCTCATCCGAGGGAGAATCGTCCTCGGCTGCGGAGACCTTCAGTGAAGAGGAGGGCAGTAGAGGAGGAGGATTGATGGAAGAAATTTGTCAGCTGGAATCCCCTGTCCAGTTCCAGAACTTTGTTTTTGGTGATGAGCTGCTAGAAGAAACCGGCAAAGAAAAGAAGAAAAACAAGAAAAACAAGAACAAGAACAAGAGCAAGAATAAGAAAAAACAGCAGGCAGTTGAGACACACTTCATCTATGTCCCTGCGGAGCGCTTAGCGCTGGCTGAAAAGTCTGTGCCAGGTACTCCGCAGGTTAGTGTCCCCAATTCACTGCCTGTTAATACTGAATCCAAGATGGCGCCGAACGCCGACATAAGAGGCAAAAGAGGCGGCAAAGATCTAGTTCAAGCGGGAGCCTCCGGTGCTGATGGCCACTCCCCAGTGGGAGGGGGGTGGTCCGGTGCTGGAGTTAGCTCCCGTGAAGGAGGTGGCCCCGCTCTGGCTACTGCCCTGCCTGCCATTCCGGTATGTAGGGTGGTGCTGGGGCGGTGTAATGGGAGCACCGTCCCTCCCACACAAGGCGGTGACAGCCCTGAGTCCCCGTCTGCGGTTGCGAAAGTGCGGCTGAGATCAGGGGAAGCAGCAGCGAGTGAGGCTGGAGGTGTGGCTGGGGGTGTGTCCGGGGTGCGTCCGGGCCTCCTCCAATTGGCGCGCATGTGGGCGTGGCCGGGGGGGGTGCCCGGCCGTGCTTCCGGACGCGCTCCTGGTGTTGTGAGTGAGTAAGCGCCTACGCACTGAAGAACCGGAGGCCGGAGCTGCCGGAAAAGAGTTGTCTGGGGCGCTCCGGTCCTCTTGTAAGGCGAAAAAGAAAGGAAAGGAAGGGTATATTGCTCCAAAATATATGGCCATGTACGTTGCCACTGGGCATGCCCCCCCTGTCTCTGCCTCCTCCTCCAGCGCTGAATTAAGTGCTGGGGAGGGGAGAAGTGTGGTAACCTATGCCCAGGTCCATGGGGCAGCGGAGGTGGGGAGGGGCATGGCCGGGGGGCGGTGACAGTGGCAATGTTTATACTGTTAAAAATACTGTTAAAAGGGCTGATGAAAATAATAAAAATAATGATATGGTGACACCTGCTGCACCATCTGTCCCAGCATGGAGAGAGGGTGAATGCAAGCAGGATGTTGGTAAGCGTGTTGGTGGAGAATGTGTTGGTGGAGAGGGTGTTGGTGGAGAGGGTGCTGCATCGAGTCCCAAAGGTGGGAGGGATGCTGGGGGTCAGCGGACTGTCGCTGAGAAAGCGGCGGCTGCGGCTCCTGGTGTCCGCCCTCCGGAGGGGTCCGGTGTGGCATCCGGTACTAGTATAGTGAGGGGGCCGGTTCGGTTGCCCCTCCTGCGGCTGTAATACCTGGCAGAAGTTATGCCAGTGTGGCTGCGGCCGTGGGGGGGGATGGGCTATCCTCGTTGGCTTCCTCATTCCCAGGAGTCGCGGTTGGTGACTTGCAACGGCGACACCTGGAGGCCCTCAAAAGGGGGGAGAGTTCAATGACAGTAGAGGGTGAGAAGGTGGACCTATCCTTATGGATAAACAGGCATGGCCTGCGAGCTTTCCGAGAGGAAAGGGGGACGAGACCACCTGGTCCCTGCCCACAAACGGCCCTGGGACCAGACGGAATGTAGTCTGTCTCAAGTGGAGAAGCAATGATGCCTGCCCTACGAGAAAGAGGGTGGTGGAGCTCCTGCTTGAGATGGGTTTCAGGGTGGCTGACATCTTCGCCCTGATACATCCTTATGGTTCAAAGGAGTTCGACATCAGCTTTGCCCGGCCGGAGGGCCTAGAGCTTTTCTGGTCTGGGTATGAGCTGGTGAAGAACTTACCGGATTGGAAGGGTTTTTTCGCTCAGGCGATAACCCGGCAGAACAACGTCAAGAAGGTGACCGTTTTAACCCGTAACGAATCACTTTCTTGCGTTGATATTCTGACGTGGCTAAGCAGGTATGGGGATGTCCAGGATGTACCATCCAAAAACCTGGACGAATTTGGCATTTGGTCGGGAGCCTGGACTTTCAATGTGAAGTTGAAATGTCTAGGAAGCACGGTTTCCCGCATTCCATCCTCTGCCTTCATCGGCCGGGATAGGATCCTGGTTTTCTACAGGGGGCAACCTAAGCTCTGTCACAAGTGTGGCAGCCCTTCACACTTCAGCGCCAGCTGCCAAGTGCAGAAGTGCGCGTTGTGTGGAGGGACAGGTCACCTTGCCGCAACTTGTGAGGAGATTAGGTGCAACTTGTGTGGTGTGCTCGGACACCCATTTAGTCGCTGTCCCCTCTCTGAGGTCAATGCGGCCCGAGCTCATGCAGGAGTGGGCCGGGAGGTCTCTTCGGCTGAGGCGGGTGCTGGCGGAGACAGTCCAGTTAAGGGGTCAGTGAAGACCAAGAGCGGTCCGTTCCGGCAGAGGCGGAGGGAGAGACGCCAGGCGGAGAGGGAACAGAAGGAACCCCACCACAATGGGGTGATGTCTGCCCCTCCCCAAGTGGCTGACTCCCGTAGTTCAGAGACCCTAGGGGACAGGGAGCTAAGGGCGGAGATCAGGAGACTAGAACAAGCCGATGAGACCCAGTCTTCACACTACGAAAGTGCAGCAGAGGGTAGTGAGACTGGGTCTAACATCAATAGAAGGAAACGGTACTCAAAAAAAAAGAGCCCGACCAAAGTAGCCAGGGAAGGCGAAACCGGCTCCCCTCTAGAGCTCTCCAACCGGTATCTCACTTTGGATGAGACCGCCGCCTCCTCTTCATCTGAGGAGGAGGTAAGAAGTGGGGTACCGGGGGCGAAGGAGGGAGGGCTTTCAGGAGGCCCCGTGCCCCTCTCTGGTGAGGATGTAAGGTCCCCAGAAGAGGAGGCAAATCCGATTCCTGGAACTGAGAAAGCCAGGGGCGGTACGCTAGAGGGAGCGGTGGTGACAGATGGAATGGACACCACCGTCTCCCTCAAAAGAGGGTGTGCCGCTTTAGAGGATAGCCCCGGGAGGGGTAAGAAGGTTGGGAAGGAAGGAGGACATCTAGCTTAAACACCAAGTATGGCTGTACCCACTCAGCTGACACTGGCGACCATTAATGTCGCCAGCATTAAATCTGATGCGGCTCGTTACACAGCCTTTGATTTTTTCAGCCGAGTTGAAGCTGATGTTTTATTTTTGCAAGAGACCAGACTGTCAAACTTGGCAGAAGTCCATAAAGTGAAGAGGGAGTGGAGATCTGGGCCCTTCTTCTGGTCTCTTGCGGCTGAGCCGTATAGCGGAGTGGCGGTTCTTTTCACCGTACCGGTAGAATGCCAACGGGTGGTTGAACTAGAAATGGGGAGGTGTTTGATCTTGGATATCCTCATGAAGGGACAGGAACTGTGCCTGATCAATATCTACGGGCCCCAGTCCAGGTGGGGCAGGAAATGTCTCTTTATGAGGATCAAGCCTTTCCTTTTTACGAGCCGGCAAGTGGTCTTTGGTGGGGACTTTAACACTATCATAAGGTCCCAGGATAGGGGAGGCACCAGAGACCGGCTGACTTATGATAGTATAGCTCTAAACAGTATAGCTAGTGAGGCTCGTCTGGTGGATGTCCACATTAGGCACACCCCAGACCACGGTGGTTTCACTTTCTACAGAGGTAATAAGATTAGGTCTAGAATAGATAGTTTTTTTTTTTTAAGGAGGAGGCTACCTTCTCGCCCTTAAGGGTTGTAGAGGTAGAATTCTCCGACCACTGTCTGATTATGTTTTCTCTGAATATTTCAGAATCCCCCCAAATGGGAAGAGGTTACTGGAAGCTGAATGCGGGAGTCCTGGAGGAAGCAGAGGTGACTAAAAGAAACAAGTGGAAGTAATGTATCAAAATATCATTTATTATAAAATATATAAAGTATGGAGAGACAACAGGATGGTATACAGAGTACGGAGAAGCACAGGGCCAATAACACCAAAAAACTACCAGTAAATCTGTGCAGTGTAAGGCACAGGTAGGTACGACCAAAAAATCAGGGCGTAAAGCTCAGGGGTAACCAGAATAGTATGACGTGTAAGGGTCGCCCCCAATAGGGCTATGTACACAAGGTACAAGGGACCAAATCTGGTGAACCGTGAGCCATTACACACATACACCAAAATACATAGGCGCCAAGACCGACCAATATAATAGTAAATCCAAAAAAAAGGAATCAATGTCTAAAGATCAGAAATGGCATGCACCTAAATACAAGGGACATACAAGGGACATATGTATATATGGATATATACAGGGGTGCCCTATAGGGAGTATGGAGCTGTACTAGTGACAGGACTCACCTGAAGACATGGTAGCAAGGTGGATGTCAGACCCTGAGTGCGAGACCTCGACGCGCGTTTCACCTCATCGGCTTCGTCACCTCCTGACGAAGCCGCTGATGTGAAACTGTAAGATGTCAGTGAAGAGTAAGTTAATAACAGGACTGGTTGATAGTACGGGATCTCTGAACAGGTCCAGATCAGGGATCCTGGAAGTCGTCAGATCCTTTTACTCGTGTCTCTTGGGAAAGAGGGATCTGGATCGGGACAAGATGTCGGCTTTCCTAGCTGAAATCACCCCTGAGTCAGAAGCTCACCTCTCTTTTGACGTTTTGGTGGAAGAGATCAGGAAGGAGGAAGTTATCCTGGCGGTGGAAGGGTTAGCTCTGAAGAAGTCACCAGGCCCGGATGGCTTAACATCCGAGTTTTATAAGACCTTTAAGGACTCTTTATGTCCCCTCTTGACTGAGGTATTCAATGAGTGTCTATCCTCGGGCACTTTGCCTCGGTCAATGAGGAGGTCAGCCCTGATCCGTCTATCAAAGGGTAAAGATCCGAGCCGTATTGAGAATTGGCGTCCCATAGCACTTCTGAATACGGACAGAAAGATTCTGGCCAAGATACTGTTCAAGAGGCTGTTGAAATTTGCGCCTCAACTCCTTTCGGTGGCTCAGCATTGCTCGGTTCCAGGCCGCAGCACTTTTAGTGCTGTACTCGGTGTCCGAGAGGCAGTGGAACAGAGTAGAGCAGGCCATTGGAGGGGGTACATGCTGTCCTTAGATCAAGCAAAGGCGTTTGATCGGGTGAACCACGAATACCTCTGGTCTGTCCTTTTGAAGTATGGCCTGCCGGGGGGGTTTGTCGATTGGTTAAAGATCTTGTATGCGGGGGCAGAGAGTTTCCCACTTGTGAACGGTTGGTCTGGCTGCCCCTTTGAGGTTGGGTCCGGCGTTCGCCAGGGTTGTCCTTTGAGCCCGCTTTTATACGTGTTCGCGATTGATCCCTTCCTTAAGAGGGTCAGTCGTGGACCGTTGGTGGGAGTCGGGATGGATCGGGCGGCACCGGAAGCCACTCTGGGGACAGTAACGTACGCCGACGATGTCACCATTTTCGTGTCCTCGAAAGGGGAGGCGGAATATGTGATGTCTGAGGTGGATCGCTACTCGGAAGCATCCGGGTCCATGATCAACCGGGGTAAGTGTGAGAGTCTCTGGCTGGGAGGGGGTGATCCAGCTTTTGATCTCCCGGACACCCGATCAGGGCCCCAGTCATCAGCCAAAGTCCTAGGCATCCATTTCGGTCATGGGGATTATCCCACTCAAAATTGGGACGACAGGCTTAAGATCGCCGCTCAGAAGGTCGACCAGTGGAAGGGCTGGTCTTTGACCCTCAGGGAAAGGGTGCACCTGATCAAGGCTTTCCTGCTCCCTCTGCTTATCTATTTGGGCAGGGTGTGTATCTTGCCAGAGCCTCTCTGGACTCGGGTTTACAGTCTGTTCTTCCAGCTCTTATGGGGGAATAGACTGAACCTGATCAAGAGGGAGGTGACTTACCGCACGAGGAGATTAGGGGGGTTATCTATGGTCAACCCCGTGGTGTTTCTTGTAAACACATTTGTTAAAGTAAATCTGGCGAACCTCTGGATGGAGAGGGCTTCTCCGTGGGTAGTCTCCTGCCGGGGGTGGTTTCGGCCTTTCTTCCAGGAATGGGAGACAGGAGGGCAAGTGAAGGACTTGCGTACGCCTCACGGATATCTTCCGGCTTACGTCACGCCGATTCTGAAGGTAATCCGCTGGTGGGGTTTGGAGGTAGGGGAAATCAGGACTCTGTCAAGGAGGTCGATTGATGAGAGGGTCTTGTTGTCCCACTTCCAGAAGCCCCTGGCCCTCAAGGATTGCCCAAGCCGGGATCTAGACAAGGGGTTACAGTTGCTAAATTCTGCAAGGATCCCCTTGAAGTTTTGGGACTTGGCTTGGCGCTGCTTTCACGGGAGGCTGTATGTAAGGCACAATCTGAAGTACAGGAACTCTGATGAAAGGGGTTGTCCCCGGGAGGAGTGCGGCTCCATACTGGAAAGTATGCAGCACTTCCTGCTCCAGTGTCCCTTTAATACAGAGGTGTACAAACGGGTGGGAGCTTCCATTGGATGGCCTAGGCTAGCCAGCCTCTCCTATGCGGAGTGGGCCTATGGAGTACTCTGAGACCTGGGCAGAAGGGACCTGTGCACATGTTTTTTAGTTAGCATAGTGGTTAGGTACTACACGTGGAACGCACGGTGTTTAGTTTCAACAAGGCAGAAAGTCCTCCCAGTGGATGAGGTGTGTAGGAACATTCTGGGGGACCTGGTGAAGGTACGTTCTCTCGAGTACGAAAGACTGGGTACCAGCAGGGCCTCTCTCCTCTGGAGAGGTTTTGCTTTTAGTGTACCATAGCCTAGTAGTACTCTTCCTGGTGGTGGGCTGATACTCTCACCCTAGATTTTTGTTTTGGATAAAGTGTATGGTTTTGAAAGGCTTGCAAAGGCTGAACTTGGTCCTTCGAGAGTGGTTATGTGTGGTTATAGTAATGTTTATTGTATGTTTATTGTATGGTATATTGTATATATTGTGTATATTATGTTGAAGGATAGGGTAAGCGGGGGTTAGTTAGTTAGGTTGGGTGGGTTAGGGTGAGGGGGGTGGACACTTACAAAGTGTGGGGAGGCCTACATCCAGTCCTGGACTACGCGGACATGGGAGGACATGGGGCGAGGGCTGGATGTGGGTGGTGGAGGTAGGGCTGGCCTCGGACTATGCGGACATGCAGAGGACATGAGGCGGAGGTCAGCCCTGGGCGTTTTAGTTTTAGTTTAGGATAGGGAATGGCTAGGGACAGGTTAGGTTAGGGTAAGTTTGTAGTTTGTAGTGTTGTGTTTATATATATATATATATATATATATATATATATATATTAAAAAAAAGTTTTTTTTGCTTAGGGGCAAGTTGCCTGGAGTTGAGTTACGGCGAAGTAGCCATATTTTCGTTTGAGTTTGATTTTATTCTGTGTTTTATTTCAATTTCTTTGGGTTAGGTTATTTCGGCCGAACCGGCTGGGTAACTTTTATTTATTTCAGGTTATTTATTGTAGGTTATTTATTGTAGATTGTAGGTTTGTAGTTTTATGTGTAGGTATAAATGTGTGTGTGAATGTGACTGGGGCAGCTGGAATGCTGTCTATGTTTAAGTTTTGTTTGTCTGTAATTGTAATTATTTATGTAACGTTTTGTAATTTTATAATAAAAAAAGAGTTCCCATAGCAGAGATTCAAGCTTCATGTCATAGCAGAGAATCAGGCTTCATGTCACCCACCATTGGAACAGGCCACTGTCAGATATATTTAGGCCCCGGCACCCAGACAGAGGAGAGAGGTCCCATAGCAGAGAATCAGGCTTCATGTCATAGTAGAGAATCAGACTTCATGTCACCCACCACTGGAACAGGCCACTGCCAGATATTTTTAGGCCCCGGCACCCAGACAGAGCAGAGATGCCCCATAGCAGAGATTCAGGCTTCATGTCATAGCAGAGAATCAGGCTTCATGTCACCCACCACTGGAACAGGCCACTGTCAGATATTTTTAGGCCCCGGCACCCAGACAGAGGAGAGAGGCCCCATAGCAGAAAATCAGGCTTCATGTCATAGCAGAGAATCAGACTTCATGTCACCCACCACTGGAACAGGCCACTGTCAGATATTTTTAGGCCCCGGCACCCAGACAGAGGAGAGAGGTCCCATAGCAGAGATTCAGGCTTTATGTCATAGCAGAGAATCAGGCTTCATGTCACCCACCACTGGAACAGGCTACTGTCAGATATTTTTAGGCCCCAGCACCCAGACAGAGGAGAGAGGTCCCATAGCAGAGAATCAGGCTTCATGTCATAGCAGAGAATCAGGATTCATGTCACCCACCACTGGAACAGGCCATTGTCAGATATTTTTAGGCCCCGCCACCCAGACAGAGGAGAGAGGTCCCATAGCAGAGATTCAGGCTTCATGTCATAGCAGAGAATCAGGCTTCAAGTCACCCACCACTGGAACAGGCCATTGTCAGATATTTTTAGGCCCCGGCACCCAGACAGAGGAGAGAGGTCCCATAGCAGAGAATCAGGCTTCATGTCATAGCAGAGAATCAGGCTTCATGTCACCCACCACTGGAATAGGCCATTGTCAGATATTTTTAGGCCCTGGCACCCAGACAGAGGAGAAAGGTCCCATAACAGAGAATCAGGCTTCACGTCACCCACCACTGGAACAGGCCATTGTCAGATTTTTTTTTAGCCCGGCACCCAGACAGAGGAGAGGTTCATTCAACTTTGGGTTGCCCCGCAATAAAATGGTAAAATTAAAAAAAGAGGATTGAATGAGGAAGTGCCCTGGAGTACAAGAATATATGGTTAAGGGGAGGTAGTTATAAATTTCTAATCTGCACAAGGGATGGACAGGTCCTGTGGGATCCATGCCTGGTTCATTTTTATGATTGTCAGCTTGTCCACATTGGCTGTAGACAGGCGGCTGCGTTTGTCTGTAATGACGCCCCCTGCCGTGCTGAATACACGTTCAGACAAAACACTGGCCGCCGGCAGGCCAGCACCTCCAAGGCATAAAAGGCTAGCTCTGGCCACGTGGACAATTTGGAGACCCAGAAGTTGAATGGGGCCGAACCATCAGTCAGTACGTGGAGGGGTGTGCACACGTACTGTTCCACCATGTTAGTGAAATGCTGCCTCCTGCTAACACATTCCGTATCAGGTGGTGGTGCAGTTAGCTGTGGCGTGGTGACAAAAAGTTTTCCACATCTCTGCCATGCTAACCCTGCCCTCAGAGGAGCTGGCCGTGACACAGCTGCGTTGGCGACCTCTTTCTCTTCCTCTGCCTTCGCCTTGGGCTTCCACTTGTTCCCCTGTGACATTTGGGAATGCTCTCAGTAGCGCGTCTACCAACGTGCGCTTTTTTTCTCGCACATCTTCCTATCACGCTTAAGTGTCTTTGTACCAGGGATCCAGCAGGGTGGCAACCCAGTAGTCCACACACGTTAAAATGTGGGCAACTCGAGGGGCAGAGCTAGCTGCAGAGCTTACCAGACGCAGCCTGTGGGAGCTCTGAAGAAAAAGTGACTATAAACCGATATAACTCGGCAAAATCAGGCTGAATTTCGCCTAAAATCTCAGATCCTGTCTCAGGTCATCGCCTGGATCAACAGGATACTATTTTTTCCTGAAGCTGAGAAGGCGAGAAGTTGCGGCCTACAAAAACCTGGTGAGCACTTTATTAGAACGCCCATCCGGGCTGCAGAAGCCGTGCCCCCCGGCTTATGTGCCACCTGCCGCCAGATTCAATTGAGGCCTTAAGCGAGTGATTGATCTACCCAAAGAAGTGAAGCTCAGCAGGCTGGAAAACCTGTGAATCAGCAGCGCTGTTAAATGCGGGTCTGACTGAGCCTAGGATTGGCGAAAGTAGATCCGGCCGTCTGAAATAATAAGAACATCAAAACACCACTCCGGACACCTCTGCTCAAGCGGTCACAGGAGCAGTAAGTGCCCTGAGCAGCCCCTAACAAAGCGGCAGTGAAATATAAGATCTTTGCAGATCTCTTACCTGCTCCAGATAATCGTCATTAGCACTGAGCAGACCGGGCCTAGTAGCCTCACCACCAGATAGATCAGTCCGCCGTCCCTAAAAAAAAAAAAAAAGCGCAAAATTCAAATTAAATACACTGTAAATATTCATAGCAGAGCTCAGCTGCAGACAGAAGAAGCCATTAAAGCTGCTAACTAGAAGCACATTTACTGTTATATGCTGTGCTGCATAACCCCATTCAGATTTAAAGGGACAGTATCCTAAAATTAAAGCAGCATTACCCCACATTCATAAAATGATTTAAAAGCCTGAACCTGGGGGGAAGGAGCTAGCGCCGGACAGGAATGGACGTGCGTGTCTGAGCTCTGCAACTCAGACCCGGCTTCACATCAGCTAACGTTGGCTACTAAGCTCAAAAAATGGGTAAAATAGGCCAGCAGAGAACGGGAGACTCGTCCCTCTCACACAAGCAAACTACAAACTGCGGAGACATGGATAAGTTTGTCAAAAAAGCGGCGGCAATTTGTGCAGCAAGGGAAGCAAAGATGGCGCCGGATCCTCATAAAGAAACTGAGGAGAGCGAATCAGAGTTCCAAGCTGATGGCAGCGATGTGGAGGACCAGAGACATCGTAAACACCTCCTGATTTCCAGAAAATATCTGGATTCAGCTCTTCAAAGAGCAATGGAACCTCTAGTGAGCGAGCTATCTTCCCTCAGACAGGACGTTAGACATGTGGGCGGCAGGGTAGAAGCCCTTGAATCTAACCAGGCCGCAATCCTGGACTTCCAGATGGCCACAATTAAAAGCCTACAGAACTGCCAAACGCACCTTAATGATGCATTTAACGCCCTGGAGGACCAAGAAAACCGTGGGAGAAGAAACAACTTACGTTTCAGAGGGATCCCAGAAACGGAAGTCAAACAGGACTCTGCCGATATAGTCAAAGAGATCTGTGAAAGCCTTCTAGGCCCAGAACGTTCTGCCTCAATTATCATTGAACGGGCACACTGGGCTTTGCGCCCAAAACCTAAAGGCAATGAGCCCCCTCGAGATATTATATGCCGCTTCCTCCACTTCCAAGACAAAGAGGCCATAATCAACAAAGCCAGATTGCCAAATGGAGTGAAGCACAATGGGGTGCCGATAAGTATTTTTCAAGATTTAGCCCCAATGACCCTTCAGAAAATAAGGACCCTCAAGCCTCTCACAGATTGGCTCAGAAACCACAAGATATTATATCGCTGGCAATTTCCATTTGGATTAGCCTTCTCCTTCCAAGGCAGAAAGATCTCTATCAAATCTCACCAGGACTTAGGCCCTGCATTTGACATCCTGGACATTGCTCCCATAGAAATCAATACCTCCATAGGTATCTGACTCGTTGCTCTGCCTCTCCTCGTCACCCCCATAATGGCTATCAGTATTGCCTCTTATAATTTTAAGGGTTGCAACTCACCTTCTAAGCGGAGCCAGATCTTTGGGATGTTGAGGAGAGACAAAGTGAACGTAATCCTCTTACAGGAAACACATTTTAAGTCTCAACACTTCCCCAATTTATCCTTCTCATTCTATCCTACTTGGTTTCATTGTGGTTCCCCCAAGTCAAACTCTAAAGGAGTCAGTATCGGCTTCCAGAGTAAGATACCCTTCATCTTAGATGATCAACTATGTGACCCTGAGGGTCGTTTCATTATGATTAAAGGCAAGATAGGCCAACACCTATATACCTTTATAAATATCTACGCTCCAAACAACCGACAGATACCTTGGCTTAAGTCAATGCTACTAAAAATAGAGTCTTTTAGAGATGGCATTACGATAGTTGGGGGGGGACTTAAATTTGGTCCTAAACCCCTTCATTGACTCCTCCACGCACAAATCAGCCCAATCCCAAAAGGGAATTCGTTCTCTATTAAGGTCTCTAGCCAAAGCTCATCTAATAGATGTCTGGCGCACCATACATCCAGATTCCAGAGATTATTCTTTCTATTCATCACTACACAGATCGTATCAACGCCTAGATTATCTATTCATCTCAAAGGAACATCTCCATTTATGCGCTAGAACTGAAATAGGATTTATAATCCTTTCTGATCATGCTCCCATATTTTTATATATGAATTCTCCCCTTAACCATAAACCCTCCAGTCATTGGCGATTCAATGAGCATCTCACCAATCTACCAGCCACTAAATCTAAACTAAAAGACCTTCTTGAAGAATATTTCAAAACAAACTGTACCCCCGAGGTTTTGCCACAAACAATTTGGGATGCCCATAAAGCATTTATAAGGGGCCACTGTATTAGTTTAGGGGCTCATCTCAAAAAAGAGAGACAAAAGCAATTAGACGCCCTCTATGAAAAAATTAGTCACCTGGAGAGTGCCCACAAAAAAAATCCCAATTAGAATCACACTTAATGGAACTCTCTTCATGTAGGGCTGCCATCAAAAATTTGTTAAACACGGCCTCTGCCAAACTTTACTTACATTCCCAATATAAAATATTTGCCCACGGAAATAAAGCTTCCCGATATATGATGTCCAGACTTAAACGTAGGAAACTAAATAATTATATACATAAACTAAAGACTCCAGAAGGTGCTCTAACCTTTGAACCAAGTAAAATTGCTTCCTTATTTAGAGACTATTACGAATCCCTCTACAATCTTAACTCGACGCAACCTTCCTCTGGTGTTTACAGTGGTCCCGCCACCTCTTACTTCATATTTTAGTGGTTTGGTCCTCTCCTCTCTCTCAGAACAGGATAAAGTTCACTTAGCTTCCCCATTTTCTTCAGAGGAACTCTTACAAGCCATTAAAAATTCCCCCAAAGGGAAATGCCCAGGCCCGGATGGGTTCCCTATACCCTACTACTTGTCTTTTCATGAAGTACTAATCCCACATCTTATACCAGTATACAATAGCGCCTTGCAGGGTATACCATTATCGACTGATATGACCAAAGCTCACATCACCTTAATACCCAAGGAAGGTAAAGACCATTCTCTTTGTCCCAACTACAGACCCATCTCTCTTCTCAATATTGATTTAAAACTTCTAGCTAAGATGCTCGCAAACAGATTATCAAAATTTCTCCCCTCATTAATCCACAGAGACCAAGTGGGTTTCGTGAAAAAAAGAGAAGGGAAAGATAACACGGCCCGTATCCTTAACATTATACACTATGTCAAGAGGAAGGGCCTACCTCTGGTCCTTCTCAGCACAGATGCTGAGAAGGCATTTGACAGAGTCAATTGGTCCTTCATGTACGCGGCGCTGCAATCTCGGAATTTCCCCCTCCCCTTCATAGCAGCAATAAAAGCAATGTATCAACATGCCTCAGCTTCAGTTAGGGTCAACGATACCCTGTCAAATTCCTTTAGAATTAGTAATGGCACCCGGCAAGGCTGCCCTCTATCTCCCCTACTGTTTGTTCTCGCCTTAGAACCTCTTCTACAGACTATTCGGATGGCTGTTGACATATTGGGAATAAATCTAGGTGACCAACAACACAAAGTAGCCGCATTTGCGGATGACTTGCTTTTAATAATAAGTAACCCCGAAATGGCTCTCCCTAGAATTTATGACCATCTTGAAACATACGGATCACTTTCTAATTTTAAGGTGAACCACAATAAATCACTAATAATATCCACAGGACTTAAAAAGTCTTTGAAGATTCATCTAGAAGCGTGTTCGCCATTTAATTGGTCCTCTCCCTATCTAACCTTTCTAGGCATCAAAATGAGTACAGATCCCAATCAACTCTTTAACCTGAACTATATCCCTCTCCAAAATAAATTGGCGAAAGATTTAACTTCTCTTGATATCCCTATACTCTCGTGGTTTGGGAGGAAAAACATATTAATGTCACTCATCATCCCTAAACTTACCTACCTCCAACAAACTTTACCAATTCCCGTCCCTTCCACATACTACTCTAAACTCAAGTCCATGTTCCGTTCCTTTATATGGAATAAGAAAAAGGCCAGAACGTCTTACAAATCTTTGTCTTATCCGAGAGAGAGGGGAGGAATAGCTTTACCAGACCCTGAACTCTATGGCAGAGCTATTTTACTAGAGTAGTAGACTGGTTAATGGCCCCCAAGCAGAAATCTTGGGTCCCAATGGAAGAGTCCTTGCTGGAACTTCCGTTCAGAGCGGCTCTACTGGGACGCATGTCTCCACTGCCCCCCCCCATCCTAACATTACTCCAGTTATGAAAGCCACTCTAAATGCGTGGTACACCTTACAAAAATCACCCTTAAGCTCCCCACTCCCATCTCCTGTCCTCAAAATAGTTGATATTTTTCACTTAGCCCCCCAGGCCTCTTACAGAACAGCCTTCCCACTGAAATTGCTCAGTCTAGTCTGAAACTGATAGATCTATACAAAGAAGGCAAACTACTCTCCATAAAAGAAATATGTGATCTCTTAAAAAGTCCACTCTCAAGTTTTAATGGGCTCCATTTCTTAAGAGCATACATGTCTCAAAACGTACAATTACATACACTGTTACGCCCTATTACCTGGCTTAAACATGTTATCTCTCGTGATTCTACCCCACATAAACTGATCTCACAATGGTACAACAGGTTGAGAACTCCTCCTGAAGCCCTAACACCTGCTTTCATAAGACTTTGGGAAAAAGACCTAAATATAAGTCTCTCACCAGAGGATACCTGCATCATATATAACTCTTCACATAAAACCTCAAGGTGTGTCAGGATACAGGAGAATAACTATAAAATCATCACAAGATGGTATAAAACCCCCGACAAGACATGCTTATACTCAGCTACAGCATCTGACACATGTTGGAGATGCTCAAAAGAAAGGGGCGCTTTTATCCACATATGGTGGACCTGCCCAATTTTACTTAATTGGTGGGAAAAGGTTTTTCAAATCGGTAACAAGATTTGCAATTCCAATATTACTCCGTCTCCGGAAGTTGCCCTCCTGAATCTTTATCCTCGTAACCCCTCCCCCCCAATCTACTTCTTTTCAAACATCTAGTGAATGCTGCAAAATTGCTGATCCCTACACTATGGTTATCCTCCGAGGTTCCCTCTTTGGATCAATGGTATCAGAAAATAGATCAAATTTACCGATTAGAGGAGTTATCCTCATGGGAACTGAGATCCCATCATAAGTTTCTAAAGAACTGGAGTCAATGGATTTCCTTTAGAGGCTATTAGACAGGGATTAGCACAATCAACATTATCCTTAGATATACAGCATCTAGGGCTCACCCCATCTATTTTCCCAGCTACTTATTTCCTAACCCTTCTCATATTGTTGGACGTTGAGTTGCTCAGATGGTGCTGCTGCTCCCGCTTGGGACCGTCTCGGATGGATCATATCACTAAGACTTAAGGTGATTAACAGACATTTTAGATCAATAATTACCACCCGGTTTTTAAATGTGCTTTTTCTAAAACATATTTTCCATATTATCCATGTGATGTTCTATACCGATTAACCCCTTGGATGCCGTCTCATCATACTTATTGTATAATTAATATTTGACAGACCTGTATTCTGTTTTTCTTATATGTAAGAGTAGAGGAGTTTGTTTACTTCTCTTCTGCTCTATTTTTGTATTGTACTGATTTATTCAATAAAAATTTAAAAAACCAAAAAAAAAAAAAGTGGGCAACTCTGCTGTCGTTGCGCAGGCACTGCAGCATGTAGTCGCTCATGTGTACCAGGCTGCACAGAGGTAAGGACAAGCTGTCTTCTGTGGGAGGTGTATCGTAATCGTCCTGCGTTTCCCCCCAGCCACCCACCAGTGATGGCCCCGAGCTGCGTTGGGTGCCACCCCGCTGTGAACATGCTTCATCCTCCTCCTCCTCCACCTTCTCCTCATCCTCATCCTCCTCATCCTCCAGTAGTGGGCCCTGTCTGGCCACATTTGTACCTGGCCTCTGCTGTTGCAAAAAACCTCCCTCTGAGTCACTTCTAAGAGACTTGCCTGAAAGTGCTAAAAATGACCCCTCTTCCTCCTCCTGGGCCAACTTCTCTTCCATCATCGCCCTAAGTGTTTTCTCAAGGAGACATAGAAGTGGTATTGTAACGCTGATAATGGCGTCATCGCCACTGCCATGTTGGTGGAGTACTCGAAACAGTGCAACAGGGCACACAGGTCTCGCATGGAGGCCCAGTCATTGGTGGTGAAGTGGTGCTGTTCCGCAGTGCGACTGACCCGTGCGTGCTGCAGCTGAAACTCCACTATGGCCTGCTGCTGCTCGCACAGTCTGTCCAGCATGTGCAAGGTGGAGTTCCACCTGGTGGGCACGTGGCATAAGAGGCGGTGAGCGGGAAGGCCGAAGTTCCTCTGTAGCGCAGACAGGCGAGCAGCGGCAGGATGTGAACGCCGGAAACGCGCACAGACGGCCCGCACTTTATGCAGCAGCTCTGACATGTCGGGGTAGTTGTGAATGAACTTCTGCACCACCAAATTCAGCACATGCGCCAGGCAAGGGATGTGCATCAAACCGGCTTGTCCGAGAGCTGCGACGAGATTTTGCCCATTATCGCACACCACCAGGCCGGGCTTGAGGCTCACCGGCAGCAACCACTCGTCGGTCTGTTGTTCAATACCCCGCCACGACTCCTGCGCTGTGTGGGGCCTGTCCCCCAAACATATGAGTTTCAGAATGGCCTGATGACTTTTACCCCGGGCTGTGCTGAAGTTGGTGGTGAAGGTGTGTGGCTGACTGGATGAGCAGGTGGAAGAAGAGGAGGAGGAAGCTGAGTAGGAGGAGGAGGCTACAGGAGGCAAAGAATATGAAGGGGCACACAATGTTAGTGCTGCACTGGATTCCGTAGCGTGCAAGAAACACAACTGTTTCTTGCACGCTACGGAATCCAGTGCAGCACTAACATTGTGCATTGTGGTTTCGGCCAAACTATCAGCATCCACGTGTATTTATAGGACATTGCGGGTACGCTGTTGTATATATAGAGCTTTGGGACTTCAATACACCCACAGGAATTCCTCCCTATTATAGTTTCATACCATCTGTAACTATTTGCATAGGTATATGTGTGTCTACATGTATGTTTCTATATATTTTTTGGGGGGTATGTTTTTAGACTAATAAAGTCCATTATTCTTCACCACCACTGTGTTTCCCTTCTGAGTGTGCCCCTTCATATTGCTTACACCTCCTTTTGATTTCTGAGGTCCTGAGGGTGGGACCTGAGGGTGAGCACCTTATCCATACGGTGAGGGGGTGAGCCGCTGTACTCTTGTAGGAGGCAAAGAATGTTGCCCTGCGATCCTTGGCGGCGGAAGGACGTGCGCCAAAGAACTCTCCGCCTGGGGCCCAGCCGCCACTACATTTAACCAGTGTGCAGTTAGGGAGTTATGGCGTCCCTGGCCGTGCTTACTGGTCCACGTATCTGTGGTTAGGTGGACCTTGCCACAGATGGCGTTGCACATCCTCTGTTTGCTGGCCGGCAGGTGCCAACGTTCCTCCCGAGGTGAAGGAAGAGGCCGAGGCAGCAGTAGCAGAAGAGGTAGCAGGGGGAGCCTGAGTGAGTTCCTTGTTTTAAGGTGTTTACTCCACTGCAGTTCATGCTTTGCATGCAGGTGCCTGGTCATGCAGGTTGTGCTAAGGTTCAGAACGTTAATGCCTCGCTTCAGGCTCTGATGGCACAGCGTGCAAACCACTCGGGTCTTGTCGTCAGCACATTGTTTGAAGAACTGCCATGCCAAGGACCTCCTTGAAGCTGCCTTTGGGGTGTTCGGTCCCAGGTGGCGGTGGCCAGTAGCAGGCGAACTTTCTTGGTGGCGGGTGTTCTGCTTTTGCCCCCTGCTCCCTCTTTTGCTACGCTGTTGGCTCGGTCTCACCACTGCCTCTTCGGCTGAACTCTGAAAGTCAGTGGCACGACCTTCATTCCATGTGGGGTCTATGACCTCATCGTCCCCTGCATCATCTTCCACCCAGTCTTCCTCCCTGACCTCAGGTTGGCACCTGTGTTTTGTCATCATCAGAGACGTGCTAAGGTGGTATTCCCATGTCCTCATCATCAGGAAACATAAGTGGTTGTGCGTCAGTGCATTCTATGTCTTTCACCGCTGGGGAAGGGCTAGGTGGATGCCCTTGGGAAACTCTGCCAGCAGAGTCTTCAAACAGCATAAGAGACTGCTGCATAACTTGAGGCTCAGACAGTTTCCCTGATATGCATGGGGGTGATGTGACAGACTGATGGGCTTGGTTTTCAGGCGCCATCTGTGCGCTTTCTGCAGAAGACTGGGTGGGAGATAATGTGAACGTGCTGGATCCACTGTCAGCCACTCAATTGACTAATGCCTGTACCTGCTCAGGCTTTACCATCCTTAGAACAGCATTGGGCCCCACCAAATATCGCTGTAAATTCTGGCGGCTACTGGGACCTGAGGTAGTTGGTTCACTAGGACGTGTGGCTGTGGCAGAACGGCCACGTCCTCTCCCAGCACCAGAGGGTCCACTAACACCACCACGACCATGTCCGCGTCCGCGTCCTTTACTAGATGTTTTCCTCATTGTTACCGTTCACCACAATAAGAAAAAAATTATTTGGCTCAATGTATTGAATTCACATTCAGGCATTTTTTTACAGGCACCTAACACTATCTGGCTATCTATTTAGGTACCGTATAACACTAATACAGGTACAGCAGTAACCACAGATTTAGCTGAATATAAATTGTAGGCCTAGTATATAGGCCCTGGATGACAGGTATCACTTTTACGGACAGAATTAGACTTGGAAATGCACGGTAGCGTGTGAAGTTATTGAGGATGACCCTATCAGCACCTTGAATGTAATATACCCTTTTATGGATAGATTTAAGCTTGGCCTGCTACATCAGAAACCACTGATTTATGGAATTGCTAATTTGGGAATTGAAATCCAACCCAGAACAAAAACTGTGCTTTGACGGACACTAAATAACTTTGCCAGCCACAGCAGTAACCACAGATTTATCTGAATATAAATTGTAAGCCTAGTATTTAGGCCCTGGATGGATGACAGGTATCCCTTTACGGACGGAATTACACTTGGAGATGCACGGTAGCGTGTGAAGTTATTGAGACTGACCCTATCAGCACCTTCAATGTAATATACCCTTTTATGGATAGATTTAAGCTTGGCCTGCTACAGCAGAAACCACTGATTTATGGAATTGCTAATTTGGAAATTGAAATCCAACCCAGAAAAAAAACTGTGCTTTGACGGACACTAAATAACTTTACCAGCCACAGCAGTAACCACAGATTTAGCTGAATATAAATTGTAGGCCTAGTATTTAGGCCCTGGATGGATGACAGGTATCCCTTTACGGACAGAATTACACTTGGAGATGCACGGTAGCGTGTGAAGTTATTGAGAATGACCCTATCAGCACCTTCAATGTAATATACCCTTTTATGGATAGATTTAAGCTTGGCCTGCTACAGCAGAAACCACTGATTTATGGAATTGCTAATTTGGAAATTGAAATCCAACCCAGAAAAAAAACTGTGCTTTGACGGACACTAAATAACTTTACCAGCCACAGCAGTAACCACAGATTTAGCTGAATATAAATTGTAGGCCTAGTATTTAGGCCCTGGATGGATGACAGGTATCCCTTTACGGACAGAATTACACTTGGAGATGCACGGTAGCGTGTGAAGTTATTGAGAATGACCCTATCAGCACCTTCAATGTAATATACCCTTTTATGGATAGATTTAAACTTGGCCTGCTACAGCAGAAACCACTGATTTAGGGAATTGCTAATTTGGGAATTGTATTTCAACCCAGAAAAAAATATATCCTTTGCCAGACAGCAGACAGTATTACAATTGGCTAGCCACAGCTGAAACACCAGATTTTTAGTACTGCTAGTTTGGCAATTGTATTTCACCCCTCAATAAAATAGCAAGCACAGCCAAGCCCCTGATGTAGGATATAGCAAAAAAAAACAACACACTATTGATGGTTAAATGGACTTGGTGGCAGCTTGTGCTGGCGCACCACAAGACACAAAATGGCCGCCGATCACCCCAGAAAAAAGTGACAGAAAAACGCTCTGGGCAGCCTAAAAACAGTGAGCAATTAACTAGCAGAAGTTGAATCATACACAGCTGTAGATCGATCACTTCAGTAAGTGTTTTTGATGAGTAAATCCCTGCCTAATCTGGCCCTAACAGCAGCAGCTGTATCCTCTCCCTACACTGATCAGAGCAGAGTGACGTGCGGCGCTACGTGACTCCAGCTTAAATAGAGGCTGGGTCACATGCTGCACTGGCCAATCACAGCCATGCCAATAGTAGGCATGGCTGTGATGGCCTCTTGGGGCAAGTAGTATGACGCTTGTTGATTGGCTGCTTTGCAAGAAAGCACAGAACCCGGACTTTTACGTAAATGTTCGGGTCCGTGTCACGAACACCCCAAAATTCGGTACGAAGCCGAACTATACAGTGATTCATTCCGCCTGGACGCGCCGGCGCGTCCTCTCGCGAGACGCGAGATTTCCTGTGAAAGCGCGCACACAGGCGCGCGCGTTCACAGGATCGGAAGGTAAGCGAGTGGATCTCCAGCCTGCCAGCGGCGATCGTTCGCTGGCAGGCTGGAGATGTGATTTTTTTAACCCCTAACAGGTATATTAGACGCTGTTTTGATAACAGCGTCTAATACATCTGCTACCTGGTCCTCTGGTGGTCCCTTTTGTTTGGATCGACCACCAGAGGACACAGATAGCTCAGCAATATGTAGCACCAAGCACCACACTACACTACACCCCCCCCTGTCACTTATTAACCCCTTATTAGCCCCTGATCACCCCATATAGACTCCCTGATCACCCCCCCGTCATTGATTACCCCCTTGTCATTGATCAACCCCCTGTAAAGCTCCATTCAGACGTCCGCATGATTTTTACGGATCCACTGATAGATGGATCGGATACGCAAAACGCATACGGACGTCTGAATGGAGCCTTACAGGGGCGTGATCAATGACTGTGGTGATCACCCCATATAGACTCCCTGATCACCCCCCTGTCATTGATTACCCCCCTGTCATTGATCACCCCCCTGTAAAGCTCCATTCAGACGTCCGCATGATTTTTACGGATCCACTGATAGATGGATCGGATCCGCAAAACGCATACGGACGTCTGAATGGAGCCTTACAGGGGCGTGATTAATGACTGTGGTGATCACCCCATATAGACTCCCTGATTACCCCCCTGTCATTGATCACCCCCTTGTAAAGCTCCATTCAGACGTCCGCATGATTTTTACGGATCCACTGATAGATGGATCGGATCCGCAAAACGCATACGGACGTCTGAATGGAGCCTTACAGGGGCGTGATCAATGACTGTGGTGATCACCCCATATAGACTCCCTGATCACCCCCCTGTCATTGATTACCCCCCTGTCATTGATCACCCCCCTGTAAAGCTCCATTCAGACGTCCGCATGATTTTTACGGATCCACTGATAGATGGATCGGATCCGCAAAACGCATACGGACGTCTGAATGGAGCCTTACAGGAGCGTGATCAATGACTGTGGTGATCACCCCATATAGACTCCCTGATTACCCCCATGTCATTGATCACCCCCCTGTAAAGCTCCATTCAGACGTCCGCATGATTTTTACGGATCCACTGATAGATGGATCGGATCCGCAAAACGCATACGGACGTCTGAATGGAGCCTTACAGGGGCGTGATCAATGACTGTGGTGATCACCCCATATAGACTCCCTGATCACCCCCCTGTCATTGATTACCCCCCTGTCATTGATCACCCCCTGTAAAGCTCCATTCAGACGTCCGCATGATTTTTACGGATCCACTGATAGATGGATCGGATCCGCAAAACGCATACGGACGTCTGAATGGAGCCTTACAGGGGCGTGATCAATGACTGTGGTGATCACCCCATATAGACTCCCTGATCACCCCCCTGTCATTGATTACCCCCCTGTCATTGATCACCCCCCTGTAAAGCTCCATTCAGACGTCCGCATGATTTTTACGGATCCACTGATAGATGGATCGGATCCGCAAAACGCATACGGACGTCTGAATGAAGCCTTACAGGGGCGTGATCAATGACTGTGGTGATCACCCCATATAGACTCCCTGATTACCCCCCTGTCATTGATCACCCCCCTGTAAAGCTCCATTCAGACGTCCGCATGATTTTTACGGATCCACTGATGGATCGGATCCGCAAAACACATACAGGCGTCTGAATGGAGCCTTACAGGGGGGGGTGATCACCCCATATAGACTCCCTGATCACCCCCCTGTCATTGATCACCCCCCTGTCATTGATCACCCCTCTGTAAGGCTGCATTCAGATGTCCGTATGATTTTTACAGATCCACGGATACATGGATCGGATCCGCAAAACACATACGGACATCTGAATGGAGCCTTATATGGGGGTGATCAATGACAGGGGGGTGATCACCCCATATAGACTCCCTGATCACCCCCCTGTCATTGATCACCCCCCTGTCATTGATCACCCCCCTGTAAGGCTCCATTCAGACATTTTTTTGGCCCAAGTTAGCGGAATTTTTTTTTTTTTTCTTACACATTCTCATATTCCACTAACTTGTGTAAAAAAATAAAATCTCACATGAACTCACCATGCCCCTCACGGAATCCAAATGCGTAAATATTTTTAGACATTTATATTCCAGACTTATTCTCACGCTTTAGGGCCCCTAGAATGCCAGGGCAGTATAAATACCCCACATGTGACCCTATTTCGGAAAGAATACACCCCCAGGTATTCCTTGAGGGGCATATTGAGTCCATGAAAGATTAAAATTTTTGTCCCAAGTTAGCGGAAAGGGAGACTTTGTGAGAAAAAAATAAATAAAATCAATTTCCGCTAACTTGTGCCAAAAAAAATAAAAATTCTATGAACTCGCCATGCCCCTCATTGAATACCTTGGGGTGTCTTCTTTCCAAAATGGGGTCACATGTGGGGTATTTATACTGCCCTGGCATTCTAGGGGCCCTAAAGCGTAAGAAGAAGTCTGGGATCCAAATGTCTAAAAATGCCCTCATAAAAGGAATGTGGGCCCCTTTGCGCATCTAGGCTGCAAAAAAGTGTCACACATCTGGTATCACTGTACTCAGGAGAAGTTGGGAAATGTGTTTTGGGGTGTCATTTTACATATACCCATGCTGGGTGAGATAAATATCTTGGTCAAATGCCAACTTTGTATAAAAAAATGGGAAAAGTTGTCTTTTGCCGAGATATTTCTCTCACCCAGCATGAGTATATGTAAAATGACACCACAAAACACATTTCCCAACTTCTCCCGAGTACGGAGATACCACATGTGTGACACTTTTTTGCAGCCTAGGTGGGCAAAGGGGCCCACATTCCAAAGAGCACCTTTAGGATTTCACAGGTCATTTACCTACTTACCACACATTAGGGCCCCTGGAAAATGCCAGGGCAGTATAACTACCCCACAAGTTACCCCATTTTGGAAAGAAGACACCCCAAGGTATTCCGTGAGGGGAATGGAGAGTTCCTAGAATTTTATATTTTTTGTCACAAGTTAGTGGAAAATGATGATTTTTTCATATTTTTTTTTTCTTACAAAGTCTAATATTCCACTAACTTGTGACAAAAAATAAAAACTTCCATGAACTCACTATGCCCATCAGCGAATACCTTAGGGTGTCTTCTTTCCAAAATGGGGTCACTTGTGGGGTAGTTATACTGCCCTGGCATTCTAGGGGCCCAAATGTGTGGTAAGGAGTTTGAAATCAAATTCTGTAAAAAATGGCCGGTGAAATCCGAAAGGTGCTCTTTGGAATGTGGGCCCCTTTGCCCACCTAGGCTGCAAAAAAGTGTCACACATGTGGTATCTCCGTACTCAGGATAAGTTGGGGAATGTGTTTTGGGGTGTCATTTTACATATACCCATGCTGGGTGAGAGAAATATCTTGGCAAAAGACAACTTTTCCCATTTTTTTATACAAAGTTGGCATTTGACCAAGATATTTATCTCACCCAGCATGGGTATATGTAAAATGACACCCCAAAACACATTCCCCAACTTCTCCTGAGTACGGAGATACCACATGTGTGACACTTTTATACAGCCTAGGTGGGCAAAGGGGCCCACATTCCAAAATGCACCTTTCGGATTTCACCGGCCATGTTTTACAGAATTTGATTTCAAACTCCTTACCACACATTTGGGCCCCTAGAATGCCAGGGAAGTATAACTACCCCACAAGTGAACCCATTTTGGAAAGAAGACACCCCAAGGTATTCCGTGAGGGGCATGGCGAGTTCCTAGAATTTTTTATTTTTTGTCACAAGTTAGTGGAAAATGATGATTTATTTTTTTTTTCTTACAAAGTCTCATATTCCACTAACTTGTGACAAAAAATAAAAACTTCCATGAACTCACTATGCCCATCAGCGAATACCTTGGGGTGTCTTCTTTCCAAAATGGGGTCACTTGTGGGGTAGTTATACTGCCCTGGCATTCTAGGGGCCCAAATGTGTGGTAAGGAGTTTGAAATCAAATTCTGTAAAAAATGGCCGGTGAAATCCGAAAGGTGCTCTTTGGAATGTGGGCCCATTTGCCCACCTAGGCTGCAAAAAAGTGTCACACATGTGGTATCTCCGTACTCGGGAGAAGTTGGGGAATGTGTTTTGTGGTGTCATTTTACATATACCCATGCTGGGTGAGAGAAATATCTTGGCAAAAGACAACTTTTCCCATTTTTTTATACAAAGTTGGCATTTGACCAAGGTTTTTATCTCACCCAGCATGGATATATGTAAAATGACACCCCAAAACACATTCCCCAACTTCTCCTGAGTACGGAGATACCACATGTGTGACACTTTTTTTACAGCCTAGGTGGGCAAAGGGGCCCACATTCCAAAGAGCACCTTTCGGATTTCACCGGCCATTTTTTACAGAATTTGATTTCAAACTCCTTACCACACATTTGGGCCCCTAGAATGCCAGGGCAGTATAACTACCCCACAAGTGACCCCATTTTGGAAAGAAGACACCCAAAGGTATTCGCTGATGGGCATAGTGAGTTAATAGAACTTTTTATTTTTTGTCACAAGTTAGTGGAATATGAGACTTTGTAAGAAAAAAAAAAATCATCATTTTCCGCTAACTTGTGACAAAAAATAAAAAGTTCTATGAACTCACTATGCCCATCAACGAATACCTTAGGGTGTCTACTTTCCGAAATGGGGTCATTTGTGGGGTGTTTGTACTGTCTGGCCATTGTAGAACCTCAGGAAACATGACAGGTGCTCAGAAAGTCAGAGCTGCTTCAAAAAGCGGAAATTCACATTTTTGTACCATAGTTTGTAAACGCTATAACTTTTACCCAAACCATTTTTTTTTTTTTACCCAAACATTTTTTTTTTTATCAAAGACATGTAGAACAATAAATTTAGAGCAAAATTTATATATGGATGTCGTTAAATTTCGATTAATAACAAAAAAAGTAAAAATGTCAGCAGCAATGAAATACCACTAAATGAAAGCTCTATTAGTGAGAAGAAAAGGAGGTAAAATTCATTTGGGTGGTAAGTTGCATGACCGAGCAATAAACTGTGAAAGTAGGGTAGGTCAGAAGTGTAAAAAGTGGCCTGGTCTTTAAGGGTGTTTAAGCTATAGGGGCTGAGGTGGTTAAACCATATAACTGCACCGCTGAACGGCTAAGGCTACTTTCACACTAGTGTTTTGGCTTTCCATTTCTGAGATCCATCATGGGCTCTCAAGCTCTCAAAAGCGGTCCTAAATGGATCAGTTTTGCCCTAATGCATTCTGAATAGAAAAGGATCTGCTCAGAATGCATCAGTTTGCTTCCGTTCTGTCACCGTTCCGCTCTAGAGGTGGATACTGTCTGCAATGTTGTGCGGAGCAAGATGGATCCGTCCTGGCACACAATGTAATACACGCCAAAAAAGGATTTAGAACATATAACTGCACCTCTAAATGACTAATAAGACTTTTTTTTTTTACTGATACACCACAAAAAAAGGCTTTAAAATATATAACTGCACCTCTGAATGGCTAATAAGACTTTTTTTTTCCAACTAATACACCCCAAAAAAGTTGAAATTTTGTCACTTCACCGCACAATGGCTAATAAGACTTTTTCCCCACTAATACACCACAAAAAAGGCTTTAGAACATATAATTGCACCTCTAAATGGCTAATAAGACTTTTATCTCCAACTAATACACCCCAAAAAGGCAGCAATTTTGTCACTTCACTGCACAACGGCTAATAAGACTTTTTCCCCTACTAATACACCCAAAAAATGCTTTAAAACATATAACTGCACCACAGAACGGCTAATAAGACTTATTTTCTTCCACTAATACAACCCAAAAATGGTTTTAGAACATATAACTGCACCGCTGACCGTCAAATAAGCCCTTTTTTTTACTAATACAACCAAAAAAAGGCTTTAGAACATGTAACTGTACCACTGAATGACTAATAAGCCCTTTTTTCCACTAAAACACCCTTAACATGCTTTAGAACATATAACTGCGCCGCACAACGGCTAATAAGATGTACAATTATTTCGTAGTATTACACCCTGTTAATGGCTGTATCACACAGCACTTGCACCCCAAAAACAAGCAAGGTTTGCTGGAATTAAAAAGGTATCATCTATTGCAAACCTAAAAACAGCAGTATAATGGCAATTTCGATCAACAGATTGCTCCTATTACCCAGGCTGTACACTCCCCTATTGGACCCTGTTCTGCTTCAATACTCTGTAATAATTCCCCCCTATCCTTTCCCTACACTTCTAATGCTCTTTCCTGAACTTCTATTGAGCAAAATATAAGTTTTCAAGTCTTTTCTACCACTTTCCCTAGCACCTGTCGCATCTTTTCCTGCACTAAGTACACTGTAAAATGGCTGAATCTAAGATGACTGAGGCTATTTATAGGGCTGTGACATCACAGGGGCTGGCTGGCTGCTGATTGGCTGAATTCGGGTGATCCCTCGTTCCCAGAGTTCTTTGCTCCATGTCCTAACAAGTGCAGCAGCCATTTTAGGAAAAAATCTGATTCGCTACCATGAAACGTGAGGAAATTCAGATTCGGTGGGAATCAAATTTTTCCTGAAATTCTAAATGAATTCCACTTTGTCAACTTCGATTCGCTCATCTCTAGTTGTGTCGTATGAATGGTGTGAATTTGTTTGGTGCTAAACCTAATCCGTTATGCTGCCTTTAGCATGGTTGATATGTTTGAATCTTTGATCCTTTTTGGTTTCAGGACCTGGTTGACTGCCTCATGGCTTTGGGGCTGAATGGCTGTCTAATGGCTTCGGGGCTGGGAAGGCCTCCTCACAGCTAAAAGACCTGGGTGGCTGCCTCATGACTACAAGGCCTGGATGATTGACTTTAGGCATTCCTGGCTGGATACCACTGCCTGCTTTGTTGAATACCTTTTGCGTTCTATGCCTATCTGGCTGAACGCCTTTGCATCTGTGCCTGCTTGGTCAAACACATTTGTGTCTAAGCCTGTCTGGCTGAATGCCTAGGTGCTTATTCCTGTCTGTCTGGCTGCCTTTGGGTCCATGCCTGTCTGGCTGACTGCCTTTGGGTCCATGCCTGTCTGGCTGACTGCCTTTAGCTCCATGCCTGTCTGGCCAACTGCCTTTGGCTCCATGCCTGTCTGGCTAATTGCCTTTAAAACTGACTGACTTTTGTCCTTTACCTGCGAGAAGCCTGGCCGGGGTCAGTAATTCCATGTTACTCTTTTCCTGTGCAGCTGATTGCTTTTGTGTTTTTGCTTGCTAGAATGACTGTTCCTGTAGCTATGCATATGTAGCTGTCTGCTTGTGCAGCCATGTCTGGAAGGCTGGTGGCTTGTGCAGCCGTGTCTGGATGGCTGTCGGCTCGAGCAGCTGTGTCTGGATGAGTGTACTTTCGGCTCTGAGTGGGTGTCCAGCTGTGCCTGAGGTGCCGCCATGTCTCGGTGGTGGTCTACCTTGGTGGCTATGCATAATGGTTGCCAGATTTTGAGGGAAATTGGAGAGTTTGGCATCTGAATTACTTCTGGTAGACATAACAGAAAGAAAAGAATAGGACCTCCAGAGGATCTTGAATCTAAATATCTGTTTTGCAATGTAATCTGCACCAAAGTAATGTTCAGCAATGATCGTCAGTTTTGATCATTCTGTCTGAAGATAAGTAACTTTTTTTAAATGTTTTGTTAAATCTGTTATGATTATTTTTATAAGCACATGATGAGAAACCCATATGGGATTTATTTTATAAGATTATGCCAGGTTTAAAGTCAAATTTTTAAAGTTTAATTTTAATTTTCCTAGGTTTTAAGATGTTTCTTGATCTGACTTTTTTTAGTTTGGACCTCGTGTAAGCCTTCGGTTCCCTCTGCTTCCTTCTGGGTTTTCTTAGCATAGATTACTTTTCAAGCGATGTCCCTCCCAAAGGGTGTTTTATTTATCTGCTATTCGGTCTCTCTATGGTGCTGTCTTGGGTTATGCGAAAAATTATAATTACAGTTACCGGTAAAATGATTTTCCTGAATCCATGACAGAACCACTCTAATTCCCACCCTGGTACTTGTGGTTAATGAGAATTGTGTCTGTCTTTCAAGTAAAAAAAAAGTTATAAGAATTCTACTTGTACAGCTCCTACTGATCTAGTCTGGAATCAACACTGAAGGAGGAAGTGAGTGTTCCTTTTTAATTGCTCTGGGGTTTCCTATCCAACAGTGTGGGTGGATCCATTTTGCTATGCTGCTGTCATGGGTTCAGGAAAATCAAATTACTAGTAAATATAATTATGATTTTCAGCTCCACAGGGAGAGTGGTGACACAGAAATGGACCAAGCAGTCATGTTTTTTTTTTTTGTCCCATAACACAGTGTGCTTTTTTACAGCATCAGCCCCTGATAAGGGACAATTTTTGCAAGCTTCGGAATATGAATAAGGATAACACATGTGAAGGCGCGACAAGTTATGTACTTTATCTTGTTGTCACTCTTACTTAACCCCTTCAGTACTGAGTCACTTTTCACCTTAAATCCGAGGCCGATTTTTGCAAATTTGACATGTGTCACTTTATGTGGTAATAACTTTGGAACGTTTTTTCTTATCCAAGCCATTCTGAGATTGCTTTCTCATGACACATTGTACTTCACATTAGTGCTAAATTAGAATCAATATGTTTTACCTTTATTTATTAAAAAAATCTAAAAACTTGAGAAAATTTGAAAAAAAAACACAATTTTCTAAATATGAATTTCTCCGCTTTTATGGCAGATAATGATACCTCACAAAATAATTATTACTTTACCTTTTCCATATATGTTGGCATCATTTTGTAAATGTCATTTAATTTTTTTAGGACGTTAGAAGGCTTAGAATTGTAGATGCAATTTTTAAAATTTTCAACAAAATTTCCCAAACTATTTTTTGGGCATTAATTCAGTTATTAACCTCTTCAGGACACGTGACGTACTGGTACGGCATGTTGTCCTGGTACTTAAGGACACATGACGTACCGGTACGTCATGTATAGTTCCGATCACCTCCGCCCGTCGGGCGGTGATCGAAACCCGGTGCCTGCTCAGATCATTGAGCAGGCACCTTGGCTAGATGCGCCGGGGGGTCCTGTGACCCCCCCCCCCATGTCGGCGATCGCAGAAAACCGCAGGTCAATTCAGACCTGCGGTTTTCTGCGTTTCCGGGTTATTCGGGTCTCTGATGGTGATCGGTGGTGTGATTTTACCCCACCAATCACCATCCTGCGATCCTGAGAGGTGACGGTGACATCACCTCTCAGGATCACCTCTGATTAGTAGGTGGGCGGGCTGGCGGGAGATTCAAATCATAGCAACGCTCCTCTCCTCCTCCTTTTGTGTCCAGGAGCGGAGGAGAGAGGAGCGCTGCCTGCACGTCAGTGGGATCTGAGCCAGCATCACCCCATCTGTGCCCCAGCACCCATCCTTGCCCCCCAAGACCCGATCTGTGGCCCAGCACCCCCTATCTGATCAGCAGGTAATTAGGGAAAGTCTAGGCAAAGGTTGGGCTAGGCAGGGATAATAAAGGGAAAGTTAGTGTGAAAGTTTTTATTGCATCATCGCAAGTAGGGTGTCTGGGGACCCTAGACCCCCCAGGTGTGCTGCTGCTTGCCCCTCTACCTCCCCCCCAACTTTTTTGGGGCGCAGGCACTCTTAGCATCCGGCCACTGTTAGCGCATCGCACACCCCACCGCAGATCAACTTCGGACGGTTGATCAGTGGTTTAGAATTTTTTTTAACCTTTTTTTCAATTTTTTTTGCCCTTTATTTATTTAGTCTTTTTTTTTTCTGTTAGTTTTAGGGAAAAGTCCGCGAACACCCGTGCCCCCGCACACACGCACACCAAATAAAGATTTACACGCACGCACATACACACGCAGACACACACTCCCCTATGGCCCGCCAGATGTTCTCCACTGAGGAGGCATACGCCCAGCTTGCCTCAGAGTCCGAGAGTCCCAGTGAGGACAAGGATGACCCCACTTTCCTGTTGTCATCCACGTCCTCCTCATCTAGCGATAATGATGACCCCCCAAGGCGGCGGAGACGCTTCCAGACAGAGCAAGGGGACCGCCATGTTAGGGACCCTGTGGCCCACCCTAGTACGAGCAGTTCTGGGGCTCATACTAGTTTTCCGGCCCACCAGTTAAATCCACCGGAGCCCTCTGCCGGTGAACTTGTCTGGTGTACCCCAGAGCGATTTGAGCCCGTGATTCCTGATTTTGTAGGCCAACCAGGAATCCAGATTTCCACAGTGGGTTTCAGTGAATATGACTTTTTTTGTCATTTTTTCAGTGACCAACTGGTAAATCTAATGGTGGAGCAGACGAACCTGTACGCCCAACAGTTCATTGCTCAACACCCGGGCTCCTTTTTGGCTAGGCCCGGTGGCTGGACTCCGGTCAGTGCAGCCGAGATGAGGACATTTTGGGGTCTTGTGCTGCATATGGGCCTAGTCAAGAAACCTAGTGTCAGGCATTACTGGAGTGGGGACGTCCTCTACCAGACCCCACTTTACAGTACGGCCATGACACGCTCCCGGTTTGAGGCCATCCGGAAATGCCTGCATCATTCAGATAATGTAGCATGTCCCCCCGAGGTGATCCTGCCTATGACCGTCTGTATAAGATACGGCCGGTCATCGATCACTTTGGGGCCAAATTTGTACCGGCCTATTTATCTGGAAGGGAGGTCGTGGTTGATGAGTCTCTCATTGCGTTCAAGGGGAGACTCATTTTCCGCCAGTATGTTCCCTCAAATCGGGCGAGGTATGGTGTGAAGCTGTACAAACTTTGTGCGAGTACCTCAGGGTACACTTACAAGTTTTGTGTGTACGAGGGGTGAAATTCCCGTATTCAACCCCCAGAATGTCCCCCCACTCTGGGTGTTAGCGGGAAACTTGTGTGGGACCTTATGCACCCACTGCTAGATAAGGGTTACCACCTTTACGTGGATAACTTTTATACTAGTATCCCCTTGTTCTAGTCCCTCGCCGCCAGATCCACGTCCGCTTGTGGGACCGTGCGTAAAAATCAATGCGGCCTCCCTGCCCACCCCCTCCAGGTACCTATCCACAGGGGTGAGACCAGTGCCCTTATCACTGAAAACTTGTTGCTGGTCAGATTTAAGGACAAGAGGGATGTCCTTGTACTGTCCACAATTCACGGTAACAGCATCACCCCTGTCCTTGTGCGAGTTACCGTGGCAACGGTCCTCAAGCCCGATTGTATCGTCGACTACAATCGGTATATGGGAGGAGTTGATCTCTCTGATCAAGTCCTCAAGCCATATAATGCCATGCGCAAAACCCGGGCATGGTACAAAAAAGTTGCGGTCTACTTGGTGCAGGTTGCCATGTACAACTCTTTTGTGCTGTCCCGGAGTGCTGGCAACACAGGGACATTCCTTCAGTTCTATGAGGCAGTCCTCAAGGCCCTGATCTTTTCGGACCGGGAAAGAGCAGGCCGGAGTACCTCAGGAACTGGAGGTGCCCGGATCCTCCCTGGCCAACACTTTCCAGGTGTGGTCCCCCATACTGGAAAGAAGGGACGAACCCAAAAAAGGTGCAGAGTGTGTCACAGGAGCGGGATACGGAAGTCCACCACTACTCAATGTGACATGTGGCCCGATCATCCGGGCCTCTGCATTATTGGTTGCTTCAGGGAGTGCCACACTTCCATGGAGTACTAAATTTATATCCCAATGTAGCCACTGACAATTGGATAAAAAAAATATGGTTCTCAGACTTGAGACACCAAAAAAAATTGTAAAAACTAAAATAATAAAAAAAAAATATACAAATTAGGTATCTCCGCGTTGGTAATAATCTCCTCTATAAAAACACTCCATGACCTAACCCCCCAGATTAACACAGTAAAAAAAATAAAAATAATTGTTTGGTCACTGTCACCTTACATAACAAAAAGTTTAATAGCAAGCGATCAAAAAGTCATATAGCCCCCAAAATAGTGCCAATAAAACCGACCTCTCATCCCGCAAAAAATGAGCCCCTACATAAGATAATCGGCTAAAAAATAAAAATAAAATGACTCTTAGACTTGAGAGATACAAAAAAATGTTTTGTATCAAAAAGGATAATATAGTCTAAAACCTAAATAATTGTAAAAAAGTAGACTTATTAGGTATTGCTGCGTCCGTAAGAATCTCCTCTATAAAAATACCCCATGACCTAACCCCCCAGATTAACACGGTCCAAAAAAATTTTTAAACGGTGCCAAAACAGCTATTTTTGGCACTTTTCCATTTCAATACGTTTTTTCCGGTAACAAAGTAAGGGTTAACAACCAAAAAAAAATTTATATTTATTACCCTGATACTGCAGTTTACAGAAACGCCACATTTGTGGTCGTAAACTGCTGTATCACTAAAAGGCAGGGCGCAAAAGGAAAGGACCGACATGGTTTCTGGAAGGCCGATTTTGATGGCCTTTTTTATTGACACCATGTCCCTTTTGAAGCCCCCCTGATGCACCCCTAGAGTAAAAACTCCCTAAAAGTGACCCCATATAAGAAACTACACACCTCAAGGTATTCAAAACTGATTTTACAAACTTTATTAACCATTTAGGTGTTCCTCAACAGTTAATGGCAAATGGAGATGAAATTTCAGAATTGATATTTTTGGTAACCTTGCCTAACAAAAATGTAATATAGAGCAACCAAAAATCATATGTACCCTAAAAATAGTGACAACAAAGCCGCCACCTTATCCCGTAGTTTCCAAAATGGGGTCACTTTTAGGGAGTTTCTACTCCAGGGGTGCATCAGGGGGGTTGAAACAGGACAAGGTGTAACTAAACCGGGTTATAAAAATCAGCCCTCCAAAAACCACACGGCGCTCCTTTCCCTCTACGCCCCGCCGTGTGGCCGTACAGCAGTGTAAAACCACATATGGGGTGTTTCTGTAAACGGCAGAGTCAGGGAAATAAAGATACAGTCTTGTTTGGCTGTTAAACCTTGCTTTGTTAGTAGAAAAAATTGATTAAAATTGAAAATTTGGCAAAAAAATGACATTCTCAAATTTCATCCCCATTTGCCAATAACTCTTGTGCAACACCTAAATGGTTAACAAAGTTTTTAAAATCAGTTTTGAATACCTTGAGGGGTGTAGTTTCTTAGATGGGGTAAATTTTATGGAGTTTCTACTCTAGGGGTGCATCAGGGGGGCTTCAAATGGGACATAGTGTAAATAATGCAGTCCAGCAAAATCTGCCTTCCAAAAACCATATGGCGCACCTTTCCCTCTACGCCCTACTGTGTGGCCGTAAAGTAGTGTCCGACCACATATGGGGTATTTCTGTAAACGAGTCAGGGCAATAAAGATACAGTCTTTTTTGGCTGTTATCCCTTGCTTTGTTAGTGGAAAAAAATGGGTTAAAATGGAATATTTGCCAAAAAATTTATATTCTGAAATTGTATCTCCATTTGCCATTAACTCTTGTGGAACACCTCTGCGGAGCTGGGGGTGCTGCCTCGAGGGGAGTTAGTATAGGTTTTCATAGAGGCCTATCTTTCCAATACAACTCCCACATTCAGGATCCGGAAGGTAGATACCTCCTCCTCAAAGGCCTAGTGGGTAGAACCTTGTTTACATTGGTAAATGTCTACGCCCCCAATTCAGACCAGATTAACTGCCTTACCACTTTATTCTCATTAGTAGAAACCCATAGAGAGGGAATACTGGTTATGGCTGGTGATTTCAATGGCACTCTATCCTCCTGTTTCCCAATTAGAAACGGAACAAGACAGGGCTTCCCGCTTTCCCCTCTTCTATTTGTCCTAGTGATGGAAACCCTTTTACAGACCCTTAGACAAGACTCAGAAATTAGAGGCCTACAAGTTAGCAGATGTGAGTTTAAATTAGCTGCGTTCGCTGACGACTTATTGATTCTCACAACTAACCCACATAAGTCTATGCCTGTAATAATATCAAAACTTAGCCACTTCAGATCCTTATCCAACTTCAAAGTCAACCCCTCCAAATCACAAATACTCCATGTTGACCTCTCCTCATCTTCTCTTCTATCCCTCCAGACAAACTCCCCCTTTAATTGGCAAACCCAACAATTGACATATCTAGGCGTGAAACTATCCCCGCATCCAGCTGACCTATTTAAACTTAACTACAAACCCCTATTAGTGTCAATGACTACCCAAATGGATTCTCTAGACTTCCCATAATTATCCTGGTTTGGAAGGAAAAATATCCTCATGTCCTTGATAATACCTAGACTTACATACCTGATGCAAGTACTTCCCATTGAGATCCCCAAATCTTACTTCTCCTCCCTTAACAAACACATTTGTAAATTTATCTGGCGGGGAAAAAAATCATGTATTTCTTTTCAGACACTAACCAAGCCCAGATCTAAAGGAGGCATTGGGTTACCTGATCCTGAGATGTACATGAAAGCTATCCAGTTCTCAAGAGTAGTAGATTGGATCAGAAACCCATCTCACAAATCTTGGCTAGTCTTGGAAAATGCTTTCCTATCGTCCCCCATTCGGGCTTTGTTGCTGGCTGACAGACCACCTCCATTACCCAATTCTATACCGGACCCCCTGATTTGCAAAACTTTGAAGGTCTGGAGGTGGTTCTCGGCCAACTCTGGGGCCTTAACACTACCTTCCCCTTTTATCCTTATAAAAGATGTAATCGCCTTAGCTCCCAAAGAACTGAAAGAGAGCTGTCCCCTCCCCCTAAGATCATCGGAGCTTGCTTTTTCAAAACTGTTCAATCAAGATGGAGGTATCCTTTCTGATCTTGACATTTGTGACCTATTTAAAAAAAAAATCAGAACCCTATTTTCTTAAGATTCCTTAGAAAAGAATCGCTCCTTATTGCGAAAAAAAACTCCTCCTTCTCATGAACTCTACTGGTTTGATAAGATGATTGGTAATTCATTGTACCCCCCTAAAACCATATCAACAATATACAAACAACTAAAATCTCCTCCCTCTTTGGTAAAACCCGCTGCCATTAGCCTATGAGAGAAAGACCTACAACAAAAACTGACGCCATCTGAGATTTCAAGCATACTGATTACCCCTCACAAGAGCTCCAGATGTATCCTAATACAAGAAAATAGCTACAAAATTTTAATGCGTTGGTATAGAACTCCAGATAAAACCAGCTATTACAATCCCAACTCCTCTGATATTTGCTGGAGATGTTGTAAAGAAAGGGGCTCTTTTATCCATACATGGTGGTCTTGCGATTTAATAAAACCATGGTGGTCTAACATAGTCAAGCTCAGTAATCAGATTTGTCAGACCTCCTTCCCCTATACTCCTGAGCTAACCTTACTCTCCTTAGGAGTTAGAGGAGTGAACCCTCATAAATCAACACTTTTCTCCTTTATGCTAGCAGCTGCTAGATTATTAATACCAAAACATTGGCTTTCATCTGAAATCCCAAGCCTAGAACATTGGATTAACAGGCTAGATCAGATGTATAGTCTAGAGGAAATTTCCCATTGGGAACTTCGTTCTACAGTAGACCCATTTTCCTCCAGATCTGCCAGATCTGGTCACCTTGGAAGGATTATAGAAATTTCTCTTAGGCCCTGACGCGTCTCATAACCCATAATTCAACTGTGTAGCTGATTAAAAATGGTAGTGACTTAATTTAATACTGGTCACTTTTTTGTTAATTTTACTTTATTTAATTATTATGTTATTATGTTTTTTTTATTATGTTTCGTTATCTGGCCTAGCACAAAATAATGCTTGTAATGTGACTCTGTCTTGTACCTGGCCAATGTCATTTATTTGGAAAATGGAAAATCAATAAAAATTGTCAATATATATATATATATAAAAAGAAAAAAATAAATAAAAAATAAAAAATTGTCAATATAAAAAAAAAAAAAAAATAGCACCACTGACTTACTCAATGTTATTTTACATTTTTTATCTGGCTTTTGTATATAGGTTGGATCATTCATCAAGATTGCTTTGTCGCTAATGGCATTTTGATGTCACCTGTCCTCTGTCTACTTAAGAACTCTTGATTTTACTCAGTATTCTCATAAAACAGTGTTGTCACTTTATCACCTTGGATTTACCTAGCAAACTTTGCTAGATTATCTCACAGCTCAGTAAAGGTAAAATTGATATCATACATTTCTAGCATACTGTATTCAAGTAAATGGAACATACATGGCAGTAGATCAGCTGTCTATGGGTGGTAGTAGTAGTGGTAGTAGTTGCAAATGTATAACATTAATTGTGATGGAATTAGGGGATTAGCTGCAAGAAGTAGCAGTGGTAGTGTAAGCAGAAACCATATGGTAGATGTTGGAGAGCAGGCAGCCGTATGATGGTGGCAGTGGCATGATGGAGGCAGCCATACAGAACATAATGGTAGACAAGCATCAGTATCATGATGGTGGCAGTGGCATGATGGAGGCGGTAGCAGAAGCAGTACTAAACATGATGGTAGGCAATCAGCAGCAGTGGTATGATGGTGGCAGTTGCATAATAGAGGCAGCAACATCCATACAGAACATTATGGTAGAAAAGAAGGCAAGCAGACAGCAACAGTGGCAAGATGGGGCACAGTCAGCAAGGCCAGATCTATTCATCAGCCTCAGCTGGAGGAGTGTGAAAATCCTTCAGAATCCAAGCTTGGTTAATTTTTCTTCCATTATTGTACCTGTCACGGGTAATGGGGAGGGGATAACACCAGATAACACACAGAAGGAATGGACCAGAGCCTCAAAGCTAGATTAGAGGGATGGTGACCTCCTAGGAATCCCTAGACCTCTCCCTGACTCCTGCCAATATAAGTAGACCCCGAAGGTGGAAATACTCATACACCATAACCTTAGCCCTGGAGACCCTGGAAGGACCTAGGAGTGGTGGCAGGGAATGAGACTACTGTTACCTCCCCAGATGAAAGAACCAGTATCTCCCTGAGGCCTGGACAACAACACACATAAGCAAACAACAAAATGCAAAACAAAATGCACTTAGCTTAAAGAAGAATGGAGGAGCAGGAGATCCAAAGGAACAGCACACCAGCTCAACCAACTCCAGCAGGAAATATCAACCGCATGGTAAGCAGTGTGAGTCAGAAATAAATAGAGCCTCAGTAATGACCACAAGCTGAAACTGACATGAGGTGTTACCAAGCAGCAATACTGCAAGGAGAAAACAGAGAGACTGTCAAATATCCTCACATGCAGCCAGTCTCTCAGATCTTCTCACCTCGGTCATGGGAGGGACCGTGACAGTGCCCTGCTCAATAGGCATCAGCATCTGTTCTAACATAAATAGGAGGGAGATGAGTTTATTAAAGCTGCAGTTGTCCCTACTGACTAATTTTGTGGCCCTATAGAAGGGCTTCAGCACCCAACAAGCATCTCAGACGAGCTGCCACTGCCTGACTTGGAAACACATGCACCCTGCTGAGGTAGTCTGGTGCATGACAAAATCGTTTGTGGCTTCTGCTGCTCGTACAGACGCTCTGACATGTGCTATGTTGAATTCCAGCAAGATGGAACGCTGCAGATTAAACTGTGTATAGCAGCAGAACTTTCTGTAGCTTAAAGTCCAGGAGAGCATTCATCGCCACATAAGAATGGCTGAAATGCAAGGATGACCCCCTGGACAAACTTTTACTTTTTAAAAAAAAGCATTGCAAGACTAGGTGAATGAAGTGCTCCATGCAAAGAGCATGTGTTATTTCCCCTAGGTTCATCACAGCCACAATGTTGCGGCCATTCTCGCTGACCACCTTACCCAGTTGGAATTGGAGGGGCTACTCTCATCCAGGCCTATCAGATTCTACACTGCATCGCAATGCATGACTTGACACATGTCATAGGAAGGACGGGGAGTGGGAGCAACGTTGTGCCCTGCTGCAGTTGGGGCAGGAAGGATGCCCATGGAGGAGGAGTTGAAGGAGGCAGATAAGTGCCTGGTGTGGGATCCAGGGAGACAAAATAGTGTTGGGGGGGGGTCAAAAAGAGTATTGGGTGCAAATATTTTAATCGCGAATATCGCCACTTTGAGAATTTGCAAAGATTTAGAATATAGTGCTATATATTCGTATTCTCGAATATTCCAGATTTTTTTTTCATCAGTAACCTCTCTTCTTGCTTGGGAGCCAATGAGAAGACTTCAATGTCTTTGTCTGAGCTTAGCAACATCCCTAGCAACCAATAGGAAAGTTGCCTACCCCTTACTATATAAGAACCTCCCCAGCAGCCATTTTCTGTAGTTTTATGGAGTTCTGAGCGAGACAGCAGTGTCATTGCTGTGCTCTGTGCTTTACTGTTTAATTACATTAGATATGTTAGTTAGCTTATATATATAATACAGATAGTTAGTGGGAGATAGTCAGTGTAGGTTAGATAGTGATATAGTGTAGCTGATAGATTCCAGTGCAGGGTGTTAGGTAGTGTGACAACACTTAGTGCACCAATCAGTAATATGTAGTGATACATGATAAAATGTGAAGATGCACATATTGCACAAAAATATGTGTATCATTTATTGCCGATTTGCGCAATTGCAAATATATTGGAGCAGTCTTTCTGCATATGAAGCTATTGTAATGTTCTGCCATGCCAATCATTTTCTCCAGTCTCAGGAAACTTCTAGCAGCTTGAAAAATGTAGCAACAGTGACCCACGCCTGTATTGCGCGTGCAATACGCGCATATTAGATTGCCGATTTTCGCAATCAAGAAAATAATAGCGAATTCGCAAATTCGCAAATATATGACGAATATTCGCCCAAATATCGCAAATTCAAATATTGCTCCTGCCGCTCATCACTAGTCAAAAAGGACTGGCCTTGTTTCTGGAGTGCTGCCTCGCCACTGCCATAAAAAATTATTGACCCAATGGGCCATGAAAAGCATGCACTGTCCTTGCCCATACCATGGCACACAATAACAATCACAAGGAGAAGCCCACATTATGCACAGTCTCCATCCCTGAAGAACAGCCCATGATCTCAATCCCTACAAGGCAGGGATGGCTTTTTGGGAAGAATAATGCCAGCAAGGCTGAGTTTCCTAAAGATAGCAGACTCTAATAAATAGTACGGCAGTAACTGCACCACCAGCAACTTGGCTAGGTGGGAATTTAATGAACTTTTCAGCGGATTGCTAGGTGTGTAAACTTGGTTTCTGGCAACGCATTCCATTTTCGATGACTGACCATGAAGCAAAGGAGGAGGATTCTGAGTGAAAGAAGCAGAAAGTGATGATGATGATATGAAAGACACTGTACTGTCTGTGGTTGCAGCCCAGCTGCCACAAGGGAGGCCAGGAGAAGGAGGAAACTCTTGTTGGTATAGGTTCCTCTTTTTTCCAACGGGTTGTGGTGATGCCGCTTCATGTGGATTAATAGAGTCGCAGTGCCTATGTTTGTGTTTGCCTTCCCAAGGCTTATTTTACTCTTGCAGAGCTTGCACAGGGCAATGTTTCTGTCTTCCAGCAGTGTGGAGAAAAACTGCCAGATAGATACTAGCGCAGAGCTAGAGGCAGCTGAGCTTGGCTTAGCTCTGGCACATTTTGGGCCTAATGCACCTTCAGTGTCAGCGGCATCACCAGATTCAGAAGCATATATGGCAGATCTGATCTTGCCTCCTCCTTAGCCCCATGATCCGGCTCCTAGGTCTTGTCCAACACAAAATCATCATCATGTCTACGTACTATGAGATTACATCTGTCTACACACAGACCAACACTTGAACTGTGTGGAGACGTCCTGACCAAGATTTTGGTCTAGTATTTCAAGTGTTATTATTCAGAGATTTAAAACGCTACCCTCTGTATTGTAAAACACACAAGTTTTACACCTACATTGCTATATTTCAGTAACCAAAAAAACTTTAACAGTCTGCAGATGTCCTCACACCGACTTCAGACTAGTATTTATGTGTTTTCACTCAGAGATTTAAATATTGATAAACTATCCTCAGGATAGGTCATCAATATCAGATTGGCAGGGGTTCGACACCACTGCAATCAGCTGTATGAGGAGATGGCGTGCGCAGTGCGCACGTGAAGTCTACAGTCTCTCTTTCTGCTCACTGCTGCTTTACAATAGACAGCAGAAGTGAACAGGAAGAGAGATGGCACATGCACACTGCACGCACTGTCTCCTTGTACAGCTGATTGGCGGGGGTGCTGAGTGCAGGACCCTCGCCAATCTGATATTGATGACCTATCCTGAGGACATCAATGTTAAAAGCCCAGACAACCCCTTTTAGATTCTGCCCTCTGTATTGGACACTTGCAGTGCTATTTAGTGCAAAATAATAATAATAATAATTATAGAACTGTGTGGCGAGTCCCTGACATAAATTTTGGTCTAGTAATTCATGTGTTTGATTAAAAGTGCAACCCTCTGTTTTGAAAAGCACACATTGGACACTTGCATTGCTAATAATAAAATAATAATAATAATAATAATAATAATAATTATTATTATTATTATTATAACTGAACTGTCTGGAGATGCCCTGACACAGATTTCAGTCTAGTATTTCAGGTGTTTTCACTGAGACTTCAAATGCTATCTACTGTATTGTGTGAATTGTAAAACACATGTTGCACAGTAGTGCAAATAATCGGATAGTAGCAGGCACACTTATAAATGGAGTAAATAAAGATAGCTAAGATTTATTAATAAGTGCAGTTATGAATGCATAAAATATGAGTGGACATTAAGCAGCAATACAGTAAAAAAAACTGAACAGAGCCAGAATAAATGTCAGAATAATTATCAGAATAAATATCAGAATAAATATCAGAATAAATATCAGAATAAATATTGAAATTGATATAAGGGTCAATGTCAACCTCTGCAACACCCATCATGTGTGAGAGGGAATCCAAGTGAGGTCACCGCTGACGTCTCAGAAGTGCGCTGTAACATACAGAGCCCACGAGCGCTGCTTTACTTCATGTGGAACGCCGAAAAGCCTATACACAGACGGATATAACAGATGCCACTCACGGGACTGCAAGGGGAATTTCAGGAGAGGGAAGCGCCGGGATAGTACCGGAGAACACGTAGGACGCCACTTTGAGGTACACCGGCCTGAAACGTACTTTACTCCCGCTTGCAGGTCCTTAAAATCATTGTCTCCGTCCACTACTGTGTTATTACCAATAAGCATTGCTACCAACACCTGATATATGGCCAATATTACTGCCTCACTTACCACTATCTATTGAGATTTTTTTGGGCTGAACATTATATCGACTATACATCAACTTTATTGCTCTACAATTGGTATACCGTTTCAGGACATTTACCCTTATATCAATTTCATGTCGATACAACCTTTCTAAAACATCACCTATGATTACAGTCCGTTATATCCCTTTTGAAATTGAATATTACCTATTGTTGCTGCTACCATACGATATTGTTGAACAACTCAGTCGATATTTATTCTGATATTTATTCTGAAATTTATTCTGATAATTATTCTGATATTTATTCTGGCTCTGTTCTGTTTTTATACTGTATTGCATTTATTGTATCCATAACTGCACTTATTAATAAATCTTAGCTATCAATATTTACTCCATTTATAAGTGTGCCTGCTACTATCCGATTATTTGCACATTTTTCAGACTGGGTGAGTCTTTAGCAGCTGCACCTACCCATCTATACTCTCGGTTGAGCAACCCAATACACCTCTTTGTTTATAGACATGTTGCACAGTAGTATTGAGGTTATCCCCTTCCCACACACCAAAACATGAGGGAAAAAATGCAGAATTTCTTTTCAAATGGGAAACATGTTCTTGCAGGTGCTGTAGCTGATTTTGAGGTTTGGCAGCAGCTGCAGCTGTGCTAGGAGACACACCCAACCTCAGCTCCTCACTTCTCACTCCCTGGCTGACAGTTTTCCCTGCCTGTCCCTATTCTAAATCATTATTTAGTTTTCTAGCCTTCCCTTTCACTGTCCCTCACATTAGAACTGAAGCTTCATTGTGACTGTACACTGACACTAAGATCAGTTTCTGACAGGCACTGCATAGACCAATCCCCCTTCATTCACAGCCAAACACAGAATTACGTTCTGCTCATTCTACAAGGGCAGCTCCCTGCCTTCTGCAGCACTGATTGGCCCATTCAGGCTGTCTGACGGCCTGTTAGTCAATCAGAGCAAGCCCTTCCCCTCCCATTTCCTCTCAGGGCTATGTGAGCATTGTTCTTCTTCCTCCCTCATGCTGTTTGCCATTGACATGTGCAGTGAAATGGTGCTGCGAGCCATTTTACTTGATTCATCAGAAGTAAACCTGAAAAGCTCCGGTTTCGTCTAGCGGATGAAATTTGGGAAGTAAGTAATAAACCTGGTTCGTTATGAACTGATTTCTTCCTCCCTAGTGTGAAGATATCCCTTAACAATAGGACACATCAATGCATCCTAATATATAGAAGAAGATTCAAATTATAAGTACAGGTTAGAAAGTCCCAAGGGGTATATTAATGTCCAGAGTACAATAAGAATTTTATTGTACCCCCCATTTTTTCCCATAGTTACTGTAAACAATAAGCAATAGGAATGATCAGCTGTCAAAATCCCTAAATATCATTAGCTTTGTTATTCTGAAGATATACAATAAAATAAATAAACTGGAACTTAAATATACAGCATATCTAATAATATCTAATAACTAAGTACTGGAATAGATGCAATTTGAAATATTACTATTATCAGTAATATAGCGGAAGAAGATACTAGAAGAGACTAATGCCTCTTTCCCACGAGCATGATGGATTAGGTCCGGATGTGTTCAGGGTGCGTTGAGTGATAATCACGCAATTTTGCTTGCGTGTGCTATCCGTTTTGTATGCGATTGCGTTGTGTTTTTCCCGCGCGGATGACATGTGGATTGCATGTGTTCTTAACACGCGTAAAAAAAAAAAAGATTCATCCTTTAGATTCACCTGTTACTGCAAACACATATAAATACCTCCAGCATGCATTGTTTTTTTTGGACAGCTCCATTTGTTTAGGGAGATTTGGTCATTTGGCTGCTTTGTGTGTTTGGTTTTTTGATTTTCCTTTGCAGGATTTCCATTTTCACCTTATCATTCACTGACCATGTGTTCTTGCACTGGCTGGTTTTCCGTTATGTTGGAGAATGGCCGGAAATTATAGAGGAGGAACCGCGGAGGAAGCAGATGTGGGTGCATCCTATAATTTCACAGCGGGCCAGCAAAGGTCAATTTGTTGGTATTGCCACATGTCGATGGCTACCTTTGATCGGCTGTTGGGGGAGTTGCTTCCTGCCTTGACTTTCCAGGACACCAACATGCGGCGAAGTGTGTCACCTGAAGAACGTCTCATTATTACTTTAAGGTAAGACTATATTATCCGACTCATACATGAATGACCCACTGTTTGCCAATGCATAGCAGTTTGGACTATGGCCTGTGTATTCTGAACTTTACCTGTTCTATGTATAAGTACTTAATAGTAGTACACATATATTGTATATTGTACATTATCAGTAAGAAACTGTGTGTGCTTTTCTGGAAGTTGATGTAGCTAAACGGTTTTCGTTACTTTAACCACCTCCCGACCGCCTAACGCACGGATGCGTCCGGAAGGTGGTTGATTCATTCCTCCTGGACGCATCCGTGCGTCATCTCGCGAGACGCGAGATTTCCTGTGAACGCGCGCACACAGGCGCGCGCGTTCACAGGATCGGAAGGTAAGAGAGTGGATCTCCAGCCTGCCAGCGGCGATAGTTCGCTGGCAGGCTGGAGATGCGATTTTTTTAACCCCTAACAGGTATATTAGACGCTGTTTTGATAACAGCGTCTAATATACCTGCTACCTGGTCCTCTGGTGGTCCCTTTTGTTTGGATCGACCACCAGAGGACACAGGTAGCTCAGCAATATGTAGCACCAAGCACCACACTACACTACACCCCCCCGTCACTTATTAACCCCTTATTCACCCCTGATCACCCCATATAGACTCCCTGATCACCCCCCTGTCATTGTTCACCCCCCTGTCATTGATCACCCCCCTGTAAGGCTGCATTCAGATGTCCGTATGATTTTTACGGATCCACTGATACATGGATCGGATCCGCAAAACGCATACGGACATCTGAATGCAGCCTTACAGGGGGGTGATCAATGACGGGGGTGATCACCCCATATAGACTCCCTGATCACCCCCCTTTCATTGATCACCCCCCTGTAAGGCTGCATTCAGATGTCCGTATGATTTTTACGGATCCACTGATACATGGATCGTATCCGCAAAACGCATACGGACATCTGAATGCAGCCTTACAGGGGGGTGATCAATGACGGGGGTGATCACCCCATATAGACTCCCTGATCACCCCCCTGTCATTGATCACCCCCCTGTAAGGCTGCATTCAGATGTCCATATGATTTTTACGGATCCACTGATGCATGGATCGGATCCGCAAAACACATACAGACTTCTGAGTGGAGCCTTACAGGGGGGTGATCAATGACAGGGGGTGATCACCCCATATAGACTCCCTGATCACCCCCCTGTCATTGATCACCCCCCTGTCATTGATCACCCCCCTGTCATTGATCACCCCCCTGTCAGGCTGCATTTAGATGCCCGTATGATTTTTACGGATCCACTGATACATGGATCGGATCCGCAAAACACATACGGACATCTGAATGGAGCCTTATAGGGGGGTGATCAATGACAGGGGGGTTATCACCCCATATAGACTCCCTGATCACCCCCCTGTCATTGATCACCCCCCTGTCATTGATCACCCCCCTGTAAGGCTCCATTCAGACATTTTTTTGGCCCAAGTTAGCGGAAATATATATTTTTTTTCTTACAAAGTCTCATATTCCACTAACTTGTGTCAAAAAATAAAATCTCACATGAACTCACCATACCCCTCACGGAATCCAAATGCGTAAAAATTTTTAGACATTTATATTCCAGACTTCTTCTCACGCTTTAGGGCCCCTAGAATGCCAGGGCAGTATAAATACCCCACATGTGACCCCATTTCGGAAAGAAGACACCCCAAGGTATTCCGTGAGGGGCATATTGAGTCCATGAAAGATTGAAATTTTTGTCCCAAGTTAGCGGAAAGGGAGAATTTGTGAGAAAAAATCAAATATATATAAATTTCCGCTAACTTGTGCCAAAAAAAAAATGTGATGAACTCGCCATGCCCCTCATTAAATACCTTGGGGTGTCTTCTTTCCAAAATGGGGTCACATGTGGGGTATTTATACTGCCCTGGCATTCTAGGGGCCCTAAAGCGTGAGAAGAAGTCTGGGATCCAAATGTCTAAAAATGCCCTCATAAAAGGAATGTGGGCCCCTTTGCGCATCTAGGCTGCAAAAAAGTGTCACACATCTGGTATTACCGTACTCAGAAGAAGTTGGGCAATGTGTTTTGGGGTGTCATTTTACATATACCCATGCTGGGTGAGATAAATATCTTGGTCAAATGCCAACTTTGTATAAAAAATGGGAAAAGTTGTCTTTTGCCGAGATATTTCTCTCACCCAGCATGAGTATATGTAAAAAGACACCCCAAAACACATTGCCCAACTTCTCCTGAATACGGCGATACCACATGTGTGACACTTTTTTGCAGCCTAGGTAGGCAAAGGGGCCCACATTCCAAAGAGCACCTTTCGGATTTCACCTGTCATTTTTTACACATTTTGATTTCAAACTACTTACCACACATTTGGGCCCCTAGAATGCCAGGGCAGTATAACTACACCACAAGTGACCCCATTTTGGAAAGAAGACACCCCAATGTATTCACTGATGGGCATAGTGAGTTAATAGAAGTTTTTATTTTTTGTCACAAGTTAGTGGAATATGAGACTTTGTAAGAAAAAACTAAAATAAAAAAAAAATCATAATTTTCCGCTAACTTGTGACAAAAAATAAAAAGTTCTATGAACTCACTATGCCTATCAGCGAATACCTTAGGGTGTCTAATTTCCGAAATGGGGTCATTTGTGGGGTGTTTGTACTGTCTGGGCATTGTAGAACCTCAGGAAACATGACAGGTGCTCAGAAAGTCAGAGCTGCTTCAAAAAGCGGAAATTCACATTTTTGTACCATAGTTTGTAAACGCTATAACTTTTACCCAAACCATTTTTTTTTTACCCAAACATTTTTTTTTATCAAAGACATGTAGAACAATAAATTTAGAGCAAAATTTATATATGGATGTCGTTTTTTTTGCAAAATTTTACAACTGAAAGTGAAAAATGTCATTTTTTTGAAAAAAAATAGTTAAATTTCGATTAATAACAAAAAAAGTAAAAATGTCAGCAGCAATGAAATACCACCAAATGAAAGCTCTATTAGTGAGAAGAAAAGGAGGTAAAATTAATTTGGGTGGTAAGTTGCATGACCGAGCAATAAACTGTTAAAGTAGAGTAGGTCAAAAGTGTAAAAAGTGGCCTGGTCATTAAAGGTGTTTTAAGCTAAGGGGGCTGAGGTGGTTAAAGTAGATTTCAATATAAAGTATTGAGTCCCAATCTTGTAGTATGGTCTAATTTTATTTCAACTTGCCATACACATTGCCATGAAATACTTTTAAGTAATGTTGTAGATTTTAAAACATGTAATCTTTTTGGTATTAATGGTGCTAATTATTATTATTATTTTCATTTCAGATATCTGGCGACTGGCAATTTTTTTTCATCATTACATTTTGAGTTTCAAATGGGGACCTCCACAATTGCTAGCGTAATATGGGCTACATCAGGAATGGCCAACCTGAGGCTCTCCATCATGCCCGGACAATCTACAGCTATCAGTCTACAGCAGTGCATGGTGAGAGTTGTAGTTTTACAACAGCTGGAGAGCCGCAGGTTGGCCATGCCTGGGCTACATGTTCCACCATTTGGTTGAGACTGAAAGCTTTGGTGCTGCCACATCCAACCATGCAGCAGTGGCTTGATATAGCCCAGGGCTTCCTGGAGAGGGCTCAACTCCCGAATTGATGGGAAGTACATACGGGTTAAGAAGCCATCAAACTCAGGGTCTTGATTATATACTTATAAAGAGTTTTTCTCTGTAGTTTTGTTGGCCTTGGCTGACACAAACTACAAGTTTATATTTGTAGATATTAGGTCCTATGGAAATACTGCAGATGCTCGCATCTTCAGGGCTTCCAGAATGGGTCGGTGGCTTCAGTCCAACCAACTGGATGTACCACAGCCAGCAAACCTTCCTGGCTCCTCTGGTCCACCTGCGCCTTATGTGGCTGTAGGGGACTAGGGTTTTGCCCTTTCCACCCACCTCATGCGTTACTTTCCTAGGTGAGGTTTGAATGAAAAGAGGTGCACTTTTAATTATCATATAAGTAGGGCCAGAAGGTATGTGCCTTTGGTATTTTTTCTAGCAAATGGCAGGTTTTTCTTTCGGCCATACAGCTGGCTCCCAAAAATGTGAATGTGGTCATCAAAGCGTGTGTATAGCTGAACAACTACATACATACCTATGTTGACACCTGATGAAGGAACCCAAGTATATAGTCCGCCATCTGGAAGAGACCCTTTCCAACTTGGAAGATCAGGATCTGCTGGACTGAGAGTGAGGGAGTTATTTTCTGAATATTTTATGTCCCCTATCAGTTCATTCCCTTTCCAGCAGTAGTGCTCGACTCATGGAAGGTTGTATTTGCCAGTGTTTTTTCTTTTTTTTCACAACCTGGATGGTTAATTTTTTAGTTTTTTGTATTTTTTAGTTAGGAACTCGCAAGATAATGAGGACCCTTGATGTGGGTTGTGAGCTTACATATTTTGCTTACATATATTGTTTCGAACACAGTATGTGAAATATGTACTAATACCTCATTAATATAAAGTGTACATTTTAGCACTAAATGTATGCATGTTTCCCTATCACCATTAATAAAGTTGTAGTTGGCCTCATTCTCAATTAATAAAACTATCATTACCTGTGTCATGTCACTTAACTCTATCTGTATTGTGTTTACTAATGTGTCCATAATGGACATTATATTTGTTATGACATGTTTTGTAGATATGTATTATAAATAAAAATATGTAGAGTAAAGTGTAAACATTTGTAGATATTGTTTATAACCACACTAATATTAGTGTGTGTAACTGACTGATAAATCAAGTTTATATAGTAAGTGAATTTGGGTGATATTAATGTATAGTAAACGTTTACAATTATTAATGTGGACTGTGTTTGTGCTACATAAATATCATTATGCACTGTATATAATAAAGAGAGAAAACAATAAAAATCATGAAAATAAAACTCTGTTTATTATAGCACAGAATAGTCAACTTGACTTTTTTTTAAATCATAACATAAATAAATAATAGAAAATAAAAATTACAAATTAAAAAAAATGCCCAGGTGGCGAGGGGGGCACCTGAAACTGAGGGCCATGGTAGGAGGATTGTGAAGGGGGCCCAGAGTACTGAGATGGGCCAGCTTGAGATGAGGAGGGCACAGGCTGGCCATGCAAAGTTTACCCCTGATATTGTTGGCCATATGGCCGACTAGGTTGCCCATAATAATCCCTTGGAAAAGGGAACTGTGGGGGACCCTGTGAACCCTGGGGAATTAGCATTGGGCAGGGACAAACATGTTCCTATGGGTGCGCCAATTCTCCAGGGCCACAAACATCTCCGTGGGAACATTAGGTGGGGTGGCTGCATCCAGAACGATTCCGAGAGCAGCTTTTGTTCTCAGTAATCATTCTGGAGGAAGCCTCCGCAAATATTGGGCCAGTCTACAGGCATACAGATCTAAATGGTCCTCCTGCCGGGCTCTAGACAAATAATTCAGTACCTGGGTATTAACTAGAGCTTTGGCAGGAGTCATGGCCCGTCTTCTGGCCTGGCTGGGTAGAGCCAAAGTGTGGGGGGGAATCCACTCCGGAAGCAGGAAGACCGGATGCTGAGGTGCGGGGTACTTCTGCACTCTCGGTCGGAGCTGGTCTGGAGGGATTGTCCTCCTCGCTGGCGCTCGACTGCTGGGGAGCAGACTCTTTGCCTTCCTCCTCTAGGTTGTCCTCTGTTCTTCACAAATAAAAAAAAAACAGAACATGTAAATTAATATATGAACACACTTTTTTTTTATTCTAAATATTCACGTCACATATTGCTATCATCAGCGAAATACATTTAGCACATAGTACTACATGAACTAACCAACATATTACATATAGGGTCATTTAGCAACATTGGGGAAATTAGAAGTGCCATAGCTGGCTATAGCCAAAAATCCAAATCCACTTGGAATGTTGTTCACCTACTTTTGCTAATGAAAGGAGAAATCGGGTTGGTTGCCATCACAACTATGACATTCTATTTTACCAATTGTTAAAAATCATATTACCAACATAGTCAACATACAGTGTGTATTGATAAACATGTAGTGCTCAGTGTTTATATTTAACTTATTGACGCAGTTCCATCACTTCACGTAGGAACATCAGCTGGTCCCTTTTCTTGGGTGGCCCGGAACCACTATGCCCTTGATGCTGGATCTCCTTGTGGAACTGGTCCCTGCAGCTCCTCCACCGATTCTTAACTTCATCCACTTGTAATAAAAATACAAGAAAGGAAAATTTAGCCAAATATGGCATGTGTTATGCTAAGGAGGATAAGGTATGACATGTACTATGCTAGGGAGGATAACGTATGACATGTGCTATGCTAGGGAGAACAACATATGACATGTGCTATGCTAGGGAGGACAGAAAGGATCACACATGTATAGATTGGCTACTTACCCAAACTCTGGCGACTCTGGCCTTTGGTTTTCTTCCATATGGTGGCTGCGTCCTTTTTGTACCGGTAGTGGTACTCCCCAGACCTAGTATCCCAAATGCAGGGCCTCTCCTGCATGAGGATAATGAGCCTCTCCACGTACATGGACTTGGGTGTCTTTGGCATGGTTCTGTCACGATAGGTAGGTAAGCAGGGAAATAGCCAAACACGGGAAAACAAACAGAACAAACGACTAGGCCCAAAACCTGGGGAGAAAAGGGTCACCTCCTAGTGATCCCTAAAAGCGTTCCCTAAACTGCTGTGCCCATGTGCATACCCTTAGGGTGAATATGCACATGCCCTCGTGCCAAAACCTAAACACCCTGGGCAAACCCTAAGCAGCAGGGAAAAGGGAAGAGGCAACCTGCTTCTTCAAACCAGGAGGAAGCAAGCGTCTCCCTAGAGGCCTAGATATAACACACAAAGGGAAATGAAGGAGAGGACTTATTTTGAGCAGAGCTGGAGCAGACGATCCACCACAAATCAAGAGCTCCCAGGAAAGAACTATAACTCACACAGGCCACTGGGGGAAGGAGGGATAAATAGCCTCACTAATAATGAAACCCAGTACACCTGGGTGGATCCAGCTCAAACCCAAATCAAAACAAACAAAGAAGTCAGACATGTGCAGCCAGTCTGACAGATCTCCGCACATTCACAGGGCAAGGCGTGACAGTACCGCCCCTTCTTCGGGTGACCTCCGTACATCCCGGACCAACTTTATCCGTGTGAGCCCTGTGAAAGCTAGCACTAACATCAGCAGCTAGAACCCACATTCTTTCCTCGGGACGTATCCCTTCCAGTGCACCAGGTACTGGAGGGAACCCCGAAGAACACGTGACTCGATGATCTTAGAGAGTTCAAACTCCAAATTGCCATCCACCAGGATAGGGGGAGGTGGCAATGGAGATGGTTCCACAGGTTCCACATATTTCTTTAATAAAGACCTGTGAAACACATTATGGATCTTCCAGGTCTGTGGAAGATCCAGACGAGATGCCACCGAGTTAACTATCGCAGAGATTTTGTAAGGGCCAATAAATCTTGGACCCAATTTAAGCTTAATGTTTCTAGTGGACAACCACACCGAAACACCCACACACAGGTCCGGACCAGTTATACGTCTCCTGTCAGCCATCCGTTTATATCTTTCACCCAACTTTTCTAAATTAACTTGGATCTTCCTCCAGATAGATGACAAGGTGGAAGAGAATCTCTCCTTTTCTGGCATCCCAGAAGATCCAGTCCCAGAAAAAGTACGAAACTGTGGGTGAAAACCATATACACCAAAAAATGGCAACTTATCAGTGGACTCCTGTCTACAGTTATTCAAGGCAAATTCGGCTAGAGACAAGAACGAAGATCAGTCATCCTGGTTCTCTGCAACAAAACACCTCAAATAGGTCTCCAGGTTTTGGTTAGTGCCCTCTGTCTGACCATTCGACTGGGGATGAAAAAAAGACAGTTGAATTCCTGGACGAGAGCAGAACGCCCTTCAAAACCTGGAAACAAATTGTGTCCCCCTATCAGACACCACATCAGAGGGAATGCCATGTAGTTTCACAATGTTATCGATAAAAACCTGAGCGAGAGATTTGGCATTGGGCAAGCTAGGCAACGGTACAAAGTGGATCATCTTACTGAAGCGGTCCACTACCACCAAAATCACAGTTTTCCCAGAGGAACTCGGTAAATCGGTAATAAAGTCCATGGACAAATGTGTCCAAGGATGAGACGGGATGGATAAAGGAAGAAGGGATCCTCAAGGCCGAGTGTGAGCCACCTTCACACGTGCACAGGTCTCACAAGCTGTCACATAACCCTCAACATCCTTGCGCAAACCTGGCCATCAGAATCTCCGGGAAATAAGATCTATGGTGGATTTGCTTCCAGGATGTCCGGCAAGGACGTATCATGATGTTCCTTCAACACCTTGTATCGCAGTTTAGCAGGCACAAACAACTTGTCTGGAGGACAAGAATCAGGAGTCTCCTCCTGGGCCCCCAACACCTCCATCTCCAACTCGGGGTACAGAGCGGAAATCACCACCACCACAGCCAAAATCGGAGCGGGATCCTCTGAATCACTCCCCCCAGGAAAACTACACGACAACGCATCTGCCTTAATGTTTTTAACCCCAGGGTGAAAGGTGACCACAAAATTGAACCTAGTAAAAAACAGTGACCATCTAGCCTGTCTAGGATTCAGGCGCTTAGCAGACTGCAAGTAAGCCAAATTCTTGTGGTCAGTATATACTGTAATAATATGAGTAGCCCCCTCCAACCAATGACAGCATTCTTCAAAGGCCAATTTAATGGCAAGCAACTCTCTATTTCCTACATCATAATTTCTTTCAGCGGCCAAGAGTTTCTTGGAGGAAAAAGCACATGGACGCCATTTGCTAGGGGATGGACCCTGCGACAGAACTGCTCCGACCCCCACCTCCATGATGAACGGTTGAGACACATCAGGTTGCATCAGAATGGGAGCAGACGCAAAACATTTCTTAATTGCAGAAAAGGCCTGTAATGCCTCATCCGACCAGACAGAAAAGTTGGCGCCTTTTTTAGTCATATCTGTCAAAGGTTTTACAATGGTGGAATAATTCAGGATTAATTTTCTGTAGTAATTGGTAAAACCCAAAAACTGCATCAGAGATTTCTGATTCTCAGGCTGGTCCCATTCCAGTACCGCCCAGACCTTTTCGGGGTCCATACGAAAACCAGAGTCAGAAAGCAGGTATCCTAAAAACGGTAGCTTCTGGACAGCAAACACACATTTTTCCAATTTTGCATACAATTTATTCTCCCGAAGGATCGACAACACCTGTCTCACGCGATCCTGATGAGTCTCCATATCGGGTGAGTAAATTAGTATATCATCAAGGTAAATAACAATGAATCTTCCCACTAAATGATGGAAAATATCATTGACAAATAGCTGAAAGACCCCTGGCGCATTAGTTAAACCAAAGGCCATGACAAGATTTTCAAAATGACCTTCGGGTGTATTGAAGGCCGTTTTCCACTCATCTCCTTCCTTAATTCTGATCAGATTATAAGCTCCTCTTAAATCCACCTTGGAGAACACCTTGGCTCCGACAATTTAATCATATAGATCAGAAATCAAAGGAAGGGGATACGGATCACAGACCGTAATGAGATTCAATTCCCAGAAATCTAAACATGGTCTAAGTGATCTGTCTTTCTTTTTTACAAAAAAGAAGCCGGCGGCCACAGAGGACTTAGATGGCATAATATGTCCCTTTGCCAAACTCTCTGCAATGTACTTCCGCATAGCTTCTCTTTCGGGTTGGGAAAGGTTGTATATTCAAGATTTTGGCAGTTTAGCTCCAGGGATGAGATTGACCGGACAATTATATTCTCGATGGCAGCTCCTGAGCTCCACCCTCCAAGAATACGTCCGCAAAATCAGAGAGAAACTGAGGTATGACCGTAGTTTACACCCCTGAGATAGAAGCACAAAGACAGTTGTCCAGCTACTTTGTCTTGTTTGCCAGTCAATAGTAGGGTTATGCTTTATCAACCACGGTAAACCCAGAACCATCTGAGCAGGCAAGCCCTTCATAACAAAACAAGAAATGGACTCAACATGTGAATCACCCACCCTTAACTGAATGTTATGAACGATATAAGTAAGACTCTTTTGTGAGAGAGTGTAGGAATCAATAGCAAACACTGGTATCTCTTTATCTAAAGTGCTAGTTCTAAAACCAAGATTTTGGAGGAACTGAAAATCAATAAGATTAACCCCCGCACCACTATCAACAAATACCTCAAAATCTAAATTTCCTGAGCCTAGCACCACCATGGCAGGCAGGAGGAAACGGGCATTGCAGGGAGAATGCATATTTGCTTGCTCAGACTCCCCATTTACACTACCAAGAGTCAGGAGAGTCTTTTTTTTCTCTTTATGTGAATACCTCCATAGTTTTTCATTACCGCTTTGCCAACTGCATAGGCTCCTTTCCTGCCCCAGATTTGAAAATCATATTACCCCAGGGACTAGGGGGGATGTATCCACTTACAGATGGGACCCCCCGCTCGAGAGGAATCTTATACTTTTCTCTAAGACTTCTATAAAGCCACATTGCCAAAGACATGGCCGTCTCCAATGAATCGGGATACTCATGAAAAGCAAGGGCATCTTTCAACCTCTCAGATAGCCCCTGACAAAACTGACTCTGGAGTGCAGGATCATTCCACCCCGAGTCAGTTGCCCATCTTCTAAATTCTACACAATATGACTCCGCAGTACGTTCTCCCTGTAACAAACTGTGCAGCTTAGATTAAGCTATAGAGACCCGGTCTGGGTCATCATAAATCAAGCGCAAGGCTCTAAAAAATTCATCCACTGACCGGAGGGATGGAAAATCCACTGACCGGTCGGCAGAGAAAAAGCCCAGGACTGTGCGTCCCCTTTGAGCAGAGATATAATGATTCCCACTCTTTGATTCTCGTCACCAGATGACATTGGCCGCAGACGAAAATACAACCTGCAGGACTCCCTGAACCGAATAAAGTCATCACCACCCCCTGAGAACCTATCAGGGAGAGCGACTTTAGGCTCTAAGCATACCTGATTTCCTCCAACGGCGCCAGGCGCCAGAGCATTCTGACACCGTGCAACAGAACTGTGGAGATCAGCAACCTCCAGCGACAATCCCTGCATGCGATCAACCAAGGCATCCATAGCCGCCATTTTACAAACAGCAGGGATATGAGAGTTTTTAGGCGGGTTCTAATGTCACGATTAGTGTTGAGCGCGAATATTCGAATTGCGAATTTTTATCGCGAATATCGCGACTTCGAGAATTCGCGAAGAATAAGAATATTTGCCTCTATATTCGTTAAAACAAAATTTTGTTTCCTTTTAAGCTAATAAAATAATAGAAATATAATTTATTAGGCCCAATGCATTTAGAACAACTCACATACAGGGAGTGCAGAATTATTAGGCAAGTTGTATTTTTGAGGATTAATTTTATTATTGAACAACAACCATGTTCTCAATGAACCCAAAAAACTCATTAATATCAAAGCTGAATATTTTTGGAAGTAGTTTTTAGTTTGTTTTTAGTTTTAGCTATTTTAGGGGGATATCTGTGTGTGCAGGTGACTATTGCTGTGCATAATTATTAGGCAACTTAACAAAAAACAAATATATACCCATTTCAATTATTTATTTTTACCAGTGAAACCAATATAACATCTCAACATTCACAAATATACATTTCTGACATTCAAAAACAAAACAAAAACAAATCAGTGACCAATATAGCCACCTTTCTTTGCAAGGACACTCAAAAGCCTGCCATCCATGGATTCTGTCAGTGTTTTGATCTGTTCACCATCAACATTGCGTGCAGCAGCAACCACAGCCTCCCAGACACTGTTCAGAGAGGTGTACTGTTTTCCCTCCTTGTAAATCTCACATTTGATGATGGACCACAGGTTCTCAATGGGGTTCAGATCAGGTGAACAAGGAAGCCATGTCATTAGATTTTCTTCTTTTATACCCTTTCTTGCCAGCCACGCTGTGGAGTACTTGGACGCGTGTGATGGAGCATTGTCCTGCATGAAAATCATGTTTTTCTTGAAGGATGCAGACTTCTTCCTGTACCACTGCTTGAAGAAGGTGTCTTCCAGAAACTGGCAGTAGGACTGGGAGTTGAGCTTGACTCCATCCTCAACCCGAAAAGGCCCCACAAGCTCATCTTTCATGATACCAGCCCAAACCAGTACTCCACCTCCACCTTGCTGGCGTCTGAGTGGGACTGGAGCTCTCTGCCCTTTACCAATCCAGCCACGGGCCCATCCATCTGGCCCATCAAGACTCACTCTCATTTCATCAGTCCATAAAACCTTAGAAAAATCAGTCTTGAGATATTTCTTGGCCCAGTCTTGACGTTTCAGCTTGTGTGTCTTGTTCAGTGGTGGTCGTCTTTCAGCCTTTCTTACCTTGGCCATGTCTCTGAGTATTGCACGCCTTGTGCTTTTGGGCACTCCAGTGATGTTGCAGCTCTGAAATATGGCCAAACTGGTGGCAAGTGGCATCTTGGCAGCTGCACGCTTGACTTTTCTCAGTTCATGGGCAGTTATTTTGCGCCTTGGTTTTTCCACACGCTTCTTGCGACCCTGTTGACTATTTTGAATGAAACGCTTGATTGTTCGATGATCACGCTTCAGAAGCTTTGCAATTTTAAGAGTGCTGCATCCCTCTGCAAGATATCTCACTATTTTTGACTTTTCTGAGCCTGTCAAGTCCTTCTTTTGACCCATTTTGCCAAAGGAAAGGAAGTTGCCTAATAATTATGCACACCTAATATAGGGTGTTGATGTCATTAGACCACACCCCTTCTCATTACAGAGATGCACATCACCTAATATGCTTAATTGGTAGTAGGCTTTCGAGCCTATACAGCTTGGAGTAAGACAACATGCATAAAGAGGATGATGTGGTCAAAATACTCATTTGCCTAATAATTCTGCACGCAGTGTATTATAAATCGCACACAAGCTGTAAGCAAAAGTAGCTAACAGTAGATTGGATGAGCCAGCTAACCATTACACGAACAGAATTTTTTTACGAATTTAATGGTAGCGAATTTTCGCATACAATATAAGAAAGAGTCAAAATTATATGAGTACCTGAATGCTTTTTACATGTCAAGTGAATTCTCGGCACGGTTGCTTGTCATGGAACATAACCTAGCCTTTGCGAAAAAAAAAAACGTCTTTACAACATGCGATCCGCACACAAGCTTTAAGCATTAGCAATAAGCATAGTAATACTTGACTGATGAAATGACTCAAAATTTTTCGAAAATAGTGCTATATACGAAAATCAAGAATATAGCACTATATTCGAAAAATACGTAATGCCGTATTTTTCAAATATAGTGCTATATTCTTGATTTTCGTATATAGCACTATTTTCTAAAAATTTTGAGTCATTAAAAAAACACATCGGATATAGTGCTTTAGTATTTTCTAAATCTTTAATTTAATTTTTACTAATATTGGCTAGGCTATATTTCAATAACATTGTGTTTTATAATATTAGTCTGATTTTATATTGCAATATAGAGAATATTCAAAACCTTTATTGTATAAATTGAACAGTGAACACTGAACACTAAAGACATTTAGAAATTCGCAAATTTGCGAATAATAAATCGCATATTATTCACATTATATTGGCAAACTTACGAATATTCGATTTCGGCGAATATAATACGAATATTCTAACGAATATTCGCGAAATATCGCGAAATCGAATATGGCACCTCAAGCTCATCCCTAGTCACGATAGGTAGGTAAGCGGGAAAATAAACAAACGCGGAAAAACAAACAGAACAAACGACTAGGCCAAAAGCTAGGGAGAAAAGGGTCACCTCCTAGTTATCCCTAAAAGCTTTCCCTAAACTGTTGTGCCCATGTGCATACCCTTAGGGTGGATATGCCCATGCCCTCGTGACTAAACCTAAACACCCTGGGCAAACCCTAAACAGCAGGGAAAAGGGAAGAGGCAACCTGTTTCTTCAAACCAGGAGGAAGCAAGTGTCTCCCTAGAGGCCTAGATTAAGCACACAAAGAGAAATAGAGAGGACTCATCCTGAGCAGAGCTGGAGCAGACGATCCACCACAAATCAAGAGCTCCCAGGAAAGACTTATAACCCGGACAGGCCACTGGGGGAAGGAGGGATAAATAGGCTCACTAACAATGAAACCTAGTACATCTGAGGGAAGGTGGATCCAGCTCAAACCCAAATCAAAACAAACAAAGAAGTCAGTCGGACAGATCTCCGCACATTCACAGGGCAAGGCATGACAGGTTTAAAAGGTTTGCAAGGGCAGAAGAATAACCAAACCAACTTCTCTCACTGCACTGCTGTCACGGTGGAAAGTGGGGGAAACCCCCCACCGTACAATGTAAAAGGGATAGGGGTAGCAGCTAGACCAGGCTGCCAAGAAAAAGGAACTGGTCACCTAGTATAGCATCCCTAAATCTGGCCCTGTTCTCCTAACTTTATGAGCCGACCCTTAAGGTAGGAGGGCCCATACACTGGAACTTCATAACCCTGAAATCCCTGAATATCCCTGAGGTTAGGAGACAGGGACAAGAGACAACCAGGTTCATCCAAGAAACGGATGAACCAGAGTCTCCACAGACCTAGCTGCAGGGAAAAGTGGACAACTGAATACAGCAACAGAGTCGGCAGGTAAGAACACCAGAAACACACTTACCTGCTGCACCACCACGACTGGAACCCATGCATAAGTACAGGTGCCCACACACCAAATAGGACACCGTACAAACACCACCACACACCGGAATCCAGCACACCTAATACTATCTGGGCCCCATACAGCAAGGTGCATGGCAGCCCCAGGCAGCACTGCATCCAGACTTATGGTTCACCCCTCCTGGAAACCATCCCCTTCAGGAGGTATCAACATACCAAGTGACGTATAGCATATATGCAGAGACCAACACCAACAACAGCCCAGACATGTAACAACCAACAAAACGCTTAACACACCCGGCACATAAACCCACACCACACATACAACCAGTGAGGGTATAGGTACATTAGGGAGGACAATTTATGTTCCATAAGGTGGCCCTCAAGGACTGGGCAGAAACACACAGGCAAGGAGCAAAGCTCCAACACCAAGCAAGGCTGTAGTACCACCGCACCCAGCCAGCAAGCCACAGGTACAGTACAGACCAAAAGTTTGGACACACCTTCTCATTCAAAGAGTTTTCTTTATTTTCATGACTATGAAAATTGTAGATTCACACTGAAGGCATCAAAACTATGAATTAACACATGTGGAATTATATACATAACAAACAAGTGTGAAACAACTGAAAATATGTCATATTCTAGGTTATTCAAAGTAGCCACCTTTTGCTTTGATTACTGCTTTGCACACTCTTGGCATTCTCTCGATGAGCTTCAAGAGGTAGTCCCCTGAAATGGTTTTCACTTCACAGGTGTGCCCTGTCAGGTTTAATAAGTGGGATTTCTTGCCTTATAAATGGGGTTGGGACCATCAGTTGCGTTGAGGAGAAGTCAGGTGGATACACAGCTGATAGTCCTACTGAATAGACTGTTAGAATTTGTATTATGGCAAGAAAAAAGCAGCTAAGTAAAGAAAAACGAGTGGCCATCATTACTTTAAGAAATGAAGGTCAGTGAGTCAGCCGAAAAATTGGCAAAACTTTAAAAGGAAGGGCTATTTGACCATGAAGGAGAGTGATGGGGTGCTGCGCCAGATGACCTGGCCTCCACAGTCACTGGACCTGAACCCAATCGAGATGGTTTGGGGTGAGCTGGACCGCAGAGTGAAGGCAAAAGGGCCAACAAGTGCTAAGCATCTCTGGGAACTCCTTCAAGACTGTTGGAAGACCATTTCAGGGGACTACCTCTTAAAGCTCATCAAGAGAATGCCAAGAGTGTGCAAAGCAGTAATCAAAGCAAAAGGTGGCTACTTTGAAGAACCTAGAATATGACATATTTTCAGTTGTTTCCCACTTGTTTGTTATGTATATAATTCCACATGTGTTAATTTATAGTTTTGATGCCTTCATAGTTATGAAAATAAAGAAAACTCTTTGAATGAGAAGGTGTGTCCAAACTTTTGGTCTGTACTGTATATATCAAGCCCGCGGCCACACACAGGAAATATCTTAATCCACACTAGCAAGAAGATTAACCCCTTGCTCACCAAACAGCAGGAAGGCAAACCTTAAAGGGGAAGCGCACATGCAAACTGCCAACAACACGTTGCCACCGGCAACTAGTCTGCATGGCAACCGCGTCACGGTCAAACAACAATATGACCGTGACAACTGCCTGAAGCCAAACGCTGAGAATCTCAACTTCACACAGCCCCATTCACTTCTATGGGGCCAGGGCTTGCATCATGCACCATGTGACTAGGAAAGTTTTCCTATACCGCTCACAGAGCAGGAGCTCTGATATAGGCTTAAGGCAAAGTCAGTTTATCTTCAAACACTGCTTCCTGGGACTTAGAAGACATTTAGGACTTTAACTGCCCGTGCCATCAGGAGGCTTAATACAGCATTGTGCTTCCAAGGCGAATGTTACACCATCCTCAATTTAACTTTATGAAGTGATCACTGCCAGTCACATCACTTGGAGCCTACATGTAGCTTAGGCCTTCAAGTGAGTTCAGCACCACATGGGGGGGACATTTATCAATAATGGCGTAATTTGCGACAAAAAATACTAACATCACAAATCAAAAGTGTTGATTTGTTTCACCTCATATATCAAAAGGTGTATGCCACTTTTAAAATGTGACTTTTTAAAATTTGATTATGTGCCTATTTATCTCAATTTGCGTAATTTCAGCCAACCCCTGCCAAACTGTTCTTGCGACTTTTGAAACATATTTGCGACTTTTGAATATTTGCAATGTTTTCTGTGGTATATTGTGACTTTTGTCTCAGACTCGGGATGTTTTTGTTATTGTTTTGTTTTTGTTGGATGTCAATATATTGCCAAAACCCTGTTGTTTAGCTCATTTATATCATATAAAAATAAATGAATCCTGTTTTAATACTTACCTATCACTTGTTGTTCCGATTTTTTATTTATTTTTCTTCATAAAGGCGACTTTTTGACAAAAAGTCACATCTTTCTGCCATGAATGCGACTTTTTACACAAAACACCACCACATAAGCTGGCTTAATTGTCCGTAGCAATTGGAGCCATTTCTGCCCATAAGAGGATGATGAATGAGGCGTAATATGTGCCTATTTGATAGCCTTGCCCACTTTGATATTTATAACTCATTTCTGGCGTGATGCATTCTTTATGGTGAAAATTCGACAGAAAACAGTTAATATACTTGGCGCAAATAAAAACACCATTATTTTTTGTGCATTTTACGCCATAATTCTGGCGCAACATGCTTAGTAAATGTACCCCATGGATTAGAATATATTTAAACAAATCTACAGGCTGGGTATTATATACCAAAAGTGAATAAGAGAAACACTGTAATAAACTGTGACACTGAACACTCCTATAAACTGAGTATATTACAGCACATTCCTTGCAGTAATAACCATAGACTGAGACAACCAGTTTTATTAATTGGTGGGGTTCTTTCATTTTTATTTTCCATATACTAAATCATTTTACTTGGAGATAATTAAAATGTAAGTTTTAAAGGAAGAAGTGTGACATATTGGGGACATCTCTGACCTAGTCTAATTGTGTGAAATAGTATTATACTGTGCATCCCTTACACACTATCGGGTACCAATTTTAGCTTTTCTTTCCTACAGATTCTTAATCTTGCAATGCCTGTTGTTCAGCTGTATACATAACTCTCCATAGTAATGACATATTAACTGACAGTAATGTCCACTTGAAGTCAATCAATGGCTGCAGCATCCATAATGATGTCAACAGCGTCCAGAGATGTTTTTATTATTATGCCAACCCCTTTTGAAAATGACCCACATTGGCATTTACCATAGATAATTTGAAGAAATAGTAGCGTGGCCTTTTCGGTACATGAATACGGTATACAAGAAATGTGTTTGCTACAACAGTATGATATCAATTTCACCTTTATGAGAATACAGAGTAAAACAAAGAGAGTTCTTAAGTAGACAGAGGACATGTGACATCAGAAGGCCATTAGTGACAAAGCAATCTTGATGAATGATCCAACCTATGTATAAAAGCAAGAATAAAATATAAAATACCATTGGGTAAGTCAGAGGTGCCATTTAGTTTTGAAGGTGAAAATATGCAGAGTCTATGCAGAGTGAATTGGCAATTTTAGTGGGTTAATAGGAACATGCTGCACTTGTGGATGAGTTAGCAAAAGCTCCAGGACATGGGAAAATGTAGTTATTGTGGGAGCTTTGTGTTTTCAATAGAATGGAATAGAGAAGGGACACAATATACATTGCAACATTTTTAACAATTACCCATGAAAATGTAAATGATAAATACTGTATTTTCCTGCGTATACGACTACATTTTAACACATGAAAATCTTCTCAAAAGTCGGGGATCGTCTTATACGCCGGGTGTCGTCTCATATGCCGGTATATGGCCTGCTGAAACTTACTTCCTAGCCGGACTGGAGAAGCTGTCCTTCTCCAGCTTCAGGGACAGGCGCCCTCTAGCTGAGCCACCGTGCACTACATCCCGGCCAGCCGCTCCTGAAGCAGCCCCTCTCCCTGCTCTCAGTGGTTTTCTCATGCCGGCAGTATCACATTGCGTACTACCGCTCAGATCGTCTTGAAGACAGGGAGGGCTGGGCAGACAGGGAGAGCTGACCCACCCAATCCAAGCAGGCTTTGTATGCAGTGTGCACAGAAAATACCGGTACATCGCTTGCAGTGATTGGCTGGTTGTTGTATACTGGGTTGGATTGTCGATTCTGAGGGAAGGCAGGGGGAAGCAGAAGCATCTGCACTACAGCCAATTCTAATGTTGGAACGGTGGATCTCTAATGAAGTTTGGTGTGCATCTTATCTGTGGTAAAAAAAACTGAGTCTATCTGGGGAGAAGATACATGTACTTATAAGCCGGAAAATACGGTAATAGCAATTAATCATTATGAACTAGTGGTCAATTGAGATAACCTGAGTGAAAATTTGAATTAAGGATTTTTGTTGTTGTTGGGGGGAAGTGATTCATTACTATGGTATTTGGAAATTTATTTATTTTTTTACATAATAACTAACAGGTAATACATAATATAGGGGTTTGAGTCCGCACAACCTGCCTGCAGGTGCACATCAAAATGGCGAAATACATACACAAACGGAAAATGCAAATGTGATCGCACACTACATCCAGCACTCTGCCCTCCATGCTGGATGAGACATTGGTTTATATTTTGGTCAAAGCATAGTAAGCCACTCACCGCGTCAAGGTCGTCTCAATTGAGTGGTCCCTAACTCTTGTTCCCACCTGTTCATGGGCCATAACAGCCACATGAAATCCAGGGAATGCAGGTCAGCATGCAAGCCAAGTACACTTTGCTTGTAACCCCGTCCGGTGCCATTACAGCTTTCATCGGATCCAGGGATGCAAGTACCAACATGCATGCTGAACCCACCATATACTTCTCCTGGAGCCAGATGGCTAATGGTAGGTTCTATATAAGCAGACTCAGTTTTATACTGACTTTAAAACCAGCCTCCAGGACAGATTAACTGGTCAGGTGTGCTTGACTCAAAGGAGATCGCCACGCCTCCAATATATACTACAAAGAAAAAAATATAGGGGTTTGAGTCCGCACAACCTGCCTGCAACCAGCATGGTTGAGGGACCACTCAATTGAGACAACCTTGACGCGGTGAGTGGCTTACTATGCTTTGGCCAAAATATAAACCAATGTCTCATCCAGCATGGAGGGCAGAGTGCTGGATGTAGTGTGCGATCACATTTGCATTTTCCGTTTGTGTATGTATTTCGCCATAGTGATCTGCACCTACAGGCAGGTTGTGCTGACCCAACCCCTTATTTTTTTCTTTGTAGTATATATTGGAGGCGTGGCGATCTCCTTTGAGTCAAGCACACCTGACCAGTTAATGTGTCCTGGAGGCTGGTTTTAAAGTCAGTATAAAACTGAGTCTGCTTATATAGAACCTACCATTAGCCATCTGGCTCCAGGAGAAGTATATGGTGGGTTCAGCATGCATGTTGGTACTTGCATCCCTGGATCCGATGAAAGCTGTAATGGCACCGGACGGGGTTACAAGCAAAGTGTACTTGGCTTGCATGCTGACCTGCATTCCCTGGATTTCATGTGGCTGTTATGGCCCATGAACAGGTGGGAACAAGAGTTAGGGACCACTCAATTGAGACAACCTTGACGCGGTGAGTGGCTTACTATGCTTTGGCCAAAATATAAACCAATGTCTCATCCAGCATGGAGGGCAGAGTGCTGGATGTAGTGTGCGATCACATTTGCATTTTCCGTTTGTGTATGTATTTCGCCATTTTGATGTGCACCTGCAGGCAGGTTGTGCGGACTCAAACCCCTATATTTTTTTCTTTGTAACATATATTGGAGGCGTGGCGATCTCCTTTGAGTCAAGCACACCTGACCAGTTAATCTGTCCTGGAGGCTGGTTTTAAAGTCAGTATAAAACTGAGTCTGCTTATATAGAACCTACCATTAGCCATCTGGCTCCAGGAGAAGTATATGGTGGGTTCAGCATGCATGTTGGTACTTGCATCCCTGGATCCGATGAAAGCTGTAATGGCACCGGACGGGGTTACAAGCAAAGTGTACTTGGCTTGCATGCTGACCTGCATTCCCTGGATTTCATGTGGCTGTTATGGCCCATGAACAGGTGGGAACAAGAGTTAGGGACCACTCAATTGAGACAACCTTGACGCGGTGAGTGGCTTACTATGCTTTGGCCAAAATATAAACCAATGTCTCATCCAGCATGGAGGGCAGAGTGCTGGATGTAGTGTGCGATCACATTTGCATTTTCCGTTTGTGTATGTATTTCGCCATTTTGATGTGCACCTGCAGGCAGGTTGTGCGGACTCAAACCCCTATATTTTTTTCTTTGTAGTATATATTGGAGGCGTGGCGATCTCCTTGGAGTCATTGCACACCTGACCAGTTAATCTGTCCTGGAGGCTGGTTTTAAAGTCAGTATAAAACTGAGTCTGCTTATATAGAACCTACCATTAGCCATCTGGCTCAAGGAGAAGTATATGGTGGGTTCAGCATGCATGTTGGTACTTGCATCCCTGGATCCGATGAAAGCTGTAATGGCACCGGACGGGGTTACAAGCAAAGTGTACTTGGCTTGCATGCTGACCTGCATTCCCTGGATTTCATGTGGCTGTTATGGCCCATGAACAGGTGGGAACAAGAGTTAGGGACCACTCAATTGAGACAACCTTGACGCGGTGAGTGGCTTACTATGCTTTGGCCAAAATATAAACCAATGTCTCATCCAGCATGGAGGGCAGAGTGCTGGATGTAGTGTGCGATCACATTTGCATTTTCCGTTTGTGTATGTATTTCGCCATTTTGATGTGCACCTGCAGGCAGGTTGTGCGGACTCAAACCCCTATATTTTTTTCTTTGTAACATATATTGGAGGCGTGGCGATCTCCTTTGAGTCAAGCACACCTGACCAGTTAATCTGTCCTGGAGGCTGGTTTTAAAGTCAGTATAAAACTGAGTCTGCTTATATAGAACATACCATTAGCCATCTGGCTCCAGGAGAAGTATATGGTGGGTTCAGCATGCATGTTGGTACTTGCATCCCTGGATCCGATGAAAGCTGTAATGGCACCGGACGGGGTTACAAGCAAAGTGTACTTGGCTTGCATGCTGACCTGCATTCCCTGGATTTCATGTGGCTGTTATGGCCCATGAACAGGTGGGAACAAGAGTTAGGGACCACTCAATTGAGACGTCCTTGACGCGGTGAGTGGCTTACTATGCTTTGGCCAAAATATAAACCAATGTCTCATCCAGCATGGAGGGCAGAGTGCTGGATGTAGTGTGCGATCACATTTGCATTTTCCGTTTGTGTATGTATTTCGCCATTTTGATGTGCACCTGCAGGCAGGTTGTGCGGACTCAAACCCCTATATTTTTTTCTTTGTAGTATATATTGGAGGCGTGGCGATCTCCTTGGAGTCATTGCACACCTGACCAGTTAATCTGTCCTGGAGGCTGGTTTTAAAGTCAGTATAAAACTGAGTCTGCTTATATAGAACCTACCATTAGCCATCTGGCTCCAGGAGAAGTATATGGTGGGTTCAGCATGCATGTTGGTACTTGCATCCCTGGATCCGATGAAAGCTGTAATGGCACCGGACGGGGTTACAAGCAAAGTGTACTTGGCTTGCATGCTGACCTGCATTCCCTGGATTTCATGTGGCTGTTATGGGCCATGAACAGGTGGGAACAAGAGTTAGGGACCACTCAATTGAGACGACCTTGACGCGGTGAGTGGCTTACTATGCTTTGGCCAAAATATAAACCAATGTCTCATCCAGCATGGAGGGCAGAGTGCTGGATGTAGTGTGCGATCACATTTGCATTTTCCGTTTGTATATGTATTTCGCCATAGTGATGTGCACCTACAGGCAGGTTGTGCTGACCCAACCCCTTATTTTTTTCTTTGTAGTATATATTGGAGGCGTGGCGATCTCCTTGGAGTCATTGCACACCTGACCAGTTAATCTGTCCTGGAGGCTGGTTTTAAAGTCAGTATAAAACTGAGTCTGCTTATATAGAACCTACCATTAGCCATCTGGCTCAAGGAGAAGTATATGGTGGGTTCAGCATGCATGTTGGTACTTGCATCCCTGGATCCGATGAAAGCTGTAATGGCACCGGACGGGGTTACAAGCAAAGTGTACTTGGCTTGCATGCTGACCTGCATTCCCTGGATTTCATGTGGCTGTTATGGCCCATGAACAGGTGGGAACAAGAGTTAGGGACCACTCAATTGAGACGACCTTGACGCGGTGAGTGGCTTACTATGCTTTGGCCAAAATATAAACCAATGTCTCATCCAGCATGGAGGGCAGAGTGCTGGATGTAGTGTGCGATCACATTTGCATTTTCCGTTTGTGTATGTATTTCGCCATTTTGATGTGCACCTGCAGGCAGGTTGTGCGGACTCAAACCCCTATATTTTTTTCTTTGTAACATATATTGGAGGCGTGGCGATCTCCTTTGAGTCAAGCACACCTGACCAGTTAATCTGTCCTGGAGGCTGGTTTTAAAGTCAGTATAAAACTGAGTCTGCTTATATAGAACCTACCATTAGCCATCTGGCTCCAGGAGAAGTATATGGTGGGTTCAGCATGCATGTTGGTACTTGCATCCCTGGATCCAATGAAAGCTGTAATGGCACCGGACGGGGTTACAAGCAAAGTATACTTGGCTTGCATGCTGACCTGCATTCCCTGGATTTCATGTGTCTGTTATGGCCCATGAACAGGTGGGAACAAGAGTTAGAGACCACTCAATTGAGACGTCCTTGACGCGGTGAGTGGCTTACTATGCTTTGGCCAAAATATAAACCAATGTCTCATCCAGCATGGAGGGCAGAGTGCTGGATGTAGTGTGCGATCACATTTGCATTTTCCGTTAGGTAATACATAATAACTGATCATTGCTCCTTTTACCTTTCCACATAAAGAAAAAAAAGAACCCTAAATAGAGATGAGCAAATCCCTTCATCACAAATCAAAGTTACTCCAATTGGCCCCAAAAATTGTATGACACAATTTTTGTCATCTTTTTTACATTTTTAACAAATGTTTGCTCTTTCTCTTCTCCACCTTCCCTTTTAAGCTCTTGAACACAATGACAGCAATAGTGTTCAGCGACATAGGCAATATTCAAATTCGCGATATTTCGAAAAATTTTGGCCGAATATTCCCCATAAATTAGCAAATTCGAGAATTTGTGATCTCCAGTCATTGTTTACTTGATTGCTAAAATCCTCAATGTAATATATTTGCGATAAATTTGTGATAAATTCGCGATTAGAATATTCAACACTATTCGCGAATACGAATATATAGCACTATATTCTAAATATTCGCAAATTCTCAAAGTGACGATATTCGCTATTAAAATTCACGATTCGAATATTCGCGCTCTACACAGCAACAGAAAATAATGTCAAAATAACACTGACATACAGGGAGTGCAGAATTATTAGGCAAATGAGTATTTTGACCACATCATCCTCTTTATGCATGTTGTCTTACTCCAAGCTGTATAGGCTCGAAAGCCTACTACCAATTAAGCATATTAGGTGATGTGCATCTCTGTAATGAGAAGGGGTGCAGTCTAATGACATCAACACCCTATATTAGGTGTGCATAATTATTAGGCAACTTCCTTTCCTTTGGCAAAATGGGTCAAAAGAAGGACTTGACAGGCTCAGAAAAGTCAAAAATAGTAGGATATCTTGCAGAGGGATGCAGCACTCTTAAAATTGCAAAGCTTCTGAAGCGTGATCATCGAACAATCAAGCGTTTCATTCAAAATAGTCAACAGGGTCGCAAGAAGCGTGTGGAAAAACCAAGGCGCAAAATAACTGCCCATGAACTGAGAAAAGTCAAGCGTGCAGCTGCCAAGATGCCACTTGCCACCAGTTTGGCCATATTTCAGAGATGCAACATCACTGGAGTGCCCAAAAGCACAAGGTGTGCAATACTCAGAGACATGGCCAAGGTAAGAAAGGCTGAAAGACGACCACCACTGAACAAGACACACAAGCTGAAACGTCAAGACTGGGCCAAGAAATATCTCAAGACTGATTTTTCTAAGGTTTTATGGACTGATGAAATAAGAGTGAGTCTTGATGGGCCAGATGGATGGGCCCGTGGCTGGATTGGTAAAGGGCAGAGAGCTCCAGTCCGACTCAGACGCCAGCAAGGTGGAGGTGGAGTACTGGTTTGGGCTGGTATCATCAAAGATGAGCTTGTGGGGCCTTTTCGGGTTGAGGATGGAGTCAAGCTCAACTCCCAGTCCTACTGCCAGTTTCTGGAAGACACCTTCTTCAAGCAGTGGTACAGGAAGAAGTCTGCATCCTTCAAGAAAAACATGATTTTCATGCAGGACAATGCTCCATCACACGCGTCCAAGTACTCCACAGCGTGGCTGGCAAGAAAGGGTATAAAAGAAGAAAATCTAATGACATGGCCTCATTGTTCACCTGATCTGAACCCCATTGAGAACCTGTGGTCCATCATCAAATGTGAGATTTACAAGGAGGGAAAACAGTACACCTCTCTGGGAGGCTGTGGTTGCTGCTGCACGCAATGTTGATGGTGAACAGATCAAAACACTGACAGAATCCATGGATGGCAGGCTTTTGAGTGTCCTTGCAAAGAAAGGTGGCTATATTGGTCACTGATTTGTTTTTGTTTTGTTTTTGAATGTCAGAAATGTATATTTGTGAATGTTGAGATGTTATATTGGTTTCACTGGTAAAAATAAATAATTGAAATGGGTATATATTTGTTTTTTGTTAAGTTGCCTAATAATTATGCACAGTAATAGTCACCTGCACACACAGATATCCCCCTAAAATAGCTAAAACTAAAAACAAACTAAAAACTACTTCCAAAAATATTCAGCTTTGATATTAATGAGTTTTTTGGGTTCATTGAGAACATGGTTGTCGTTCAATAATAAAATTAATCCTCAAAAATACAACTTGCCTAATAATTCTGCACTCCCTGTATATAGGTATGGGTAAACGCATGGTTGATGTTGTCTTAACAAACAGCGTGTTTATAAAGCTTTCAAAAAATAATTGGGGGCAGATGGGGTTTAAATACACATGGTATTGCGAGAAAAAAAAAAAAAACTGTGGAAAATCATGCCTTAATGGGAGCTGAATGCCTTCCCATATTTAAACCTGCACAAGCATTAATTGTCAGAAGAAAGAGTGGCTCGTTCTGAATGAACCTGGAACAATTCTCCCTTTTATTTGGGAGTAGTACAGTGCGGTTATGAAAAGGATAGAAAAGTAATGACATGTGGCTGGTATAGAAGCGGCAACAGTTGCAGCACAGCATTGAACAGAGAGTACAATAGATATGTGTGCTGCTTTTTTTGTATAATCTCTTTTTATTGTTTCAATTGTTTTAGATATAAATAAAACAATGGCTTATGACACATGAGATATACAGTTTGTGAAGTTATAGAACATCATTGCATGACATAAGACAAAGCTGTATATGTACATAAGCACATTATAATCAGATTGCACAATGAGTACAATAAGGACAAAGAAAAATACAGAATAAACAACAAGGGTGTAACAAAAGAAAAGAAAAGAAACTAGGCTCTGATATAAGATAAGAAGGCATATGTTATTATGCAAGTATAAATATGAGTATGTCTTTCCCACAAACGTTGGTAATGAACGGGATCAACTCAATATTCAGAGGATGAGAAGTGGATACTGTTTTTTGCAATGAACTCATGTATTTTTAAAGGTCTTATACTACAACCTGATCTAGAACATCTGAGTCTTTCACTGCTTGGGCCCCTTTCCGAGGCTGCCACACCTCCAGATATTTATTTCTATTGCCATGGATCCAACCCACCAATTCCTCCATTCCGTGAAGCTGATGCATTTTATTGAACCACATTTTTATATTTGGAGGAGTGGTGTCTTTCCACTTAGTGGGAATGAGTAATTTTGCAGTTGCTATCATATGTGTGGGAAGGTTTTCTTTAGTAGGCTGGAAATTGGGGGTTGGGATCCAAAGCAATATCAGCTCGGGAGTAAGTTTGATAGAGGTAGAGCATATTGAGTTGATGGAATCCTCTACATCTTTCCAATATTGTGCTAATAGAGGGCAAGACCACCAGATGTGGAGCATGCATCCGACATCTGAATGGCATCTCCAGCATTGATCAGTGGGAGAGATCCCTATAGAAGCTAGGTAAACTGGTGTCTTATACCATCTAGTAATAATTTTATAGGAGTTTTCCTGATATCGAATGCAGGTAGAAAAACCTTTTGCATGGGAGAGGATATAGGAAGATTCAATGTCAGAGAAACATCCCCCTAATTCTCTTTCCCAGTGACATAGATAGTATGGTTTAGAGACACTAATTATATTCAGTAAATTGTTATAAGTAACTGATGGTAGTATATGATTGGTTTCTGTCATCTTGCCTATCTTTATTCCTCCCAAAGAGTGCCACCAACTTTTATCTCCCCCTCCCATCTTATTAAAAAGGTAAGGCAGCACACTAAGTGGGGCCATTTTTGACACTTTACTTCCTTTTTGAGGAGAGACTGGGGAGTTGCGATAGTTATTGAGCATCCTTTTTAGTCAGGATCAGTGCTTGAAGTGGGCCGGAACGCGGCGGTACTCAGTACCGCCACTTCCAAAAATTGCCCTGGAGAGTACCAGCACCTCTCCGTGCGCCCAGTACGTGGGTTTCCGGTACCGGAGCGCAGGGCCGGCCTTTGGGGTGTGCGGGCTGTGCGGCCGCACAGGGCGCCATAGTAACAGGGGCGCTGAGCGGCCGACAGCTCGCAATGTAATATGCGGCAGGCGAGGCTGAACTTGTGTTCCCCCTCGGGGCGCCCCCTCCATCTAGCCCTCCCCTGTCTGACCTGATTCGTTCCTCCTCCCCTGTCTGACCTGCCTGCTGCCCCCGCCGCTGCCAATAAGAAGAGAGACGGGAGGAGGAGGGGAGGGGCTGTGGCCACTGCGCCACCAATGAAGATAACTGACCTGAATACAAAAACAGGAGGCGGGTGCTGGAATCAAATAGCCGACAGCCAACCTCTGTGACAGGGAGCTGCGATCAGCTGCAGTTGAGTTAACCCTTCAGGTGCGGTACTGGAGGGGTTAATTGTAGCTGATCGCAGCTCCCTGTCACAGAGGTCGGGTGCCGGCTATTTGATTCCAGCACCCGCCTCCTGTTTTTGTATAAGAAACGTTTGTGGCACAGTGCGCCCCCCCCCCCCCAACACCCCAGTATAAGAAACGTTGGTAGGCAGTGCGCTTTCCCCCCCCAAACACCCCAGTATAAGAAACATTGGTGGCTCAGTGGGAAGTGCCAGTGAGGGTTAAAAAATAATAAAATTTTTTTAACTCACCTCCTCCAGATGATCGCGTAGCTGCCGTTCTCCTGTTTTCTTCAAGACCTGTGGTGACGTCACTGAGCTCATCACATGACCCATTACCATGGTGATGGATCATGTGATGCTAACAGTGATGTCACCACAGGTCCTTTGACAGGTCATGAAGAAAGAACAGAAGACGATCAATTGGAGGAGGTGAGTTAATTATTATTTTTATTTTTTAACCCTCATTGGCACTGCCCACTGCGCCACCAATGATTATTATATTGAGGGGGGGCCCACTGCGCCACCAATGATTATTATATTGAGGGGGGGCGCACTGCGCCACCAATGTTTATTATATTGAGGGGGGGCCCACTGCGCCACCAATGTTTATTATATTGAGGGGGGGCGCACTGCGCCACCAATGTTTATTATACTGGGGTGATGGGGGGCGCACTGTGCCACCAATGTTTATTATACTGGGGTGTTGGGGGGGCGCACTGCGCCACCAATGTTTATTATACTGGGGTGATGGGGGGGCGCACTGCGCCACCAATGTTTATTATACTGGGGTGTTCGGGGGGCGCACTGCGCCACCAATGTTTATTATATTGGGGGGGGCGCACTGCGCCAATGTTTATTATATTGGGGGGGGGCGCACTGCGCCACCAATGTTTATTATACTGGGGTGATGGGGGGGCGCACTGCGCCACCAATGTTTATTATACTGGGGTGTTGGGGGGGCGCACTGCGCCACCAATGTTTATTATACTGGGGTGTTCGGGGGGCGCACTGCGCCACCAATGTTTATTATATTGGGGGGGCGCACTGCGCCAATGTTTATTATATTGGGGGGGGCGCACTGCGCCACCAATGTTTATTATACTGGGGTGTTGGGGGGGCGCACTGCGCCACCAATGTTTATTATACTGGAGTGTTGGGAGGGGCGCACTGCGCCACCAATGTTTATTATACTGGAGTGTTGGGGGGGCGCACTGCGCCACCAATGTTTATTATACTGGGGTGTTGGGGGGGCGCACTGCGCCACCAATGTTTATTATACTGGGGTGTTGGGGGGGCGCACTGCGCCACCAATGTTTATTATACTGGAGTGTTGGGAGGGGCGCACTGCGCCACCAATGTTTATTATATTGGGGGGGCGCACTGCGCACAATGACGGGTTAGGGAAATTTCACAGCAGAGTGCGCATGCGCTGGGAGCCTCGCCGGCGGTTAGGGTAGGGAAAAATTATGGGCCAGTGCACAGGTGCGGTGATCGGATGGATGTTCTCAGCAGGACACCGGCCGACACTGCGCATGCGCTGGGAGCCTCACCAGCGGTTAGGGTAGGGAAAAAGCACTGACCCGTACATAATTTTTCCCTTCCCTAACCGCTGGTGAGGCTCCCGGTGCATGCGCAGTGTCGGCCGGTGTCCAGCTGAGAACATCCATCCGATCACTGCGCCTGCGCACTGGCCCATAGTTTTTCCCTACCCTAACCGCCGGCGAGACTCCTGGCGCATGCGCACTCTGCTGTGAAACTTCCCTAACCTGTCATTGTGCGCCTGCGCGGCGCTGCACACCTCCTCACGTCATGTCCGGTGCGACCGGAAGTGACGAAGGTAGGGAAATCTCACGAAGTAGGGAAGTATAACATTACACCGGCCTTTGGGGTGCGCGGGCTGGTAACTACTTGGTTGGATAGTCAGCCAGCCTATGCCATGATGCCAGCAACAAGCAGTGTTTTTTTGTTTTTTTTTGGGGGGGGGGGGGGCGCCACAAGGTTAGCTCGCACAGGGCGCCTGGACACCTAAGGCCGGCCCTGCCGGAGCGCAGCGGAGAGCTGGCAGTATCTCCTCCCTAATGTCGTTGGCTGGGCAGCTAGTGGAGGGGGGCGGGTCGTTGCAGAGTACGGCTCAGGCTGGCGCAGGCAGGGAGTTGACCTCACGTTAGGTGACGTCAACTCCTTCCCGCGCGCCTGTGACTGAGGAGCGATCAGTGCGGCGACCAGTGACTGGTCCTCCTTGGAGTCAGGAGTCGGACGGTGCAGCAAAGAACATCGACTTTGCTTTGGAATCCAACTTCTGAAGAGTACTGGTGAGTGACAGGCACCCCCCCTCCCCCCACACACATTAGTTCCTCTCTGTACCAGTACCCCCCCCCCCCCTGGCAGGGGGGTACTGGTACAGAGAGGAATTAATGTGTGTGATGAGGGGGGGGGGGGTCTGAGGTGCAGGGGGGTACTGGTACAGAGGGGAACGAATGGGCGGTGGTGGGGGGGGGGGGTACTGGTACATAGAGGAACTAATATATATGTGTCTGATGGGTGGGTCTGATGTGTAGGGGGCCCCTGCACATCAGACCCCCCCATCACACACATATATATTAGTTCCTCTATGTACCAGGACCCCCCCCCCACCACCGCACATTCGTTCCTCTCTGTACCCGTACCCCCCTGCACATCAGACCCCCCCCCCTCATCACACACATTAGTTCCTCTCTTTACCAGTACCCCCCCCCCACCACCACCACACATTAGTGCCTCTCTGTACCAGTACCCCTCTGCACATCAGACCCCCCATCACACACATATATATTAGTTCCTCTATGTACCAGTACCCCCCCCCCCCACCACCGCACATTCGTTCCTCTCTGAACCAGTACCCCCCTGCACATCAGACCCCCCCCTCATCACACACACACACACATTAATTCCTCTCTGTACCAGTACCCCCCTGGCAGGGGGGTACTGGTACAGAGAGGAATTAATGTGTGTGTGTGTGATGAGTGGGGGGGGGGGGTCTGATGTGCAGGGGGGTACTGGTACAGAGAGGAACGAATGTGCGGGGGTGGGGGGGGTACTGTACTGGTACATAGAGGAACTAATATATATGTGTGTGATGGGGGGGTCTGATGTGCAGGGGGGGGGAGCACCGGCGCCTAATAGAGTACCGGCACCTCTTTTGGCCCACTTAAAGCACTGGTCAGGATGCACATCTTAGGGCAGAGAGAGAGCGGGGCAACCTGTAACCACAATAGAGCATTTCTATGCACTCCCAATAGAGTTTTTTCTATGTCTAGATAGGGTGCCTCTAATTTGTCGTTTGCTAAGAGTGCCCATCTGGATAGCTTTATTATATAAACAGATATCAGGCAGCGAAATACCCCCTTTATGCTTCCTTTGGGAAAGAAGTGAGTAGGCTATTCTAGGTCTTCTGTTTTTCCATAAAAAGTATGTGAATAAGCTCCTAATTTGGGCAAAGTAGGAGGACGGTAGATGTATCGGGACAGCTTGCAGAACGTATAGAAGTTGGGGTAAAACAAACGTGGACAATAGGTTTTTTCTACCAAACCATGACATGTAAGGTACCCTTAACCCCTTAAGGACCAGTGTCACTTTAAGTGCTGAAAACTTTAAAACGCTTAGACTTATCCAGGCCATTCTGAGATTGTTTTTTCGTCACATATTGTACTTCATGACACTGGTAAAATGAAGTTAAAAAAATCATTTTTATTTATAAAATAATACCAAATTTACCAAAAATTTTTAAAAAATTGCAAATTTCCAAGTTTCAATTTCTCTACTTTTATAATACATAGTAATACCTACAAAATAGTTATTACTTTACATTCCCCATATGTCTACTTCATGTTTGGATCAATTTGGGGATGATATTTTATTTTTGGGGGATGTTACAAGACTTAGAAGTTTAGAAGAAAAACAAACTTTTTAGGGACCAGTTCAGGTCTGAAGTCACTTTGTGAGGCTTACATAATAGAAACCACCCAAAAATGACCCCATTCTAGAAACTACACCCCTCAAGGTATTCAAAACAGATTTTACTAACTTTTTTAACCCTTTAGGTGTTGCACAAGAGTTATTGGCAAATGGAGATGAAATTTGAGAATTTAAAATTTTGGGCAAATTTTCCATTTTAATAAATTTTTTCCAGTAACAAAGCAAGGGTTAACAGCGAAACAAAATGCTATATTTATTGCCCCGATTCTGTAGTTTGCAGAAACACCCCATATGTGGCTGTAAACTACTGTACGGGCACACAGTAGGGCGTAGAGGGAAAGGTGCGCCGTATGGTTTTAGGAAGGCAGATTTTGCTGGACTGTTTTTTTTTTACACCATGTCCCATTTGAAGCCCCCCTGATGCACCCTTAGAGTAGAAACTCCATAAAAGTGACCCCATCTAAGAAACTACACCCCTCAAGGTATTCAAAACTGATTTTACAATTTTTGTTAACCCTTTAGGTGTTGCACAAGATTTAATGGAAAATAGAGATACAATTTAAAAATTTAACTTTTTTGGCAGATTTTCCATTTTAATATTTTTTTTCCAGTTACAAAGCAAGGGTTAACAGCCAAAAAAACCTCATTATTTATGGCCCTGATTCTGTAGTTTACAGAAACACCCCATATGTGGTCGTAAACTGGTGTACGGGCAAACGGCAGGGCGCAGAAAGAAAGGAATGCCATACGGTTTTTGGAAGGCAGATTTTGCTAGACAGTTTTTTTGGACACCATGTCCCATTTGAAGCCCCCCTGATGCACCCCTAGAGTAGAAACTCCAAAAAAGTGACCCCATTTTAGAAACTACGGGATAAGTTTGAAGTTTTGTTGGTACTAGTTTAGGGTACATATGATTTTTGGTTGCTCTATATTACACTTTTTGTGCGGCAAGGTAACAAGAAATAGCTTTTTTGGCAGCGTTTTTTTATTTTTTTATTTACAATATTCATCTGACAGGTTAGATCATGTGGTATTTTTATAGAGCAGGTTGTCACGGACGCGACGATACCTAATATGTATACAATTTTTTTATTTATGTAAGTTTTACACAATGATTTCATTTTTGAAACAAAAAAAATCATGTTTTAGTGTCTCCATAGTCTGAGAGCCATAGTTTTTTCAGTTTTTGGGCAATTATCTTAGGTAGGGTCTCTTTTTTTGTGGGATGAGATGACGGTTTGATTGGCACAATTTTGGGGTGCATATGACTTTTTGATGGCTTGCTATTACACTTTTTGTGACATAAGATGACAAAAAATTGCTTTTTTTACACTTTTTTTTTTTTTTTTAACGGTGTTCATCTGAGGGGTTAGTTCATGTGATATTTTTATAGAGCCGGTCGATACGGACGCGGAGATACCTAATATGTATACTTTTTTTTTATTTATGTAAGTTTTACACAATGATTTCATTTTTGAAACAAAAAAAATAATGTTTTAGTGTTTCCATAGTCTAAGAGCCATAGTTTTTTCTGTTTTTGGGCGACTATCTTGGGTAGGGTATGATTTTTGCGTGATGAGATGACGGTTTGATTGGTACTATTTTTGCGTACATGCGACTTTTTTGATCACTTTTATTACCTTTTTTGGGAAGTTAGGTGGGCAAAATTTAAATTTCCTCATAGTTTTTATTTTTTTATTTTTATGGGGTTTACCATGCGGGGAAAGTAACATGACCATTTTATAGATCAGGTCGTTACGGACGTGGCGATACCTAATATGTGTAGTGTATTTTATTTTTTAAAATTTTGATTCAGTGATAAATGTTTTTTTTTTTAATCTTAACTTTTTTCACTTTTTTTTTCACTTTTTTTTGACCCAGACCCACTTGGTTCTTGAAGATCCAGTGGTTCTGATGTCTGTATAATACAGTACAGTACACTATATAGGGTATTGTACTGTATTTTACTTATACTTTGTCTGAACAGATCTATGCCTTTAGCACAGATCTGTTCAGCACCATGGACAGCAGGATGCCTGAGAAGGCGTCCTGTTGCCATGGGAACCTTCCCCGTCTGCTCAGTTGTGGCCACAACTGCGCAGACGGGGACGGGTAAGGAGGGGGGCCGTCTGGGGGCTCCCTCCCTCTGTCACCACATCCTGTCTGGGGGCTGCAAAGGCACAGCAGCCCCCCGATGGGAGAGGGAGGGAGCCCCCTCTTACTGTTAACTTTTTCCATACAGCGGTCCGTACGGACCGCGGTATGGAAAGGGTTAAACGGCTGACATCGCATCACAGATGTCAGCCGTTTATACCAGAGTGTCAGCAATGTGCTGACACTCTGGTATACCCACTGAACACCAATAATTATTCAAGAGGAGGCGGGCGGGGGATCCCGCACCGCCTGCAACACCCCCCCTGCACCACCCGCCGCCATAAAATCATTCAGGGGTGCAGGTGGGGTGAAAAAAATTGTGAAAAAATTTTAAAGTTTGATCCCCGCGGTCCCTGATCAGAATCGGCAGGAAGCGCAGCAAACCGCAGATCTAAATTGACCTGCGGTTTGCCGTGATCGCCGATACAGGGGGGTCACATGACCCCCCCCCCGGCGTTGTGACAGGATGCCGGCTGAATGATTTCAGCCGGCATCCTGTTCGGATTAACACCCGCAGCGCCGCAATCTCATTTTAAACTCATGACGTACCGGTACGTCATGGGTCCTTAAGGACTCAGGAAACATGCCGTACCGGTTTGTCATGCGTCCCTAAGGGGTTAAAGAAGACATAAAGGATCTAATCTTAGAAAGTAATGGAGTGTAGTTAAGTTTAAACAGTAGGTCCAGATCAGCAGGGACTTGAACACCCAGAAACGTAATTGCTGTTGTGGGCCATTTAAAAGGAGAGGAACGTTTGATTGGGGCTAAAGTGGTGGTTGAAATGTTAATCGGGAGGGCCTCTGATTTAGAAAAATTAATCTTGAAATTAGAGATCATACTATACTGGCTAAATATGGACATGATAATGGGGAGGGTTTCAGTCGGGTTGGAAATTATAATTAAGAGGTGATCAGAAAACGCTGCAGACCTATGATAATAATGACCAAGGGGAATACCTTGTATTTTGTTCAATTGTCTGATTTTTAGGAGGAGCATCTCTAGACATAAGATGAAAAGGGAAGGGGAAAGGGGACAACCTTGCCTAGTCCCATTTCTGATGGGGAAGGCATCCGACAGGGCACCATTTACCAATACTTGCGCCATAGGACAGGAATATAGTGAAAAAATTGCTGTAAAAAAAACAGAGGGGAAACCAAATTTCATTAATGTAGCTTTCATAAATTCCCAGTTGACCCTGTCGAATGCCTTCTCTGCATCAGTACCCAAAAGCAACATGGGTGTATTCTTTACTTGGGCATTATGGATCAGGTGTATTAGTCTCCATATATTGTGCTTCCCCTCCCTTCCAGGGACAAACCCTACTTGTTCAGGGTCAATAAGTTTGTTTAATAGGGGGGATATTCTACAGTATATGCCAGCAATTTAGACAACCATTTCAAGTCACAATTGAGTAAAGAGATGGGTCTATAGCTTCCACAGTCCTCAGGGTCTTTGCCTTCCTTGTGTAGAATTGTTATATGAGCCCTCAAGGCCTGGGGAGCTAAAGACGATCCTCCCAACAGCGAGTTGCAGAGGTCAGTAAAATGGGGAAGTAAGAACTGTTTAAATTTCTTGTAGTAGATAATTGGGAGTCAATCAGGACCAGGACTCTTCCCTACAGGGATGGAACTGAGGACTTTTTCTACTTCAGATATAGAAAAAGGTTTAAAGAGTTGCTGTCGTTCCTTACCAGATAGCGTAGGAGATTTAATTGAGGTTAAAAACTCCTCTATGAGAGATTCACATGGTTTTCCTTGTGAGTCGGGGTCCGCAGCTGGTGAAGGGAGATTATATAGTTTTGTATAAAATGTCTGGAAGGCTTTGGCAATGAGAGGGGTAGAGGAGACTCTTAAGGAAGGGCTGGACCATATTGATGAAACAAAGGTTTTTTCTCTCCTCCTTTTAATTAAGTGAGTCATCATTTTGTTCCCTTTGTCGCCGTGTTCATATATTTAACTTTTTAGGCGTAAGAGAGATCTAGCTTCCTTAATGTTAAGAAGGTCTTTGACCTTACGTCTAAGTGTGATCAACGCCTCTTTATGCACATCATAATGTGTTAATTTGTGCATTTTTTCTTGCGTTTGAATCTGAGAGAGCAACGACATCAACTCCTTTGTGGTTTTCTTTTTAACATAAGAACCTAAGGCTATCAGTTCGCCCCTTATATAAGCCTTATGAGCTTCCCACAGTATTGGGGTAGAAGTTTCGGGTGTAGTATTAGTTTTGAAGTAATTTTCTAGTTTTTCTCCTAATGCCTTTAGGCGTGTCTGCGTTTCAAGAAGTGTGGTATTCAACCTCCATGACCAAGCTTTATGTGGGAGACATTGGCGAGAGAGAGATGAAAGCACACTTGTGCTGAAACGCGTCACTATGCCACTTGAATATGTGACTGAATAAATCTACATTGTGATCTACATCTTTGCGAAGTGCCGGTCTTCTTCTCTGAAACGTTTGTTTGGACACCATTCCACGGACACGCGCACCGCAAATTCAAAGAAGGTAGTGCCGCCATGTTTTCTACTAGAATTGGAGAGAGAGTGACATCATGACGGGGGCCTGATCTGATATCACCAGATTTCCAATATCTGCACTCTTCACCAATGTTATATGGGAGTCGGGTAAGAATAGGTAATCAATTCGACTGTATGAGTTGTGGACGTGTGATGAAAAAAGTGTAATCCCTGTCCGTGGGATAGATAGACATCAACCAGACACATCTCCGCCATCGCCATCATCAATTTCACCATTTGTTTCCTAGGAATTTGGGAGGATCCTTAGGAGGAAGTGTCTAATGAGATATTAAGATCACCACCCACTATCAGCATGCCCTCAGTATAGTCCCTAATCGTCTTGAGCGTCCCTAGTAACCAAGGAACTTGGCAAGAGTTAGGTGTATATATACGTTGGCTATAGTGATTTTGAAATTAAAAATCGTGCCCTGTATAATGAGCAAACTTCCATCTGGGTCAATGTAGGATTTAACCAGACGAAAAGGGATGGAGGAACTGATGGCTATAGACACACCTCTAGAAGCAGATGAGTGTGTGGCATGAAACCATTGTGAATATTTAGATGTGGGTAGGGAAGGTATGTGGCTATGGTGCAAATGTGTCTCCTGCCACAAGACTATATCCGCTTTTTGTTTAAGTAGCAGGTTGAAAATCTGTTTCCTTTTTTGGGGAACATTAAGCCAGTTCATATTGTGGGACAATACATTTAAATTAGCCATAACCCCATGAGGAAAAGCCAATATAACTGCCTACTGTGAGCCTTTTAAAGGTGGGAACTAATAGGAACCAGACAGGGGGTTGGTAATGGTTATTGATATAATCAGTAACTGAGGTGCTTGCCTTTTAAAGGTGGGAACTAATAGGAACCAGACAGGGGGTTGGTAATGGTTATTGATATAATCAGTAACTGAGGTGCTTGCGTTTCAACGAGCCCAACCACATCATCCCCAAAGTGTAAATGGGGAGGACGGGCCCGGAGGAACACAACACCCCCGCTGGGAAGGGAGGAAAGCCATTGACAGCAAGACTAGCTGCATTTTTGTAAATAGCTAGGATTACACATATCATTGCATAACGGGTTCAAACAAGGAATAGTTCAAACAAGATCCTAAAATGTGAAAAAGCCATATAAAACCTTTCAAGACTATTTGTAAAGAAGTGAATTACAGATGCAGTTCACCATCCACTAAAAGGATAATGGATTAGTGAACTAGGAGACATAAACCTACTGCAGACTATAACATAACAAGGGGAACATACGACCTGCAGTGAAACACATATCTGAATTGTTGAGAAAAATCAGTTAGAGGGTCGCCCGATGACCCCCTAGTGTCGCGTCTGGTGTTGAGGAGTAGAGGCGACTGTAAATCTATAGCTAGATAAGGCGGACTCCTGGCGATCTTCAAGTGTTCTTCCTGCTTCTTGGGGACTTTGGTTTCTTGACCACTTGCCACGTTGGAATCTCAGGTAAGTCCGGAATATGAAGTTCCTCTGGCACAGGCATCTAAGGCTGAACTTCCACTGGTGCAATATCAAGCTTGTCCCAAGCTGCTGTTAAGTCCTGTGGCGTTCTGATCACAATTTGCTGCCCTGCTTTGGAGGTAGCCAGGCCAAAGGGAAACAACCATCTCACTGGTAGCTTGTGCGCCCTGAGGGCATCTGTGACAGGTTTTACGGCTCTGCGTTTCGCCAGTGTGCTGGAGGCAAGGTCCTGGTAAAATTGCATTCGCGCCCCATTATAAGTGATGTCCTTAGTATCTCTTGCAGCGTGTAAAAGAGAGGCAGTGTCGAGATAATTTAGTAGGCCGCAAATCATGTCTCTAGGTGGGCCATTTTCTGGTGGTTTCGGCCGAAGATCTCTGTGGGCCCTTTCGATTATTATCTGTGAGGCTTTGTTTTCTCCCACAAGGGAAGCAAAGATAGCGGTGACCGCATTTGTAATCTCTCCCGGGGGAACGTCCTCAGACACACCTCTGATGCGGACATTTTTCCGCCTGCTCCTGTTTTCTTGATCCTCCAAGTGGAGGAGAGCGGAGGTAAGATAAGAGTTGTGGTCTTGCAGGACCTTACGCACGGCCTCGCCATGATTGACTATGGCCGCTTAAGTCTCCTCCAGCGCCAGTAAGCATCCCCCAATTTGTTTTAGCTCTGTTTAGATGTCTGAAATGTCCTTATGCAGAGGCTGGAGAGCTTTGTACAGTGTCTTTTTGAAGAAGGCTCTTGACAAAGGAAGATCTACGGCTTCTGCTCCTTCTGACATGGCGCAAGAGCTCTCTCCATCAGAGTCTTCCGCCTGCGTGGCTGCTCTGGCACCCTCCGGTGCCATCTTGGTTCTGTGTGCCGGTGAATAACCTCTCTTTTTGAGAAAGTGATCCATTTCAGATTGTGTGTGGCATGATTTCTGTGTGCCAGGAGTGTTCTCACTTCTATCTTTGTTAGTTTTCACCATGTTAGGGGGATAAGGCTTCCGTTATGCTGGAAAAGCAGCGGCGTCTGTGAGGAGCTCTGAGATCAAGCGTCCATCTCGGCTCGCGGCTAGCTCCGCCCCCGTATGCTGCTTTTTAAGGGTGATATTGGTAGCACCAGCTGTGTAACTGTAATGGTAGTGGCAGTAGGGGTAATGGAAGAAGAAAATAGAAAGCTGTGGTGGCAGCAGCAGTAGCAGCCATACGGTACAGAACATTATGCTAGGCAGGCAGACAGTGGCAGTGCCAGAATGACAGCAGCAATAGCAGCAGCTTTATTGTAAGGGACATTAAGGTAGACAGACAGACATCGACAGTGGCATGATGCCAGCACCATACAGTACAGAACATTATAGGCAGGCAGACAGTGTCAGTGGTATGATTTTGGCAGAAACAGAAACAGGTGTATGGAACTGTCTACAGCCGTATGCCTGCCATGTATGGAGCATGATGATAGGCAGGAAGACAGTGGCATGATTTCAGTGGCAGCAGCAACAGCCATACCTTACGGAACATAATGATAGGCAGGCAGACAGTGGCAGTGGCACAATGTCGAAAGCAGTATCCAGATGGTACAGAACATAATGGTAGGGAGGTAGACAGAAGCAGTGGAATGAGGCAGCAGCAGCCTTGTGGTTTGGAACATGATTGCAGGCAGACAGCCGCAGTGGCATCATGAAGGCAATGGTAGCCCTATGGTACATAACATGTTGTTAGGCAGACAGACAGCAGCAGTGGCATGATGGGCCATGGTCAGCAATGGCAAATCTATTCATCATCCTCAGCCGAAGGTGAGAGAAAATATTCAGACATCCGTTACTCTTTCTCAGATGACACTGAAGGCTGGACAAGACAGTACAAAGAAAGTTTACTGGGACAGTTTCAACCATTGTTTCAATCTTGCTACCCAGATGTAGAACTGAGCCGGGGTATTGAGGCAGTACTGCTCTGTTTCCTGATTTGCATCAGCCTGGGTTGGAACATAGAAAAATTTCAACATCATATTGATGATACTGAACTGGCTGGTGTGGTTTCTGCTGCTTGTGGTAGTGGATATGGCTGGAAGTGAGAGGCTCTGCAGGAGACTGAGATGGGCCTCCTGGTCAGACACACAGGCAACAGGTGTTTGCTCTCTGAAAGCTGTGGCAAGTCAAGTACACAGTTTATCTTGGTAATAAAGTAATTTGGCCTCTCTTTCGGCAACAGCAAAATATTCCTATATTTTGTTTTGGTAGAGAGGGTCTAAAATCATGTCTATCCAGTAATCATCAGATTGTGTGATAGTAAGTATACTCTTGTAATTACATAAGCAAGCAAGCATACAGCTTGCCATTCTCACCAGCGTGCCCAATGACTCAGTTCTTAGCCGCTCTGCCCCCAACTGAGAGGATAGGTCATCTTGGTTGGTATCGTCATTATCGACAGCAGCCTTGTGCTCCTGAGCAAGAGACTCTTCCTCCTCCTGCTCCTCCAGTGGTAGTTCCTTATCTTCATCTTCCACTTCCTCCTCCATGGGACTTTATTCATGTAGGTCCCCAACAGCTACAAGGAAGCCAAAATATGTGTTAGGGCTCTTTCACACTTGCGTTGTCTGGATCCGGCGTGTACTCCATTTGCCGGAATTACACGCCGGATCCGGAAAAACGCAAGTGAACTGAAAGCATTTGAAGACGGATCCGTCTTCAAAATGCGTTCAGTGTTACTATGGCACCTAGGACGCTATTAAAGTCCTAGTTGCCATAGTAGTAGTGGGGAGCAGGGAAGCAGTATACTTACCGTCCGTGCGGCTCCCGGGGTGCTCCAGAATGACGTCAGAGCGCCCCATGCACATGGATGACGTGATCCATGCGACACGTCATCCATGCGTGTGGGGCGCCCTGACGTCACTCTGAAGCGCCCCGGGAGCCGCACGGACGGTAAGTATCAATAGTGTCAATAGTTATGGATTACTTTATCACAAATCGCATTCCTTTGTAAGTAGCAGGCCCAATGACAGGTAATGGCGATCACGCCTCACCCCGTCATAGAATCCCTCAGATACCGCTAATTAGGGTTAAAAAAAATACATACTCACCTTATCCATTTGCTCGCGGAGAGGCCGTCACAGCCATCTTGATTGAAGAAACTACGCGGTGACATGTGGTATTTAGTGCTGTTTCTTCAACCTCAGGGATCTGTTCTGGGACCCATATTGTTTAATATCTTTATCAGCGAAATTGCAGAAGGCCTTGATGGTAAGGTGTGTCTTTTTGCTGATGACATAAAGATTTGTAAGAGGGTTGATGTTCCTGGAGGGATACACCAAATGGAAAAGGATTTAGGAAAACTAGAGGAATGGTCAAAAATCTGGCAACTAAAATTAAATGTTGATAAGTGCAAGATAATGCACCTGGGGCATAAAAACCCAATAGCAGAATACAAAATCAGTGATACAGTCCTAACCTCAGTATCTGAGGAAAGGGATTTAGAGGTCATTATTTCAGAAGACTTAAAGGTAGGCAGACAATGTCATAGAGCAGCAGGAAATGCTAGCAGAATGCTTGGGTGTATAGGGAGAGGCATTACCAGTAGAAAGAGGGAGGTGCTCATGCCGCTCTACAGAGCACTAGTGAGACCTCATTTGGAGTATTGTGTGCAGTACTGGAGACCATATTTCCAGAAGGATATTGATACTTTGGAGAAAGTTCAGAGAAGAGCTACTAAACTGGTACATGGATTGCAGGATAAAACTTACCAGGAAAGATTGAAGGACCTTAACATGTATAGCTTGGAAGAAAGACGAGACAGAGGGGATATGATAGAAACTTTTAAATACATAAAGGGAATCAACAAGGTAAAAGAGGAGAGAATATTTAAAAGAAGAAAAACTGCTTCATAGTTTTAAATTAGAGATGCAAAGGTTTAAAAGTAATATCAGGAAGTATTACTTTACTGAGAGAGTAGTGATTGCATGGAATAGCCTTCCTGCAGAAGTGGTAGCTGCAAATACAGGAGTTTAAGCATGCATGGGATAGGCATAAGGCCATCCTTTATATAAGATAGGGCCAGGGGCTATTCATAGTATTCAGTATATTGGGAAGACTAGATGGGCCAAATGGTTCTTATCTGCCAACACATTCTATGTTTCTAATATGGCCGCGATCACCTCTCAACAAGCAAATGGATGAGATGAATGTGTCCTGCAACCAAGGATCACAGTAACACAATGTTATGTTGCAGTAAGTTAAAATGAATGGGGTCGCATTGTGACCTGCAAGTTTATTACAACTACAATCAAAAAGTCAGTGCTAATCGAAGCAAACTGACTTTGATAAGAATTTAAGGAAAAAATTTATTTGCCATGAAGCTGAATTTCCTCTAGCTCACCCAACCCATATCGTCAGGGGTCAACGTGTATTGCCAGTTTACCTGGCTTCATCAGGGGTCACACACTCCCTCAAAGCTTTCCCTGATCTTCCTGAATTCTGCCCCTTGCCTAATCAGACTGTCTGTTAGCGTCTAAGCCAGGGGTGCACAACCTGCGGCCCGCGGGCCGCATGCGGCCCCCAGAGCCATAGTTTGCGTCCCCCGCCCCGCTGGGCAGAAACACAGCTGATCCTGCAATCAGCTGTGTTTCTGCACAGAGCGCCGCACAGCAGATGGATCACAGGTTTTGCTCCTGCACTGTAGCAGAAGCGAAAAGGGTCCCCGGCTATTAGTGAGAGCTGGGAAGCCGAGGAGAAGACAGAAGTGCTTTATTAGCGCTTCTGCCTTCTCCTCTATGAGCGCTCTCAGTGTGGACCCGGCGATCACGTGATCGCTGGGTGTCTCGGGAACAGAGGAGCGCTGCCCTAGTACAAAGCCTCCGCAGCAGGCTGGTTTCCCTGTAACTGGGGCTCCTTTGGATGCTCCAGTTACAGTGGAAATAGTACCAAAAAAAGTCACTTATTGTCTCCCAAAGGTCTTTCAGTGACCTCTTGGGGACAAATTGTGGTAAAAATATATTTTAAAAAAAGTTACAAAATGATTTTAAAAAATGTGAAAACAAAATAAAAAATATAATAAAATATAAATAAAATAAAAGAGAAATAAAATATTATGTGGCACAAAAAAATTGGAAATGATTTAAAAATAAAAATAAATAAAATACAATAGAAAGGAAAAAGTGCTTAATAAAAGAGTGTTCACTGTCCCACAACAGTCTTTTTATGACCCCTTGGGGGACATATTATGTGGCAAAAATATATTTAAAAAAAATTATAGAAAATTCAAAAAAATAAATTTATAAAATTTTAAAAAATAATACAATAAAATATTAATAAATTTCAAATAGAAGTAAAAAATAAAAAGGAAAAAGTGCAAAATTTAAAAAAGTGACAGTGTCCCCCAAGGTCTTTTTATGACCTCTTGGGGGACATATTATGTAGCAGAAATATGCATAAAAGAAAAAACACCCACACCAATCAAAACCGTCACCATTACCGCCCCATTCACGTGAAACTTTTCATATTATATAGCAAAACGGCCTACACGAAATAGGGAACTAATTATAATAATTTATTTTGGTGTCAGTTTGCATATTAAAAGAATAAGGAGATATAGTTTGAAAAAAATATACTTTTTAAAAACGTTTTGTACAGTTTCCCCTAAATAAAAATTGTTGCAAAAATTATTAGCAAGGTAATGTTTGGGATTGGCAGGAAATGGTAATAACCAGTGAGCTCCGTCCTCTGCAGTGAAGGAAAACGATGATTTATAAATAGGAGGCAGGATGGAAGGAAATGTCGCCACTTTTCTGATAAAATGATTTTTAATAAGTTCCTGCAGTATGGCCTCTGAAATAGAAGATTCATAATTACCTGCTCCACTCCGCTCTGGTCCTCTGCGCTGCCCCCGCTGCCTCCATCTTCCGATTCCTGCTCTGTTTACACCTGACAGTGCATAACCATGATCACTTGCACGGCTCCAGTCAATGACTGGCTTCAGCAGTGACACGTTGCTTGTGGCCACATCACCGCGTAAGCCAGTCATTGGTTGGAGTGGTGTATGACCATGTCCATGCACTGCCAGGTGTAAACAGCGGGGGCAGTTTTAAGGACCGGAGCGGCGGGGAGCAGGTAAGTATAACTCTTCGGTTTCAGGGGCTATGCTGCAGCATGAGATTTGGGACAATTACTGGGAACAAGTGTTCATAGGAGCGCTCATATCTTACATCTGGCCGGTATAATCGTTCAGCTGATCAGTCGATAAACAAGGAATCGCTCATTTGTCGGCTGATTTGCATATTTTATCAGGATGAAAGATGTCTGATTATCTGCAGCACATCTATCTGTGTAATCTAAATGAAGATGGAACGACTGTGGCAGCGATCACTCATCCCCAGTCACTTTGCACTGGCTTGTGTAATAGGCAGATGAGCGTTTTTTGAACATTTTTTATTTGCGGGCCCTTGAAATAGAGCGATGTGACAATGCGGCCCACAGACCAAAAAAGGTTGTGCACCCCTGGTCTAAGCCAATCAGGGCAAACCTCACCCATTTCCTCCTAGTGTCATGTGATCACTTATCTCCTTTTTTCCTCATGTTTTTGCCACCAGTATTCAAAGTAAAATGGAACAGTTTTTATGCAACTAGTCAGAAACTAATAGAATACAAACTTCAGATTTGTTTGGCTGATGAATTTTTGTTAAATTCATAGCAAATCCAATTAGGTTAGAATCGACTCACTCATCTCTAGTCCTAAACTACCAATGTTCCTCGGCAAAATGTGACCAAAGATAGAATTAGAATCCAAAAGATATGAAGGTTTACAGGATTTGCCTTTGAAGATTTTAGCTTACTCAGTCTAAAATATCTTATTTCATTTGATGTCTCAAGAAATGTATTCCATATTATTCACTATATTTGTGCAGATTGCAACCATGTAACATGTTTTAAAGCTGAAAATGCGAAAGTACTATAATTTATTTTGCCTGCTTATATTTTTAGTACTGCCAAACATCAAAGCAATGGCTTAAAATCGTTAATATCTATTATCTTCTCCCTTACACCACAAATAAACTGCATATATACAACTGGCCATTATAAAACTTATATGTGGCCATTTTTAGGTGTTGTCTCATTTGTATTCTGTACAGTATGTTTAGTTTGCAGATCTCCCAGATCTGCTGAGTGGAGAAGTGCAGACATGTAAAGAGCTGCCTATGAATGGTGCTGGCAACAAGTCAGATAGACAGGGATACTGCAATGGAAACAATGACAGCAATGATAGGGCCCACATATTGAGGAAAGGTCTGGAAACCTGCCCCACTATGTCTCACATAATCTTTTTTAGCGCTCAGTAGAACCCTGATGGCGGACTATCCTTAGCAATGCTCAGTATGTTACTGAGGAGACTCTTCATACCTTCTTTTATAGCCAAAAGAAAAACATTTCCCTAAAAAAGTATATAACAAAACTGTTTAACATCTCTTTCCCTACACAGTATTAAAAATAAACTGAAACAGCTGTTAAACTTAAACTATTTTGGTATCTCTGTGTATTATAGCTTCCATTTTCAGGGAATTTTGACAAATAATATTTGAATAGGCTATTTGAGAAGCTGGGTGCATTTTGTCTAAATAATCTTGAAGATGTTCAATCACGTTCAGTCAGTTGCAGACTGGTATCTGGGCTGGTCAATGGAGCAGGTGGCTGTTTTACACATTTTACACATATTATACTGGCCCATGTACGTTCCGCAATTTTCAATAGGACATGCTCTATATTTTATGCGGGGCTACGGATGTTGACTGCACACAGTGTCCGCTGTCCTCACGCTGTCCTCATATTTTTCAACCCCATTGAAATTAATGGGTTCGCACCTGTTCTGCAAAATTGTGGAACAGATGCGGACTCATTCATACGGTCGTGTGAATGAGTCCTAACAGAAAGACCTGCATGGAGGTAGCCTTTCTCTTTGACATTAGTTGTCCTAATTGAAAAGCTGCATTAAAGTGTCCCTTTTATTGTAATATCTTGTCAAGTTTTACATGGGCTTAGAAAAACAGCTACCATGAAGGGGGTAGAGTTGCCAAGACAATGCTTGTCGGAGTTGTAGATAATTGAAGAATTTTTCATCACTCATGTAAGTGCTGACTCACTTGTTCACTAGGGAATATGCCCTCAGTCGTAGAGTCTCAAGGTTCGACAATAAAGGTCCCAGCAGGGCTTGTTCAGGTTGCAGCTTATTACTGGGTGGGTGTCACAGGGTGAGAGCAGGGTGAGTCTGTAACACTGGATGATTTTTACAACCAAATATATACCTAGTGGTCCTACATAACACCTATTGTTTACCCCAGCAACATCACACCTATTTACAAACCCCGAAAATTGCCTGAATAGCAACAGCTGTGCTTCCCAACCACCTCAACCAATCATTATCCCACATCACACACTTGTCCTGCCACTGGAAGTCTCTGGAACATTGTATTATACTGCTCTCTCCTACAATGGTAAGCTTCCTTTTAAGTTTCATGTACAGATCCTATGACAATTAAGATGAACTGGAATTAGAATAGGAGCCATGCACAATACACTATTGTACCATCCAATGTGCTTCCTTCAACTCTCTGTGATGTAAGATCATGCAAGAGATTGCATTTAACTGCAACAAACCATCAGGAAAAGAATTACAGCCTAAATTAAGCTTTTTGTTAGGCAAATCTGATGTCTGGCAGTGGAGCAGACTACTGAAGTTACTGTATCCGGCATAGCGGCACACTGCTGGGCACCACTAGATCCCCATTCAATATAATGGGATCAAGGAGTTTACCGGCATAAATACTAGCTTTCTACTGGGGGGAAAAATGCATTTACAACTGATAATTAAGGACATTTGTAAGGATGTGATTAAACTAGATTTGCATTTATTTTATTTTTTTTGTAAATACTTTATTTTCCTTATTTTTTTATTCAAATTTGATAAACATTTCAGTTACAATCTGATAATTTTCTCGCAATCGACATAGGGCTAAGGTAGCCGTAAATAACAGTTGTTACAAAATATATATGATGTACATATATGTTTAAGAGGAGATCTCCTTTGGTTACAAATGTACATATATTTTGTCTTCTAGCATCAGATATCCTGAATATAATATTCTGGGTTGCCCTGGATGTCAAGCCTATTGTTGCTTAATAGAATCAGAACCTTCAGAAGGAACAAGGAGGGGTGGGGTAATGTAAAGGGGGGGGGGGGGCAGCCAATTCTTCCGTATCTTTTCTAGATAGCTATAATCTGCTTTTCAGTTAGTTTTAACTTGATTTCATACTTTTCACATTGAGTCAGTATATTACATCCAACTCACTCCTCCTGTGAATTCCTATCCATCAGTCTTGACAATTTCCCAGAATCTCCAGACTTTTAGGAAGTTATCATAGCTTCTATTTATCCAGCTAGTCTATTCTTCAGTTCAAGTTGTAAATTTGATCTACCTTTGCTTTCCGAACTTTGTGATCCGGGGGCAGGCCCACCATGTGTGTGATATAGAGCCCACTCCTTCACCACATCTCCAGCACCGCTGGGAATCAGAAAGCCCTCTTTTGAATAAGAACTCTGGTGTTCTGTACCATCTAGAGAGAAGTTTAAAATGGTTCTCTTGTAGGCGGACACATTGTGAAAACCTGTGAGAGGTTGCTAGTATCTTTTTTGTCTCCTGTTCTGAGAGCTCAATATTTAGCTCTTTTTCCCATGCCAATAAGTACAGTGGTTTTGTAGCCTCACCTCGACTCCCCAGCACCAAGCAGATCTCAGAGATCTTCCTTTGTTTTCAATAGTTGTCAATAGAGTCTCTAGGTCGGTAAGGTGTTTACTTTAAAATCTGAGAAATTGCCAAATTCCTCCAGTTTCTTTTCTAAGTTATTTAATCCCACATTATGGTTTGTTATGAGAAACAGGAGGTCATCTGAAAATGCTGTGCATTTTAGCTCTCTCTCTCCATATTTGATTCCTGCTATTTCTGGGTCCTGTCTGACCGCTTGTAGAAGCGTCTTGGCTACCAGGATAAACAGGGACGGGGATAGGGGGCAGCCCTGTCTAGTGCCATTCGTAATTTCGAACGTTGGTGAGAGTGTGCCGTTAACTTTCAACCTAGCATTTGGTTGTTCGTATAGAGTGAATATAGCGTCAATAAAGGGCTCTGGAAGGGCAAATTTATTGAAGGTTGCTCGCATGTATCTCCAATTCACCCTATCGAACGTTTTTTCAGCATCAATTCCTAGCAATACTAATTGCAGTTTTCTTGTTTGAGCAATATGGATAGAGTGAAATACTCGGTGAGAGGTGTCCCTACTCTCTCTCCCCTTTACGAACCCCGCCTGTTCAGTACCTATCAAATCCGGGAGGATCCCACCCACCCAGTATTTTCGCCCCAAATTTTTAAATCGAGGTTCAGTAGCGAGATAGGCCTATAACTGCCACACTGCTGTGGATCCTTACCTTCTTTGTGTATCAGGGTTACAAAGGTTTCTTGTGTTTGTCGTGTCAGCAATTCTCCCTGCATGAGGGAGTTGCATACCTCTGTAAGTTTGGGGATGAGCATATCCTCAAATTTTTTATAATAGGCCAAGGGGAGTCCATCCGGACCAGGGCTTTTACCTGGGGGAAAGCTGTTTATTATACACCTGATCTCCTCTGGTGAAATCGGGTTTAGTAAATAAGATGCTCCTTCAGGTGAAAGAGAGTGTAGGTTCAGAGAGCCAAGAAATTTAGTGATGTTCTCCTTCCTAGTGTTTGCGCTATCACTGTCTTCATTTTTATTAAGGTTATATAACGCTGCATAAAACTTTTGAAAAGTTTTTGCTATAGTAGGGGTGTCTGAGTGAATATTTCCTTTTGCATCTTTGATTTTGGGTATGTGTGTCATTTGTTTAGTTTTTTTGAGTAGTGAGGTCATCATTTTCCCCCCTTTATTGACGTGTGCATATATTTTATGCTGAAAATATAACATCTGTTTTGCAGCTTTTAGGGATAGGAGGTTGTGTAGTTTGAGTCTAAGGTTCTTCAGGTCTTCCTGGAAAGCCCTACTTTTAGATTGCTTGTTTAGTTTCTCTAGGGCTGCTATTTGGGCAAGGAGCGAATCTATCTCTTTTTGTTGTTCCTTTTTGACCTTGGTACCCAGGGCTATGAAAATTCCTCTAATATAAGCTTTGTGCGTTTCCCAAATGACTGTGTGTTTACTGTGTGCAGGAGAGTTAACTGCAAAGAAAGTCTCTAAGTGAGACCTAACCTGCTCCGAATTCTGTTTGCTGTTTAGGAGTGATTCATTCAGCCTCCAATTCCAATCTCTCTTGAGCAGGGAGGCCAAGGTGAGGTTCGCCGTGCATGGAGCATGGTCTGAGATCCTGATGCTTCCTATCCCAGCAGCGCTAAAGAAGGGCAAAAGAGAGGCAGAGGTTAGTATATAGTCAAGTCTCTGATAGGATTTGTGCGGATTGGAATAGAAAGATAAATCTTTAACTGTGGGATTAAGACATCTCCACACGTCTACTATATGTAACTCTTGCAATTTTGTATGCACTTTACCTATATGTTTTTGCGAAATGTGTGTTTTTGTGGTGGATGAGTCTACAAGAGGATTAAGGGTCAGATTAAGATCTTCCCCTAAGATTATCTGTCCTTCTGCAAATGTTTTAATTGTGTCCAGGCTTTTTATTAGCCATGGGACTGTGGATGTGTTAGGGGCGTACAGGTTAGCAAGTGTGAATCTGCGATTGCCTATGTCTCCTTTGAGTATCAGCAACCTGCCTTCTGCATCTGATTGTTGTTTTATGATGAACGGAATAGTATGATGTATTGCTATCGACACTCCTTTGGAGGCAAAGGTAGGGTGTGTGCCATGAAACCATTGTTTATATGGATGAGTATGCATTTTTGGTATTTTATCTTGGCGGAAGTGTGTTTCTTTGAGGAATATGATGTGTGTATGTAGTTTCCGAAGTGTGAGCATCAACTGACTACGTTTGGCTGGGGAGTATAACCCCTTAACGTTGAATGTTGTGACCTTTAAGTCACTCATAGTGTGTCCTACGTCTGAACGTTTGGTAGGATAGCTTGTGATATTTTTTAGTAAATTTTTTGAAAGGATCCCCTTTGTAGTTACTGAGGTATCCTATATAGGAAGAAGTCTGGCTGGTAGGAATAAGGAATTAGGTATGGGTGGGAAGGAAAACAAATACAAACACTGAAACCGTCACAAATTATGAACAGCAATGTAGAAGTAAATGAAATATAGCAGTAAGAGTAAACCGACTATGTACAAACCGGATTCCAAAAAAGTTGGGACACTATACAAATCATGAATAAAAACTGAATGCAATGATGTGGAGGTGCCAACTTCTAATATTTTATTCAGAATAGAACATAAATCACGGAACAAAAGTTTAAACTGAGAAAATGTACCATTTTAAGGGAAAAATATGTTGAATCAGAATTTCATGGTGTCAACAAATCCCCAAAAAGTTGGGACAAGGCCATTTTCATCACTGTGTGGCATCTCCCCTTCTTCTTACAACACTCAACAGACGTCTGGGGACCGAGGAGACCAGTTTCTCAAGTTTAGAAATAGGAATGTTCTCCCATTCTTGTCTAATACAGGCCTCTAACTGTTCAAAGGTCTTGGGCCTTCTTTGTTGCACCTTCCTCTTTATGATGTGCCAAATGTTCTCTATAGGTGAAAGATCTGGACTGCAGACTGGCCATTTCAGTACCCGGATCCTTCTCCTACGCAGCCATGATGTTGTGATTGATGCAGAATGTGGTCAAGCATTATCTTGTTGAAAAATGCAGGGTCTTCCCTGAAAGAGATGACGTCTGGATGGGAGCATATGTTGTTCTAGAACCTGAATATATTTTTCTGCATTGATGGTGCCTTTCCAGACATGCAAGCTGCCCATGCCACACACACTCATGCAACCCCATACCATCAGAGATGCAGGCTTCTGAACTGAGCATTGATAACAACTTGGGTTGTCCTTGTCCTCTTTGGTCCGGATGACATGGCGTCCCAGATTTCCAAAAAGAACTTCGAATCGTGACTCGTCTGACCACAGAACAGTCTTCCATTTTGCCACACTCCATTTTAAATGATCCCTGGCCCAGTGAAAACGCCTGAGCTTGTGGATCTTGCTTAGAAATGGCTTCTTCTTTGCACTGTAGAGTTTCAGCTGGCAACGGTAGATGGCACGGTGGATTGTGTTCACTGACAATGGTTTCTGGAAGTATTCCTGAGCCCATTCTGTGATTTCCTTTACAGTAGCATTCCTGTTTGTGGTGCAGTGTCGTTTAAGGGCCCGGAGATCACGGGCATCCAGTATGGTTTTACGGCCTTGACCCTTACGCACAGAGATTGTTCCAGATTCTCTGAATCTTCGGATGATGTTATGCACAGTTGATGATGATAGATGCAAAGTCTTTGCAATTTTTCGCTGGGTAACACCTTTCTGATATTGCTCCACTATCTTTCTGCGCAACATTGTGGGAATTGGTGATCCTCTACCCATCTTGGCTTCTGAGAGACACTGCCACTCTGAGAAGCTCTTTTTATACCCAATCATGTTGCCAATTGACCTAATTAGTGTTAATTGGTCTTCCAGCTCTTCGTTATGCTCAAATTTACTTTTTCCAGCCTCTTATTGCTACTTGTCCCAACTTTTTTGGGATTTGTTGACACCGTGAAAATTGGAATCAACGTATTTTTCCTTTAAAATGATACATTTACTCGGATTAAACGTTTGATCTGTCATCTACGTTCTATTACAAATAAAATATTGACATTTGCGATCTCCACATCATTGCATTCAGTTTTTAATCACAATTTATTTAGTGTCCCAACTTTTCTGGAATCCGGTTTGTAGTTCTTTGCTAGAAATGATACTTGCGTCTCTACGTAGTCGGCCTCAATAGACACATCTATGTCTATTTGAGTAAAAGGAACCCCTATAGATGTTATATATTGAATGTTAGAATGTTAGGGGGAAGGCCCGTCAGAAACTGCAGACTCTCCGAAATATCTGTAACTCAGGCAAGGGCAAAAAACCTCTGCATAAGTCCCAGATAAAATCTTATATTATGAGGCGGTAGGGAAATTTGTATTTAACTTGTAGCCTTACAGCCTGCCTCAGGCTGAAAGCCAGAGCTATTATCAAACATTTTATAATAACCTGAAACATTTGAGAACATTCTGGAAGAAGATGGTCACCATAACATTGCATTATATTGTACTATATTATATATTATATTACCCCGCAGATTTTTCCAATTCCCTGGAAGACTATTGAGTCAAGGTAAGGGGGACATTGAAGGAGGAGAGGAAATGGGAGGTGGGGGGGGGGGGCGAAGGGGTTTGGGGGGGGGGGGAGAGAAGGCAAAAGTGAGCTTCTAATACTGACTCCTAATAGTGGATGTGTAACTGTCATACAGTTACCAGATGTGTCTCCAGGAGGTAGTCTGGAGTGATCTTGCAATTATAATATATAGTTAAGCTACTTAAATAGCACATTTTCTGAGGGGAGAGAAGATTTTTTTATTTTTGTTTTTGTTTTAATTTCTTAGATTGTTGGCGGGTCTTGAGGTAATACAGATTGTTACCTCATATTAACCTATCAAACCCTGGGCCTGTCATTAAATCCCTATCCTAAGCAGGTCAGGGGAATGAGCATAACCAGGTGGCCACTTCTAACTGGAGCACTGAAGAACCTCTATTTCTTTAGTTAACTAGATTTGCATAAAAAAAAAAAAACTGTTGGAGTAGAGGAACATAATTTTGAACTTAATGAGTTGAAGATATCAAGAAGTTGAAGACAAAGTATGACGGATCCCCCCACCAATTTCTGGATCACTTTGCAGCTTGGCTTCCTCACTTCCTCTCTGCTGAATCACCAACTCTTATTATGGGTGATTTTAATATCCCCATTGATGATCCCATCTCCCCATCAGCTGCTCACTTTCTCTCTTTAACCCCCTCTGTTGGCCTATCACAACTTACTTCCTCTGCCACGCATGAACAGGGCAATATACTTGATCTCGTCTTCTTCCGTCACTACTCAGTCTCAAACTTTAGTAACTTATCCTTCCCACTTACTGACCACAATCTTCTTTCATTTACCATAAAGACCTCTCACTTTTCTCATGACAATCCTACTTTTCACACTTACAGAAACCTACACACCATTAACTGCCAGCAACTTATTAACACCCTACAACTAGCTCTTACCCCAATCACTCCCTCCCCTGTCCAAAACTTGGCTGCCAATCATTACAACCACCACGTGTAATTCAAGAGAAGATCCCGGCAGCTGGGATCTTCTCTTGAATTACACGTGGAGTTTCACTACTTCCCGCTGCAGCACGAATGCCGTGGTCGAATCCCGGCAGACTTATACAATTACATAAAATCATTACAACCAGACCCTCAAAACCACCCAGATGAAGTTTCTCCAATATCAATCAGACCCTCTCGACACAGAACACGGCAGCCCTGGCACACACCTGAAACACGTTTTCTCCAGCACTGCTCCAGATGTGCAGAACGCTTATGGAGAAAATCGCAAATATCAGCAGACTTCCTCCATTATAAATTTATGCTCAAAACATATAATTCGGCTCTCAACATTGCCAAACAAAAGTACTTCACCTCTCTCATCTCCTCGCTCTCAAATAACCCAAAATGACTTTTTGACACTTTTCACTCCCTTCTAAGCTCTAAAGTTCCAGAACCTGTCACTGACCTCTGCGCTGATGGCATGGCCACTTACTTCAGAGAAAAGATTGGCAGTATCCGGCAGGAAATAATCTCCCAGTCCCCAAATAATTTCAATCCTCCTCCCTCCAATTCCTCCACATGCTCTCTCTCCTTTTTTGAACCTATAACAGAGGAAGAAGTTTCCCGCTTCTCTCTTCTTCTCGACCCACGACCTTTAGCAGTGATCCTATTCCATCACACCTCCTCCAGTCCCTCTCCCCAGCTGTCATCACTAGAGATGGCCCGAATAGTTCGCTGGCGAATAGTTCCCGGCAAACATAGCTTGTTCGCGTTCGCCGCGGCGGGCGAACATATGCGATGTTCGGTCCGCCCCCTATACATCATAATTGAGTAAACTTTGACCCTCTACCTTACAGTCAGCAGACACATTCCAGCCAATCAGCAGCAGACCCTCCCACCTCCTGGACAGCATCCATTTTAGATTCATTCGGAATCTGCATTCTCAGTGAGAGGAGGGACAGTGCTGCTGCTGCTGATTCAATAGGGAAAGCGTTAGCTAGGGCAGTGTTCTGTGTCCACAGACTCATCTGCTGTAAGGACAGCATCCTGACAGCACCCCAAAAAGATTTTTTTTTATTTTTTATATATATATATATATATATATATATTGCAGTTGCCCGCCCGTGTGTGAGAGGCTGCAGGCTCAGTCACAGACAGTATTGTGTGCACACCATTCATACAGGGTGTGACAGAAAATACCTTGCAGATAAAAAAAAATTCTATTTAATATTTTTCTGTGATCTAATCACAGTTGCAAGCCCGTGTGTGTCAGGCCCACACAGACTGTATTGTGGCCACTGGCTAGGCCTCCACTTATACCGTTACAGGGTGTCACTCACTCAAATACCTTTCAGATAAAAAAAAATATATTTAATATTTTTCTGTGATCTAATCACATTTGCAAGCCCGTGTGTGTCAGGCCCACACAGACTGTATTGTGGCCACTGGCTAGTGGCTAGGCCTCCACTCATACTGTTACAGGGTGTCATTCACTCACAAATACCTCGCAGATAAATAAAAATTTTATTTAATATTTTTCTGTGATATAATCACAGTTGCAAGCCAGTGTGTGTCAGGCCCACACAGACTGTATTGTGGCCACTGGCTAGGCCTCCACTCATACCGTTACAGGGTGTCACTCACTCACAAATACCTCGCAGATAAAAAAAAAATTCTACGCAGTGACCGTGGCGTGGATTCAAACAAAGGGGAGGTAGCCAGCGTTTTTTAACCATCTCCCCGTTCGAAAAATCAATTTAATAAATGGACCCCAGATTGGGGACGTAACAGGGATTAAACTGATGAGAAGAGAGAACTACAGAAAATACCACTCATATCGGGTTGGACAGTAAATTGCACGGCACAGACGCAGTGACCGTGGATTCACACAAAGGGGAGGGAGGCAGCGTTTTTTTAACCATCTCCCCGTTCGAAAAATCAATTCAATTCACCTTTCCGGGACCCTTGGTGTTGTACGTGGCTGGGTGGAGGAAGAAACCTTCAATGACATCAACGGGACATGGCTAGCTTGGTATCCAACCTTGTACAAATGGGGAGTTTGCGGTTGGGCAAATGGACTGTTTGCGGTTGTTTGCGGTGCATTAAAAGGGGAGTTTGGTCTGTCAATGTCTGTGAAGCGGGCGTAACCCTTACACTACCTGATCGATACAACATCATACCTGATAGTATACACACATTGGATGTTTTAAACCACGTTGTTCAAAAATAAATTGGATTATTAGGTGATTTACGCCCTTTATGGATTAAAATCCAACTCTGCGTCAACTATGTAATTTTCCATGAGAGTTTTGCCATGGATCCACCTCCGGCATGCCACAGTCCAGGTATTAGTCCCCTTGAAACAATTTTTCCATCACTACTGTGGCTAGAAAGAGTCCCTGTGGGTTTTAAAATTCGCCTGCCCATTGAAGTCAATGGTGGTTCGCCCGGTTCGCCCGTTAACAATTTTTAACCTCTCTCTCTCTCTTCTGGTATCTTTCCCTCCTCTTTCAAATACTCTATTATCACCCCACTACTAACGAAACCATCTCTTGACCCAACCTGTGCGTCTAACTACCGACCTGTTTCTAACTTTCCCTTCATCTCTAAACTCCTTGAACATCTTGTCAACTCTCGCTTAATAAGCTATCTCTCTGCAAACTCTCTTCTTGACCCATTACAATCTGCCTTCCACCTTCTTCACTCTACACAAACTGCCCTTACTAAAGTGTCTAACGATCTCCTAACAGCAAAAAGAAATGGTGACTATTCTCTACTGACTCTGTTGGATCTCTCTGCAGTGTTCAATACCGTAGACCATAAACTCCTCCTGCTCTCTCTTGGTTCTCTTCCTATCTCTCTGGTCGCTCCTTTAGTGTATCATTCGCTGGCTCTTCTTCTTCTCCTCTTGCTCTTGATGTTGGAGTTCCTCAGGACTCAGTACTAGGTCCTCTACTGTTCTCTCTCTATACAGCCCCCATCAGACAGACTATCAGTAGATTTGGCTTTCGATACCATCTCTTTGCTGACGACACCCAACTATACATTTCGTCCCCTGACATCACCCCCATCTACTAATTCACCTAAACTTGATATTTCAATTTCGGTCTGCAGCACTATCATAACTCCTGTGCAACATGCCCACTGTCTTGGGGCCACATTTAAATCCAATCTCTTCTTTGTTCCCCATATTCAATCACTTACACGCTCTTGTCGTCTGCACCTCAAGAATATCGCCAGAATCCGCCCTTCTCTTACGGTGGAAATGGCAAAAACTCTTGTTGTTGCCTTGATTCATTCTCGTCTTGACTATTGCAACGCAATACTAATCGGTCTCCCTCTTACTAAACTCTCCCCCCTTCAGTCTGTTCTAAATGCTGCAGCCAGGCTCATCTATCCATCTAACCGCTACACTGATGCTACTAGCCTTTGCCAGTCACTTCACTGGTTGCCAGTCACTTCACAGAATACAGTTCAAACTTCTCACCCTCACCCACAAAGCTCTCCACAGTGCTGCACCTCCATATATCAACTCCCTCATCTCCATCTACCACCCTACTCGTGCTCTCCGTTTTGTTAGCGACCTAAGATTAATAACCTCCATAATTCGTACCTCTCACTCCCGACTTCAAGACTTTTCTCGAGCTGCACCTACTCTCTGGAATACTCTGCCCCGGAATACTACGTCAATCCACAACTTCTCCACCTTCAAACGTGCCTTAAAAACACATCTTTTCAGGCAGGCTTATCAAGCTACCTAAACTGACTATTCCCCGATTAAACCTCTCCCCACCAACTCCTCTGGCCTAAACTCGATCCTCTAGTAGTCCCAAACCCTAAGCAGATCGGCCGGCACCACTCCTGTCAGTTCAATAATGGCTCAAATCCTACTTATCACAATCAACTACCTTATGTGTCACCCCCAATTCCTCATAGATTATAAACTCTTGCGAGCAGGGCCCTGACTCCTAGTGTTTCACTTGCATATTATCCAGATATTTTTGTTTTGTATATGAACCCTATGAACTTGTAAAGCACTGCGGAATATTGTGGCATGGCCGAAACCCCTGCGAACGAGCAGTGTATAATGCTATGGAAAAATAAAACAAACCAGCAAAGGAAGCAATATGGACTATCACAATATATTATTAAGTGGCTTGGATTAACTCTACCTACATGATAAATTCCATTTGCTAAAGTGAGACAACCCTTTTAAAGGCGAAGACATGCCTAATTGCTCTATCAACAGCTCTGAGAATTCATCTACTGAAATGCATAGTGGCACTCAGAAGAAGGAACACATGATTCTGTGTTCTTCTAACTGTAAAGGGAAATATACTTCTATTTTAGGGGATCTATTACCGAAGAGGGAATGCTCTGGAGTCATCAAGCTAGAGAAGTTCATCACAAACAATAGAGACAAAATCCAAGGCCAAGAACAGCAGGAGAAGCTGAGTGAACAAGATGTCTATATTTCTGCTAAGCCAGTGACAGGTAGTGAGCTATGCCTAATTTAAAATGGGCTAGGGTTTGTTCTTTATGCAGAAAATTGGGAAATTTGATGTTATTGTGGACTTTTAAAGTGTAACTGTCATTCTTTTTTAATTTTGTACTATTATTTTTGTCTTCTGTTTACATAACAGTGGAGACTTGCTAACACTGACTGTGTTATGTAAACAGAAGACAGAGGAGCATTGATAAGGCACAAAATGGGCGACTTTAGAGCTATTTTTCTAATAGAAATTTCAGTAATTAAAGTATATTACAAAAATGGTCAGCATCACTGCCCCTATACATTGCAAATATAAAAAAAAAATTACAGTTACACTTTAAAAGTTTTGTTTAGGGCTTCAGTTAAGGCCTCATGCACACAGTTGTTTTTTGTGTCTGCAAATTGTGCGTCCGCTAAAAAAAACGGATCAGTTTTTTTTGAGGATCCGTTTTTTTCCACAGATCCCTTGTAATAAATGCCTATCCTTGTCCGCAAATGTGAAAAAAGTAGGACATGCACAATTTTTTTTGCTGACGGGAAACATGGACGACGGACGCGGAACACAAACGGATGAACTATCAGCATTTTTTTTGCTGACCCATTGAAATGAATGGGTCCCCATCCTATCCGCTAAAAAAAATGGAACGGAGGCCGAGAAAAACAACTGTCGTGTGCATGAGGCCTTAGAATGTATTTCTACAATGTGAGAAGTAATACGTAACATACTTGTACGTTTATGGTTACATAGTCAGTTCTATCCAGAGGTGACTACTGTATTACTGACATTATAGAGAAATGTAAAGCATACGATAACATTGTTAAATATCGTTTAAAGAAAAATAGAATTTGGGGCTATTAGATGTTTAAAACAGGATTATACTTAAGAAGGCAGACAATGTGATGCTACAGTGATCATTTGTCATGTCATGTATTGGAATCAGACTATGATGCAGATATTGAGTGCATATATATGAGAGAATTGAATAATGATCCTTCTGGTCATTTTAAAAACTAATAGGTGTAAAGTTGAACTGGCTTAGTTGCCCATAGCAACCAATCAGATTCCAACTTTCATTTTTTGACTGCTCCTTTGGAAAATAAAAGGTGGAATCTGATTGGTTGCTATGGGCAACTAAGCCAGTTTTACTTTAAACCAGTTTGATAAATGACACTATAAATTGATGTATAAGGCTGGAATTATTAAAAATCTTACTAAAATATCTGTGTGATTAACATCCACATGTTCCTGTGTTTACTTCCAAAGGTAGCAGGCACACAGGGGTGCACCACCAATGAGGCCAGGTGAGGCGATCACCTCAGGCAGCACCAGGTAGGGATAAGAGGGGGGCAGCAGAAGGGTCATGGGCAATGAGCACTTTCATTTTGGCAAAAGGATTAGGTTAAGAAATTGGCATTTGGGGAAGGGGGGATGTCGTTTCAGTTTTCGACTCAGGCAGCAGAAAGGCTAGGTGCTCCCCTGGAGGCACAGAAAAATGTTTCAAAGGTGTACAAAAGCTAAGAGAATTCCCCCAGTAGTGATGGCCTTGCGGTTCACTGCAAACTTTGCTCGTTCGCGATTCGCCGAATATGCAAACATATGGTGATATTCGCGCCCGCCATATTCTTTTACGTTGTGAAGAATTTGACCAGTGACACATCCATCAGGTGGTACAGGACAGCCAATTGAGATGTTTCAGCACATGGACATACCCCCTACCTTATAAATAAACCCGATCTGACCGCCATTTTACATTCAGTCTTTTGCCAGTGTAGGGAGAGGTTGCTGTGTGGAGCAGGGACAGTCTGTTAGGGACACAAAACGCTAGCTAATTGGGCCACACAAGTCAGTTTAAGGACTGGTATAGGTGTGCTATGGATAGGTGTGCAGTACAGAGGGATGTAATACACTTATAATATACTTTATAACATAAAAAGCATATTATAGTGGATTTGTATTGTGCAGCGGTGAGCGGTTCTGCAGCGATACTGCAGCTACACAGAGTGACAAACGCAATTAGAAAAAATAATTATAACTGGTGTGATATACCAGTCGCCCCCCCCAAAAAAAAGTGATAGAAGCGGGGTGTTTTATACCAATAATATACTTTTTATATAGTGCATTTGGGTACAGCAGCATTTGTTTGCAGTTTTGCTGCGTTCCCTCTGCTACACACAGTGACAAACGGTATTGGAAAAAATTATTATAACTGGTGTGATATACCAGTCATCCCCCCAAAAAACTGATAGAAGCGGGGTGTATACCAATAATATACTTTCTATATAGTGCATTTGGGTACTGCAGCATTTGTTTGAGGTTTTGCTGCGTTCCCTCTGCTACACACAGTGACAAACGGTATTGGAAAAAATAATTATAACTGGTGTGCGCATGCGCGTAAGCAAAAATTATATTGCCGATATTTCGCATAAAAAAAAATATTGAATGGAGATCGCAAATTCAAATAATACATCTGGTATGTCACTGTTCATGTTGTGGGACTATGTGTGCACTTCTAGTAATTATTTCTTGGCTGCAAATATGAGATGAAGGTTTTTCAGGTTTCCCTGCCATTAAAATGAATGGGACCTGCCGCGAACTTGCGGTTCGCGAACATTTGATCGCGTTCGCGTTTGCGAACCGTCCCGGCAGATGTTCGTCCATCACTATCCCCCAGATCTCCTATTGTCTCTAGGGTGTGTTCTGTATCCCAGTCTTTGGCAGTTTATATACAGTAGATAGTTTTTAACAGAAGGTGGTTGCTAAATTACCTCTATGGCTGAAGGACACAGGTGTTTTTTTTTACCTGAATTGAAAATGTTGCTGGTGTGACGTTTCTCTGCGCATTAGACGTTAAAAGTCTTTCAGCCCAAAATACCATATACAGAGAGAATGTTGACAGTGAGACAGAATTTGTTAAAGGGGTTCTGCACTTTGTTTTAACTAATGATCTATCCTATGAATAGATCATCAGCTTCTGATCGGCAGGGGTCCCGGCCGATCAGCTGTTTGAGAAGGCAGCGGCGCTCCAGCAGTGCCACGGCCTTCTCACTGTTTACCGCAGGCCCAGTGACGTCACGACTAGTATCACTGGCCTGGGTGCGGCTAAGCTCCGTTCCTTTGAATGGAGCTTAGCCCCGCCCAGGCCAGTTGATACAACTCGTGACGTCACCCCTTTAAGGCTGTATCTTAACAAATTAAACATTTTGGTTCATTATGAATCTTCTTGACATGTGTCTAAGAGTCATTTTCATTTTGGATCAGATTTATATACAATTGTAAGGAACTTCTATGAGTTTGTCAGTGGCAACCAGTTATTCTAATATTTTTATGGCTTATTTTGAGGAGCGCTATGTCAGGGATATTAACATGTGGTTTAGATATGTGCAGGATATCTTCCTGCACTGGAGATATATCCTTTATTTAGATGTATGTAAATGCAAACACGGTATGGTTAATGCAATATATATAAAACCAACTGATAAAAATAATCTTTAGCATAGGACTAGTTTTTATGCCCCACAAACTTTTAAGTTCATTCTGAACTTATTAGAGCATGTCGGATTTGTAAGGAGGATGTTAACTATGAGAGAAATAAAGATTAGTTAGTGAGCAAATTTAATCATTAAAGATACTGTTGAGAAGAGGTCATGAAGGTGGAGAATGAGGTTGGAACATTGCCTTGGGTGTTGTCAAATTATAGGAATAAAAAGAAAGATGACAGTAGATCTATGTTTATATCTACATATGATAACCATGCCAATATGAATAATAACACAGGGGGAATTTATCATGAGGGTAATATTTGAAGTCAGTTTTGCTTGAGTCTGCATTGGAGTACATAACACCAAATGTATGAAACACATTAACATATCCAATCACACCTACCTTATCACCCACTTTTTAAAACAAGTCATTGGAGTGAAAAACAAAACATTCAATTGGGGCTTTAAAGTCACAAAGCCCCAATTTTGGCAACCCTAACTCTCACCCCCATCTTACAAACACTGTTTTGAAGCATTGCGATGTACTGAGAGGATATGTTTTAATTTGGTCTTTATTAAAAAATGTTGAGTCCTTTTCTCTGCACAGCCTATAGATCTCTAGTACCATGCTCAGTATTTTTACTATTTTCCATCAGGCAACTCAGCTGACAGACTCCTTATCTCTGATCTCTGACCATTAGTGTTAATCGAGCACCAAAGTGCTCGGGTGTTTGGGTGCTCGGGTCGAACACCTCGGGATGCTCGGGTGCTCTATGGAGCACCCGAGCACAATGGAAGTCAATGGGAGAACCCGAGCATTAAACCAGGCACCCCCTGCTCTGAAGAGGGGAGGGTGTCTGGTTCATAGGAAAAGGTCAGAAATTGATGGAAACACCACCAAAATGGTTCGGGAACAGCATGGGGAGGATGTCTGGATGCATCTTGGACTCCCAGGTTGCTGCTGGGAACGATGTTGTCCGAGTAGTATGACAATTTTACAGACTGACACTATAAGCACAAAACCAAAGATAAATTGATTTTAGAGGAAAAATCGTTAGGAAACATTCTTTCCTGTATATTTACTTGTATATAAAGTGCAAGTGCTGCCAAAAATTACAAGGAAGAGGCACTCTGATACAACCTGTATATCCCATAATGAAGGGCCTCATTCACATTGTGGTACAATTGTTCAGGTAGTGGGACTCTTGCACTTATAAAGCCTATGCACTAAGTGAAAGGGCTTCCAAAAAAAACAAGGAATCGTCACTCCAATACACCCTTTATTACACATAAAGGAGGGCATCATACACACCCTTGAAAAAAAATCATGATTGATGTGCTGCTGGTGACCCATATAAACATTAGGAGCAAGGGCCTGCTGGTGACTCTCTAAAACATTACGCGTGAGGACCTGCTGCTGAGCTGACCATCTAAAACATTAGGGGCGAGTGCCTGCTGCTGATCTGTGCATTGAAAAAATTAAGTGTGAGTGCCTGCTGCTAAGCTAACCATTGAAAAAATGATGGGCGAGGACCTGCTGGTGAGCTGACCCTCTAAAACATTACATGTGAGGGCCTGCAGGTGAGCTGACCCTCTAAAAGATTGTAGGTGAGGGCCTGCTGGTGAGCTGACCCTCTAAAACATTATATGCGAGGGCCTGCTGGTGAGCTTACCCTCTAAAACATTATATGCAAAGGCCTGCAGGTGAGCTGACCCTCTAAAAGATTGTAGGTGTGGGCCTGCTGGTGAGCTGACCCTCTAAAACATTACATGCAAGAGCCTGCAGGTGAGCTGACCCTCTAAAAGATTGTAGGTGAGGGCCTGCTGGTGAGCTGACCCTCTAAAACATTATATGCAAGGGGCTGCAGGTGAGCTGAATTCTAAAAGATTGTAGATGAGGGCCTGCTGGTGAGCTGACCCTCAAAAACATTATACGCGAGGGCCTGCAGGTGAGCTGACCCTCTAAAACATTATATGCGAGGGCCTGCAGGTGAGCTGACCCTTTAAAAGATTGTAGGTGAGGGCCTGCTGGTGAGCTGACCCTCTAAAACATTACATGTGAGGGCCTGCAGGTGAGCTGACCCTCTAAAAGATTGTAGGTGAGGGCCTGCTGGTGAGCTGACCCTCTAAAACATTATATGCGAGGGCCTGCTGGTGAGCTTACCCTCTAAAACATTATATGCAAAGGCCTGCAGGTGAGCTGACCCTCTAAAAGATTGTAGGTGTGGGCCTGCTGGTGAGCTGACCCTCTAAAACATTACATGCAAGAGCCTGCAGGTGAGCTGACCCTCTAAAAGATTGTAGGTGAGGGCCTGCTGGTGAGCTGACCATCTAAAACATTATATGCAAGGGGCTGCAGGTGAGCTGAATTCTAAAAGATTGTAGATGAGGGCCTGCTGGTGAGCTGACCCTCAAAAACATTATACGCGAGGGCCTGCAGGTGAGCTGACCCTCTAAAAGATTGTATGTGTGGGCCTTCTGGGGAGCTGACCCTCTAAACCATTATATGCAAGGGCCTGCAGGTGAGCTGACTCTCTAAAAGATTGTAGGTGAGGGCCTGCTGGTGAGCTGACCCTCTAAAACATTACATGCGAGGGTCTGCAGGTGAGCTGACCCTTTAAAAGATTGTAGGTGAGGGCCTGCTGGTGAGCTGACCTTCTAAAATATTGTAGGTGTGGGCCTGCTTGTGAGATGAACCTCTAAAACATTAAATTTGAGGGCCTGCAGGTGAGATGACCCTCTAAAAGATTGTAGGTGAGAGCCTACTGGTGAGCTGACCCTTTAAAACATTATATGTGAGGGCCTGCAGGTGAACTGTCCCTCTACAACATTAGGAGCGAGGGCAGACTAATAGACATGTTGATATGATGGAAGAGAAGGAAAAAAAAGGACAAGAAAAGGAAGATTGAACCAAATACCCTTTTTTTGTGGTAGAAGGGGTGCATGGGAATACAGTGTATTTAGTACATTATAAAAAAAATATAATTAAAGTGCCTTTATGTTCAGCCACTTTCCTCTGATGGAGTAGAGAAGTCAGAGGAAATCCAGGCCTTGTTCATTTTTCTTAAAAGTCAGCCTGTTTGCATTTTCAGTTGACAGGCGGATGCACTTATCAGTAATTATGCCCCCAGCAGCACTAAATACCCGCTCTGACAAAAAGTTGGCAGTAGTGCAGGCTTGTACCTCCAATGCGTTGAGCGCCAGTTCGTGCCACGTGTCCAGCTTGGACATTCAGTAGTTGTAAGGCACAGAGGGATCATTGAGAATGCTTACACGGTCTGCTACGTACTCCTTCACCTTTCCAAACATTTCTCTCCTTGTGACATTAGGCCGCGCATGAGGGTGAGGGTGCTGGCGGGGAGTCATGAAACTGTCCCAGGCCTTGGAGAGTGTTGCCTTGCCTCTGTTGGAACTGTTGTGTGTTCCCCTCTTCTCCCCTACTCGGTTGCCCAAGGAACTACGTACTCTGCTGCCAGTGTTGTCAGCTGGAAATTTTTGGACCAATGTTTCCACAAGGGCCTTCTGGTATTGCACCATTTTGCTAGTCCTCTTCACCACAGGAATACATAGTAAAATAGTGTACTAGGCAGAAAAAAGACATTTGTCCATCCTGTTATCCTGCAAGTTGATCCAGAGGAAGGCAAAAAAAAAAAACTGTGAGGTACAAGCCAATTTTCCCTACTTAAGGGGTAAAAAAATCCTTCCCGATTCTATTCAGGCAATAACTCCCTGGATCAACGACCCCTCTCTAGTAGCTATAGCCTGTAATATTATTACACTCCAGAAATTCATCCAAGCCCCTCTTGAATTATTTTATTGTACTCACCATCACCACCTCCTCAGGCAGAGTTCCATAGTCTGACTGCTCTTTCTGTAAATAATCATTTTCTAGGTTTGTGTACACACCTTCTTTCCTCCAGACACAGAGGGAGTCCCCTCATCACAGTCACAGTCCTGGGGATAAATAGATGATGGGATAGATCTTTGTACTGTCCCCTGATATATTTATACATAGTAATTAGATCTCCCCTCAGTTGTCTTTTTTCTAAAGTGAATAACCCTAATGTTGATAATCTTTCAGGGTACTGTAGTTGCCCCATTCCAGTTATTACTTTAGTTGCCCTCTTCTGAACCCTCTCCAGCTCGGCTATGTCTGCCTTGTTCACAGGAGCCCAGAACTGTACACAGTACTCCATGTGTGGTCTGACTAGTGATTTGTAAAGTGGTAGGACTATGTTCTCATCCTGTGCATCTATGCCCCTTTTGATGCAACCCATTATCTTATTGGCCTTGGCAGCAGCTGCCTGACACTGTTTTTTACTGCTTAGTTTGCTGTTTATTAATATTCCTAGATCTTTTTCCATGTCAGTGTTACCGAGTCTTTTACCATTTAGTATGTATGTGTGATTTGCATTATTCCTTCCCATGTGCATAAGTGTTATTTACTTTACACAGTTTAGTGTCATCTGCAAAAATGAATATTTTACTGTGCAAGCCTTCTACCAGATTATTAATAAATATATTGAAGGGAATAGGGCCCAATACTGACCCCTGAGATACTCCGCTAGTGACAGTGACCCAATCTGAGTGTGTACCGTTAATAAACACCCTCTGTTTTCTATCATTGAGCCAGTATACCCACATACAGACATTTTCTCCTAGTCTGAGCATTCTCATTTTATATACTAACCTTTTATGTGGTAATGTGTCAAATGCTTTGGAGAAGTCCAGATATACGACATCCATTGATTCACCACTGTCAAGTCTAGAACTTACCTCCTCATAGAAACTGATTAAATTAGTTGACATGACCGATCCCTCATGAAGCCATGCTGATATGATGTTATTTGCTTGTTTTCATTGAGATCCTCCAAGATAGCATCACTTAGAAAACCTTCAAACAGTTTACCCACAACAGATGTTAATCTTACAGGCCTATAGTTTCCGGGGTCTATTTTTGTACCCTTTTTGAATATTGGACCACATTTGCTAAGCGCCAATCCTGTGGAACACTCCCTGTCAGTATAAAGTCTATAAATATCAGAAATAAGGGTCTGGCTATGACATTACTTAATTCTCTTAGGAAACAGGGGTGTATGCCATCTGGTCCTGGCGATTTGTCTATTTTAATCTTTTTAAGTCGCTGTTGTACTTCTTCCTGGGTCAGACAGGGCACTTTAATTGGGGAATTTACTTTTACATTCTGCATTTCATCTGACAGTTTATTTTCCTCAGTGAATACAGTGGAGAAAAAAATATTTAATAGCTTTGCTTTCTCCTCCTCGCTCTCTGCAACTTCCCCCTCATTGCTCTGTAGAGGACCGACACCTTCAGATTTATACTTTTTACCATTTATATAATTGAAGAACATTTTAGGGTTAGCTCTCTTTGGCAATTAATCTCTCGGTCTCTAGTTTGGCGGCTTTTATTTGTTTTTTACATATTCAATTTTTTTCCTTATAGTTTTTCAGTGCTTCCTTGCTACTCTCATGTTTTATTGATTTATATGCTTTTTTTTTGTCATTTATTGCTTTCTTTACAGTTCTATTTATCCACATTGGTTTCTTCTTGTTCATTAACACTTTATTCCTATAAGGATGATTTTAAAAATATCCGATTTTGTGGCAGTATTTTTATATTTGAGGACCTTGTCCCAGCCTATGGCCTCTCTTAGTTGGCTAAATTTTGCTTTTTTGAAGTTTGGTATTTTTGTTCCTCCTTGTAGAAATGCTGTTTTGAAGGATAATTGGAAGGTTATTACTTTATGGTCACTATTTCCCAGGTGTCCCCCAACCTGCACTGTTGTTCTGTCAGGTCTATTGGTTAATACTAAGTCCAGTATGGCCGTCCCTCTAGTCGGGTTCTGAACCAGTTAGGAAAGGTAATTGTCTTTGGTTATTGCCAAGAACCTGTTTCCTTTATGAGATGTACAGCTTTCAGTTTCCCAGTCTATATCTGGGTAGTTGAAGTCCTCCATAATAACCAACTCATTATGATTTGCAGCAATGAGAGATGAGAATTTCTCTTTGTAGCGGGGGTCGAGAAGGGTGACCAACCAGTAATCGGTGTTGCCCAAAATGCATAAAACGTGTGCGTCATGGGAAAGACAGCCTAGCATAAAGTCAGTTATGTGTGGCAGAGTCCCAACATAGAAAACTTTGCTGTCATCATCAGGAGGATGACTCTCAATCTCCTTATCCTCTTCCTCCTCTTTGGCCCATCCATGCTAAACAGATGGAATAAACCTGCTATGGGTACTACCCTCTGTAGTGGAGGCAACCGTCTACTGCTCCTCCTCCTCCTCTTCATCGTCCAATTTGCGCTGAGAAGACGAACTGAGGGTGGTCTGGCTATCACCCTGTGTAATGTCTTCCACCATTTCCACCTCTTCCACATGAAAAGCATTGGCCTTAATTGTGATCAGCGAGCGTTTGAGTAGACACAGAAGTGGGATGGTGATGCTGATAATAGCGTTATCAACTCTCCCCATCTGTGTTGATTCCTCAAAGTTTCTTAAAACGTCACAGAGGTCAGACATCCATGCCCATTCCTCGCTTATGATTAGTGGAAGCTGACTGGAAAGGTAACGACCATATTGCAGATGGTATTCCACTACTGCCCTCTGCTGCTCACAAAGCCTGGCCAACATATGGAACGTGGTGTTCAGGCGCGTACTGAAGTCGCACAACAGTTGGCGAGCTGGCAATTGTAAGCGCTGCTGCAGCATTGACAGACCGGCGAAAGCTGTCGATGACTAGCGGAAATTGGCACACATGCGGCGCACCTTCACCAGTAGTTCAGGCAAATTGGGGTAGGTTTTGAGAAACCGATGAACCACTAAGTTGAAAATGTGGGCTAGGCATTGGATGTGTGTGAGCTTCCCGAGATCCAAAGCTGTCACAAAGTTACGGCCATTATCAGACACAACCTTGCCTGGTTCTAGGTTGAAAAACGAGATCCACAGCTCAGTCTGGTCCCTTATACCCTGCCACAGCTCTGCGGCGGTGTGCTGTTTGTCACCTAAGCAAATCAGCTTAAGCACGGCCTGTTGACGCTTCCTACTGCACTGCTACACTGCTTCCAGCTACCGACTGTCACGAGGGTGTCGAGGACCACGCCTGACTCCGTTATACCCGGGGTCAGGAAGTCGCAGCGGTTGGCTGCACGCTCTATTTAAGATAGGGCTGTTTTCCTTATGGTAGCTTTCTGGGTTTGCTTAGCAAACCCTTTTGGCTCACTCAGGGATCCGTAGCTCCTTCTCCTCAGCTGTTCCTTGTCCAGCACTCCCAGACCTCCTTATATTCCTCTCTCACACTTCTCTGGTTGCCAGAGATAGAGCTTCCTGCCTGGACATCTATTCTGACCTTCTGGAGCTGTGTTGCTGCGTTCGCTGGTAGTTGGTCCAGTACGCTACCCTCCGGATCCCTGTTGGACCTTTTTGGTTTATTGTGGTCGCCCACCTGGGTGTATGTGTTTTTATGTTTTGTCTGTCCTCTCCCTGGTGTTTCCCTCTTAGTGATAGTGGTGTGGACTAGCGATCCCACCGGCCTGTTCACTATCCAGGGCTCATATTAGGGAAAGCCAGGGTTTAGGCACGTGATCGCCGCACGGGTGAGGAACCCGTCTAGGGACGTCAGGGCAGTCAGGTGCCAGCCGCAAGGTGAGTTAGGGGTCACCACCTTTCCCTCTCCCTTGGGCAGGGCTTTCCCTGTTTTCCTCCCTGTGCGTGACGTCGGTCATTACACCGACTGATGGCTGACTGGTGCTGCAAGAGAATAATTCGGAAGTGGAAGTGGAGGAGGAGGCGGAAGAGGAGAAGTGGGGCTTGGAGCCACTAAGGTAGGTGGTGGCGGAAACCCTGATGGAATTAGGGCCTGCAATCCTTGGTGTCGGTAGCACCTGTGCCATCCCAGGGTACGACTCACTCCCTGCCTCCACAACGTTCACCCAGTGTGCCGTCAGGGAAATGTAGCGTCCCTGGCTACAAGCACTTGTCCATGTGTCAGTGGTTAAATGGACCTTCCCAGTAAGTGCGTTGGTCAGGGCACGGTTAATGTTACGGGACACATGCTGTTGTAAGGCTGGGGACTGTGTAATGAGGGACGGCCACCGACATCAGGCTGCGAAAGGCATCAGTGTCCACAAGCCTAAATGGTAACATTTCCAGTGCCAGTAATTTTAAAAGTTGTGCATTTAGTGCTATGGCCTGTGGGTGGGTGGCTGGGTATTTGTGCTTGTGTTCAAATGCCTGGGGTAAGGAAATTTGTATGCTGCCGCTGGGACACGGAAGTGGATGTGGTCGCTGATTGTGCTTGTGAAGGTCTATGTGCAGGGTAGAAGGCATCTGGGCCTGTGCCTTCAACAGGGGATTGGCCAGCATTGTGGACCCAGATGTTCAGCCTACCTAGTACGGTGCTTTGATGCCATGTGGCGGATCATGCTGGTGGTGGTGAGGTTGCTAGTGTTCACGCCCCTGCTCATTTTTGTATGGCACAGGTTGCAAATTACAATTCTTTTGTCGCCCGCACTTTCCTCAAAAAAGCGCCAGACTGTGGAACATCTACCCCTTGGCAAGGGAGATTTCCACAAGAGTGTGCTCGGAGAAACAGTTGCGGGCCTGTTTAGTGTGGCCTGCCTTCTTCCTTTTGCCCCCCCCCCACTGCAACATACAGGCTCTTTCGGTGCTGCGGATCCCTCCCCCTCTGTACTGCTGTCCTCTTTCGGCTTGCCACCTTCCCAGGTTGAGTCAGTGACTTCATTGTCCACCACCTCCTCTTCCACTGCCTCACTGACTTGTTGGCCTAACAACAACCTCAGTTATTGACAACTGTGTCTCATCCTCATCATCAACTTCTTCAGACACTAATTGCCATTGGCTTATTGGAAACTGTATCTCATAATCATCATCCACTTTGGGAAACACTAGTTGCCGCTCCCGACCGTCATCTTCTTGTGCCTGTGGATGCTCAAGAGTTTGGGAATCAGGGCACAAGATCTCATGTCCCTCTTCAAGTGGGCTTGTCAAGAGGCCCAAATAAAGGAATGGTGCTGAAAAGAGCGCCTCAGAATATCCGAGTGTGGGATCACTATTTTGGCAAGACTCTCCATGGTGGGAGGAAGGAGGATCAGGGTGAGGATTGTGTTGACCAGACTCTTGGCTACTATGACTGGACTTGGTGGAAGACAGGGTGGTGCTTAACCGACTGGAAGCATTATCTGTTGCAATCCAAACGACCACCTTGTTGCACTGGTCTGACTTCGAGAGTGTTTTCCTGCAGGCAAAGTTTCAACGTGCCCAGGGCCACGGCCTCTGCGTGCACCATCAGCATCACGGCCACTCCCCTGTCCCTTACTGCTCAACTTCTATATATTAAATGTTATATATGCTTGAAAGTATCTCACACGTACAGTAGCATAGGATTTGTAAGTGTATGCACAAAAAAAAGGTATTTGGGATGTGCACACGTTGCACAGGAGAAATACCGCAGGTAATGTTGCTGATGTTACCTGCGGCTAATATAAAATTACAGGGATTGTCACAGGTATTTTGGATGTAGAAACGTTACATAGGAGATGTACCCCAGGTAATGTCACTGTCCAAGGCAGACACTGTCTACAGAAAAAGTACACTGGATGTCACTAATATTTTTGGGATGTGCAAACGTTACACAGGAGATGTATTGCAGTTAATGTCACTGTCCGCAGAAAACACAGTCTACGGAAAAAGTACACTGGATATCACTGATATTTTTGGGATGCGCACATGTTACGCAGGAGAAATATCGCAGATAATGTCGCTGTTGTCAGCAGCGGCTAATATAAAATTACAGGGAATGTCACAGGTATTTTGGATGTGGAAACGTTACATAGGAGAAATATTGCAGATAATGTCGTTGATGTCACCAGCGGCTAATATAAAATTAAAGTGAATGTCACAGGTATTTTGGATGTGGAAACGTTACACAGGAGATGCAACCCAGGTAATGTCACTGTCCGCAGCGCCACCGTCTACGGAAAAAGTACACTGGATTTCACTGATATTTTTGGGATGCGCATACGTTAGACAGGAGCAATACCACAGATAATGTCGCTGATGTCAGCAGAGGTTAATATAAAATCACAGGGAATGTCACAGGTATTTTGGATGTGGAAGCGATACACAGGAGAAATACTGCAGATAATGTCGCTGATGTCACCAGCGACTAATATAAAGTTACAGGGAATGTCACAGGTATTTTGGATGTGGAAACGTTACATAGAATAAATACCTCAGATAATGTTGCTGATGTCACCAGCAGCTAATATAAAATTAAAGGGAATGTTACAGGTATTTTGGATGTGGAAACGTTACTCAGGAAATGTAGCACAGCTAATGTCACTGTCTGCAGCGGACACCATCTACGGAAAAAGTACACTGGATGTCACTGATATTTTTGGGATGCGCACACGTTACGTAGGAGAAATACCGCAGATAATGTTGTTGATGTCACCAGCGGCTAATATAAAATTATTTTTTCATGCCTCTCATCCTGAGAGACCTGGTCCTGAGTGTCCGGAGGCCCCTCGTAGAGAGGGGGGTACTGTCACGAGGGTGTCGAGGACCACGCCTGACTCTGTTATACCCGGGGTCAGGAAGTCGCAGCGGTTGGCTGCACGCTCTATTTAAGATAGGGCTGTTTTCCTTATGGTAGCTTTCTGGGTTTGCTTAGCAAACCCTTTTGGCTCACTCAGGGATCCGTACCTCCTTCTCCTCAGCTGTTCCTTGTCCAGCACTCCCAGACCTCCTTATATTCCTCTCTCACACTTCTCTGGTTGCCAGAGATAGAGCTTCCTGCCTGGACATCTATTCTGACCTTCTGGAGCTGTGTTGCTGCGTTCGCTGGTAGTTGGTCCAGTACGCTACCCTCCGGATCCCTGTTGGACCTTTTTGGTTTATTGTGGTCGCCCACCTGGGTGTATGTGTTTGTATGTATTGTCTGTCCTCTCCCTGGTGTTTCCCTCTTAGTGATAGTGGTGTGGACTAGCGATCCCACCGGCCTGTTCACTATCCAGGGCTCATATTAGGGAAAGCCAGGGTTTAGGCACGTGATCGCCGCACGGGTGAGGAACCCGTCTAGGGACGTCAGGGCAGTCAGGTGCCAGCCGCAAGGTGAGTTAGGGGTCACCACCTTTCCCTCTCCCTTGGGCAGGGCTTTCCCTGTTTTCCTCCCTGTGCGTGACGTCGGTCATTACACCGACTGATGGCTGACTGGTGCTGCAAGAGAATAATTCGGAAGTGGAAGTGGAGGAGGAGGCGGAAGAGGAGAAGTGGGGCTTGGAGCCACTAAGGTAGGTGGTGGCGGAAACCCTGATGGAATTAGGGCCTGCAATCCTTGGCGTCGGTAGCACCTGTGCCATCCCAGGGTACGACTCACTCCCTGCCTCCACAACGTTCACCCAGTGTGCCGTCAGGGAAATGTAGCGTCCCTGGCTACAAGCACTTGTCCATGTGTCAGTGGTTAAATGGACCTTCCCAGTAAGTGCGTTGGTCAGGGCACGGTTAATGTTACGGGACACATGCTGTTGTAAGGCTGGGGACTGTGTAATGAGGGACGGCCACCGACATCAGGCTGCGAAAGGCATCAGTGTCCACAAGCCTAAATGGTAACATTTCCAGTGCCAGTAATTTTAAAAGTTGTGCATTTAGTGCTATGGCCTGTGGGTGGGTGCCTGGGTATTTGTGCTTGTGTTCAAATGCCTGGGGTAAGGAAATTTGTATGCTGCGCTGGGACACGGAAGTGGATGTGGTCGCTGATTGTGCTTGTGAAGGTCTATGTGCAGGGTAGAAGGCATCTGGGCCTGTGCCTTCAACAGGGGATTGGCCAGCATTGTGGACCCAGATGTTCAGCCTACCTAGTACGGTGCTTTGATGCCATGTGGCGGATCATGCTGGTGGTGGTGAGGTTGCTAGTGTTCACGCCCCTGCTCATTTTTGTATGGCACAGGTTGCAAATTACAATTCTTTTGTCGCCCGCACTTTCCTCAAAAAAGCGCCAGACTGTGGAACATCTACCCCTTGGCAAGGGAGATTTCCACAAGAGTGTGCTCGGAGAAACAGTTGCGGGCCTGTTTAGTGTGGCCTGCCTTCTTCCTTTTGCCCCCCCCCCCACTGCAACATACAGGCTCTTTCGGTGCTGCGGATCCCTCCCCCTCTGTACTGCTGTCCTCTTTCGGCTTGCCACCTTCCCAGGTTGAGTCAGTGACTTCATTGTCCACCACCTCCTCTTCCACTGCCTCACTGACTTGTTGGCCTAACAACAACCTCAGTTATTGACAACTGTGTCTCATCCTCATCATCAACTTCTTCAGACACTAATTGCCATTGGCTTATTGGAAACTGTATCTCATAATCATCATCCACTTTGGGAAACACTAGTTGCCGCTCCCGACCGTCATCTTCTTGTGCCTGTGGATGCTCAAGAGTTTGGGAATCAGGGCACAAGATCTCATGTCCCTCTTCAAGTGGGCTTGTCAAGAGGCCCAAATAAAGGAATGGTGCTGAAAAGAGCGCCTCAGAATATCCGAGTGTGGGATCACTATTTTGGCAAGACTCTCCATGGTGGGAGGAAGGAGGATCAGGGTGAGGATTGTGTTGACCAGACTCTTGGCTACTATGACTGGACTTGGTGGAAGACAGGGTGGTGCTTAACCGACTGGAAGCATTATCTGTTGCAATCCAAACGACCACCTTGTTGCACTGGTCTGACTTCGAGAGTGTTTTCCTGCAGGCAAAGTTTCAACGTGCCCAGGGCCACGGCCTCTGCGTGCACCATCAGCATCACGGCCACTCCCCTGTCCCTTACTGCTCAACTTCTATATATTAAATGTTATATATGCTTGAAAGTATCTCACACGTACAGTAGCATAGGATTTGTAAGTGTATGCACAAAAAAAAGGTATTTGGGATGTGCACACGTTGCACAGGAGAAATACCGCAGGTAATGTTGCTGATGTTACCTGCGGCTAATATAAAATTACAGGGATTGTCACAGGTATTTTGGATGTAGAAACGTTACATAGGAGATGTACCCCAGGTAATGTCACTGTCCAAGGCAGACACTGTCTACAGAAAAAGTACACTGGATGTCACTAATATTTTTGGGATGTGCAAACGTTACACAGGAGATGTATTGCAGTTAATGTCACTGTCCGCAGAAAACACAGTCTACGGAAAAAGTACACTGGATATCACTGATATTTTTGGGATGCGCACATGTTACGCAGGAGAAATATCGCAGATAATGTCGCTGTTGTCAGCAGCGGCTAATATAAAATTACAGGGAATGTCACAGGTATTTTGGATGTGGAAACGTTACATAGGAGAAATATTGCAGATAATGTCGTTGATGTCACCAGCGGCTAATATAAAATTAAAGTGAATGTCACAGGTATTTTGGATGTGGAAACGTTACACAGGAGATGCAACCCAGGTAATGTCACTGTCCGCAGCGCCACCGTCTATGGAAAAAGTACACTGGATTTCACTGATATTTTTGGGATGCGCATACGTTAGACAGGAGCAATACCACAGATAATGTCGCTGATGTCAGCAGAGGTTAATATAAAATCACAGGGAATGTCACAGGTATTTTGGATGTGGAAGCGATACACAGGAGAAATACTGCAGATAATGTCGCTGATGTCACCAGCGACTAATATAAAGTTACAGGGAATGTCACAGGTATTTTGGATGTGGAAACGTTACATAGAAGAAATACCTCAGATAATGTTGCTGATGTCACCAGCAGCTAATATAAAATTAAAGGGAATGTTACAGGTATTTTGGATGTGGAAACGTTACTCAGGAAATGTAGCACAGCTAATGTCACTGTCTGCAGCGGACACCATCTACGGAAAAAGTACACTGGATGTCACTGATATTTTTGGGATGCGCACACGTTACGTAGGAGAAATACCGCAGATAATGTTGTTGATGTCACCAGCGGCTAATATAAAATTATTTTTTCATGCCTCTCATCCTGAGAGACCTGGTCCTGAGTGTCCGGAGGCCCCTCGTAGAGAGGGGGGTACTGTCACGAGGGTGTCGAGGACCACGCCTGACTCTGTTATACCCGGGGTCAGGAAGTCGCAGCGGTTGGCTGCACGCTCTATTTAAGATAGGGCTGTTTTCCTTATGGTAGCTTTCTGGGTTTGCTTAGCAAACCCTTTTGGCTCACTCAGGGATCCGTACCTCCTTCTCCTCAGCTGTTCCTTGTCCAGCACTCCCAGACCTCCTTATATTCCTCTCTCACACTTCTCTGGTTGCCAGAGATAGAGCTTCCTGCCTGGACATCTATTCTGACCTTCTGGAGCTGTGTTGCTGCGTTCGCTGGTAGTTGGTCCAGTACGCTACCCTCCGGATCCCTGTTGGACCTTTTTGGTTTATTGTGGTCGCCCACCTGGGTGTATGTGTTTGTATGTATTGTCTGTCCTCTCCCTGGTGTTTCCCTCTTAGTGATAGTGGTGTGGACTAGCGATCCCACCGGCCTGTTCACTATCCAGGGCTCATATTAGGGAAAGCCAGGGTTTAGGCACGTGATCGCCGCACGGGTGAGGAACCCGTCTAGGGACGTCAGGGCAGTCAGGTGCCAGCCGCAAGGTGAGTTAGGGGTCACCACCTTTCCCTCTCCCTTGGGCAGGGCTTTCCCTGTTTTCCTCCCTGTGCGTGACGTCGGTCATTACACCGACTGATGGCTGACTGGTGCTGCAAGAGAATAATTCGGAAGTGGAAGTGGAGGAGGAGGCGGAAGAGGAGAAGTGGGGCTTGGAGCCACTAAGGTAGGTGGTGGCGGAAACCCTGATGGAATTAGGGCCTGCAATCCTTGGCGTCGGTAGCACCTGTGCCATCCCAGGGTACGACTCACTCCCTGCCTCCACAACGTTCACCCAGTGTGCCGTCAGGGAAATGTAGCGTCCCTGGCTACAAGCACTTGTCCATGTGTCAGTGGTTAAATGGACCTTCCCAGTAAGTGCGTTGGTCAGGGCACGGTTAATGTTACGGGACACATGCTGTTGTAAGGCTGGGGACTGTGTAATGAGGGACGGCCACCGACATCAGGCTGCGAAAGGCATCAGTGTCCACAAGCCTAAATGGTAACATTTCCAGTGCCAGTAATTTTAAAAGTTGTGCATTTAGTGCTATGGCCTGTGGGTGGGTGGCTGGGTATTTGTGCTTGTGTTCAAATGCCTGGGGTAAGGAAATTTGTATGCTGCGCTGGGACACGGAAGTGGATGTGGTCGCTGATTGTGCTTGTGAAGGTCTATGTGCAGGGTAGAAGGCATCTGGGCCTGTGCCTTCAACAGGGGATTGGCCAGCATTGTGGACCCAGATGTTCAGCCTACCTAGTACGGTGCTTTGATGCCATGTGGCGGATCATGCTGGTGGTGGTGAGGTTGCTAGTGTTCACGCCCCTGCTCATTTTTGTATGGCACAGGTTGCAAATTACAATTCTTTTGTCGCCCGCACTTTCCTCAAAAAAGCGCCAGACTGTGGAACATCTACCCCTTGGCAAGGGAGATTTCCACAAGAGTGTGCTCGGAGAAACAGTTGCGGGCCTGTTTAGTGTGGCCTGCCTTCTTCCTTTTCCCCCCCCCCCCCCCCACTGCAACATACAGGCTCTTTCGGTGCTGCGGATCCCTCCCCCTCTGTACTGCTGTCCTCTTTCGGCTTGCCACCTTCCCAGGTTGAGTCAGTGACTTCATTGTGCACCACCTCCTCTTCCACTGCCTCACTGACTTGTTGACCTAACAACAACCTCAGTTATTGACAACTGTGTCTCATCCTCATCATCAACTTCTTCAGACACTAATTGCCATTGGCTTATTGGAAACTGTATCTCATAATCATCATCCACTTTGGGAAACACTAATTGCCGCTCCCGACCGTCATCTTCTTGTGCCTGTGGATGCTCAAGAGTTTGGGAATCAGGGCACAAGATCTCATGTCCCTCTTCAAGTGGGCTTGTCAAGAGGCCCAAATAAAGGAATGGTGCTGAAAAGAGCGCCTCAGAATATCCGAGTGTGGGATCACTTTTTTGGCAAGACTCTCCATGGTGGGAGGAAGGAGGATCAGGGTGAGGATTGTGTTGACCAGACTCTTGGCTACTATGACTGGACTTGGTGGAAGACAGGGTGGTGCTTAACCGACTGGAAGCATTATCTGTTGCAATCCAAACGACCACCTTGTTGCACTGGTCTGACTTCGAGAGTGTTGTCCTGCAGGCAAAGTTTCAACGTGCCCAGGGCCACGGCCTCTGCGTGCACCATCAGCATCACGGCCACTCCCCTGTCCCTTACTGCTCACCTTCTATATATTAAATGTTATATATGCTTGAAAGTATCTCACACGTACAGTAGCATAGGATTTGTAAGTGTATGCACAAAAAAAAGGTATTTGGGATGTGCACACGTTGCACAGGAGAAATACCGCAGGTAATGTTGCTGATGTTACCTGCGGCTAATATAAAATTACAGGGATTGTCACAGGTATTTTGGATGTGGAAACGTTACATAGGAGATGTACCCCAGGTAATGTCACTGTCCAAGGCAGACACTGTCTACAGAAAAAGTACACTGGATGTCACTAATATTTTTGGGATGTGCAAACGTTACACAGGAGATGTATTGCAGTTAATGTCACTGTCCGCAGAAAACACAGTCTACGGAAAAAGTACACTGGATATCACTGATATTTTTGGGATGCGCACATGTTACGCAGGAGAAATATCGCAGATAATGTCGCTGTTGTCAGCAGCGGCTAATATAAAATTACAGGGAATGTCACAGGTATTTTGGATGTGGAAACGTTACATAGGAGAAATATTGCAGATAATGTCGTTGATGTCACCAGCGGCTAATATAAAATTAAAGTGAATGTCACAGGTATTTTGGATGTGGAAACGTTACACAGGAGATGCAACCCAGGTAATGTCACTGTCCGCAGCGCCACCGTCTACGGAAAAAGTACACTGGATTTCACTGATATTTTTGGGATGCGCGTACGTTAGACAGGAGCAATACCACAGATAATGTCGCTGATGTCAGCAGCGGTTAATATAAAATCACAGGGAATGTCACAGGTAATTTGGATGTGGAAGCGATACACAGGAGAAATACTGCAGATAATGTCGCTGATGTCACCAGCGACTAATATAAAGTTACAGGGAATGTCACAGGTATTTTGGATGTGGAAACGTTACATAGAAGAAATACCTCAGATAATGTTGCTGATGTCACCAGCAGCTAATATAAAATTAAAGGGAATGTTACAGGTATTTTGGATGTGGAAACGTTACTCAGGAAATGTAGCACAGCTAATGTCACTGTCTGCAGCGGACACCATCTACGGAAAAAGTACACTGGATGTCACTGATATTTTTGGGATGCGCACACGTTACGTAGGAGAAATACCGCAGATAATGTTGTTGATGTCACCAGCGGCTAATACTGTATAAAATTATTTTTTCATGCCTCTCATTCTGAGAGACCTGGTCCTGAGTGTCCGGAGGCCCCTCGTAGAGATGGGGGTACTGTCACGAGGGTGTCGAGGACCACGCCTGACTCTGTTATACCCGGGGTCAGGAAGTCGCAGTGGTTGGCTGCACGCTCTATTTAAGATAGGGCTGTTTTCCTTATGGTAGCTTTCTGGGTTTGCTTAGCAAACCCTTTTGGCTCACTCAGGGATCCGTAGCTCCTTCTCCTCAGCTGTTCCTTGTCCAGCACTCCCAGACCTCCTTATATTCCTCTCTCACACTTCTCTGGTTGCCAGAGATAGAGCTTCCTGCCTGGACATCTATTCTGACCTTCTGGAGCTGTGTTGCTGCGTTCGCTGGTAGTTGGTCCAGTACGCTACCCTCCGGATCCCTGTTGGACCTTTTTGGTTTATTGTGGTCGCCCACCTGGGTGTATGTGTTTGTATGTTTTGTCTGTCCTCTCCCTGGTGTTTCCCTCTTAGTGATAGTGGTGTGGACTAGCGATCCCACCGGCCTGTTCACTATCCAGGGCTCATATTAGGGAAAGCCAGGGTTTAGGCACGTGATCGCCGCACGGGTGAGGAACCCGTCTAGGGACGTCAGGGCAGTCAGGTGCCAGCCGCAAGGTGAGTTAGGGGTCACCACCTTTCCCTCTCCCTTGGGCAGGGCTTTCCCTGTTTTCCTCCCTGTGCGTGACGTCGGTCATTACACCGACTGATGGCTGACTGGTGCTGCAAGAGAATAATTCGGAAGTGGAAGTGGAGGAGGAGGCGGAAGAGGAGAAGTGGGGCTTGGAGCCACTAAGGTAGGTGGTGGCGGAAACCCTGATGGAATTAGGGCCTGCAATCCTTGGCGTCGGTAGCACCTGTGCCATCCCAGGGTACGACTCACTCCCTGCCTCCACAACGTTCACCCAGTGTGCCGTCAGGGAAATGTAGCGTCCCTGGCTACAAGCACTTGTCCATGTGTCAGTGGTTAAATGGACCTTCCCAGTAAGTGCGTTGGTCAGGGCACGGTTAATGTTACGGGACACATGCTGTTGTAAGGCTGGGGACTGTGTAATGAGGGACGGCCACCGACATCAGGCTGCGAAAGGCATCAGTGTCCACAAGCTTAAATGGTAACATTTCCAGTGCCAGTAATTTTAAAAGTTGTGCATTTAGTGCTATGGCCTGTGGGTGGGTGGCTGGGTATTTGTGCTTGTGTTCAAATGCCTGGGGTAAGGAAATTTGTATGCTGCGCTGGGACACGGAAGTGGATGTGGTCGCTGATTGTGCTTGTGAAGGTCTATGTGCAGGGTAGAAGGCATCTGGGCCTGTGCCTTCAACAGGGGATTGGCCAGCATTGTGGACCCAGATGTTCAGCCTACCTAGTACGGTGCTTTGATGCCATGTGGCGGATCATGCTGGTGGTGGTGAGGTTGCTAGTGTTCACGCCCCTGCTCATTTTTGTATGGCACAGGTTGCAAATTACAATTCTTTTGTCGCCCGCACTTTCCTCAAAAAAGCGCCAGACTGTGGAACATCTACCCCTTGGCAAGGGAGATTTCCACAAGAGTGTGCTCGGAGAAACAGTTGCGGGCCTGTTTAGTGTGGCCTGCCTTCTTCCTTTTTCCCCCCCCCCCCCCCCCCACTGCAACATACAGGCTCTTTCGGTGCTGCGGATCCCTCCCCCTCTGTACTGCTGTCCTCTTTCGGCTTGCCACCTTCCCAGGTTGAGTCAGTGACTTCATTGTCCACCACCTCCTCTTCCACTGCCTCACTGACTTGTTGACCTAACATTAGCTGAAAGTACTAGCTTCAAGTACTACATTAAGTACTAGTAAAGAGATATTGCAGCAGACTGAAGAGATTCAAGAGATACTGCAAGAGATTGGCTTAGAGTCTCCAACTGGCTCATCTGTGTTGTTTTTGCTGATCATTGATTGAGAAGAGGTAAGGAATTCGGTCAGCTGTTTGCTATTGTGCGTTTGCTAATGAGCCTAGCTCACAAAGGTGTTACATTTGTTGCTGGGGGAGGAGTTTGGGAAGGAGTGTGTGTATATATAGAGACAGACTCATTAGCTGGCCTAATTCATTAGCTGAAAGTACTAGCTTCAAGTACTACATTAAGTACTAGTAAAGAGATATTGCAGCAGACTGAAGAGATTCAAGAGATACTGCAAGAGATTGGCTTAGAGTCTCCAACTGGCTCATCTGTGTTGTTTTTGCTGATCATTGCTTGAGAAGAGGTAAGGAATTCGGTCAGCTGTTTGCTATTGTGCGTTTGCTAATGAGCCTAGCTCACAAAGGTGTTACATTTGTTGCTGGGGGAGGAGTTTGGGAAGGAGTGTGTGTATATATAGAGACAGACTCATTAGCTGAAAGTACTAGCTTCAAGTACTACATTAAGTACTAGTAAAGAGATATTGCAGGAGATAGTCAGGAGGTAGGCTGGAAGGTGGAAACAATACAAAAAAAAAAAGGTAAGATTTGTTTGATTTAAAGTTACAAATTTATTTTTTTATTTTTTTATTTTTTTCTCCTCTTTAAAATGGCAGACTTGGTTCAGTGCAGGAATTGTTGTGCATTTATTTCATGTTCCACTCTTTGGAGATTCGGATGCTGTCAGATCTGTAGACAGTTCTCCTTACTGCAGCAGGAAATTGCATTTTTGAAAGCTGAAATATTTAAATTATCTGTTAAACAAACTCCAGCTAGGACTGCTGCAATGCCACTGCCACAGAGGACCCCCAGAAATGGCAGATGGGTTAATGTAGGTTCTGGAAGTCTTAGAGTGGTGGATAGAAGACATGTCCCACAGTCGGTGGTTCTCCATAATTCATTTGCAGCACTCTCAGAATGTAAGGACAACATGGATATGGACTCAAGCACAGAGGGTGAGAAACCATCGACTCCTATGTCTAATGTATGCAACAAAAAAGATAAAGTGAAGTCTCAAAGGATGCAGCTGTTGCTGGGTGATTCAATCATAAGAAGTGTGGAGCTTAAAGAAAATGGTTTTGTGAGATGTCTCCCTGGGGCTACTGCTAGAAGAGTTAGAAGACGTATTATTAATATTGTTAAGCAAGCAAAGCAGGAAGGGGACGTGGATGTTCTTGTCCATCTAGGGACAAATGACCTGGCTTGCAATGAAGTGTCAGAGGTGAAAAAATCTTTTATCACACTTGGTAATGACGTACAGGATTTTGCATCCACCATTTCATTTTCTGAAGTTCTGCCTGTGCATAATGTTCAGAATGATAGGCAGAGGCGCATAAAGGAGTTCAACATATGGCTTGGTAAATGGTGTCAAGACCAAGGATTTGGCTTTGTTTCTCATGATAGCTCTACTTGGAATAGAAAGGAACTGTACAAAAAAGATGGTTTGCATCTTTCTCTCAAAGGAACAAATGTACTTAGTGAACAACTCCAAGAATTTGCGAAAGAGTATTTAAACTAGGAAGGGGGGGCAAAAGAGTGAAAATAAAAGAGTCCAATTGCCCCCCGAAACAATGCCAGAACAGGCCAGAAGCACTGAGGTTAAGAAATGATAAGCTCAGAGTCCTGTCTACAAATGCTCGCAGTTTAGGTAAAAAAATCAATGAACTTGGGTCAATAATGGCATCTGAGAATGTAGATTTAGTGGCTGTTACGGAGACATGGTTTAATGAAAGAAATGACTGGGACATAACCATACCAGGGTACTCTTTATACAGAAGAGACAGAGAAGGCAAGAAAGGAGGAGGAGTGGCCCTGTATGTGAAAGATAGCATTAAATCTAACCTAATACAAGTTGGTGAGGCCAACATAGAGTCAGTTTGGGTTACGTTGCAGTTTGCTAACCATGCAGTAACTCGTGTAGGTGTGATATATAGACCACCTGGTCAAGTTAAAGAACTAGATGATCTACTAGTTGAAGAAATAGCTAAAATGACAATGAAAGGAGAAGTTATCATTATGGGAGATTTCAATCTTCCAGATATAAACTGGAAAACCAAAATAGCAAGTTCTACCAGGAGTACAGATATTCTAAATTCCCTACTGGGGTTATCTCTACAATAAGTGGTTGAGGAGCCAACCCGGAGGGAGGCCATTTTGGATTTGGTATTCACAAACGGGGATTCGGTATATGATGTCATTGTAGGCGAAACCTTGGGATCTAGTGATCACCAGTCAGTGTGGTTTAATATAAGAACTGTGAAAGAGTCCCACCACACAAAAACAAAAGTTTTAGATTTTAGAAAAACAGACTTTTCAAAAATGAAATTAGTCATAAATGAGTCCTTATCAGACTGGAACGGATTACATGGAGTCCAGGAGAAATGGGACTACTTAAAAGGTGCATTATTGAAGGCAACAGAAAATTGCATTAGACTCGTCAGTAAAAGCAAAAAAAGGAGGAGACCAATGTGGTACTCAGCAGAAGTGGCCCAAATCATTAAAAATAAAAAGCTAGCATTTTGTAATTATAAAAAAACCCAGAGCAATGAAGATAAGGAAATCTAAAAGATTAGGCAGAGAGAGGCCAAGCAAGTTATAAGAACTTCTAAAGCGCAGGCAGAAGAAAAACTAGCTCAGTCTATGAAAAAAGGGGATAAGACATTCTTCAGATATATAAATGAAAAAAGGAAATTAAAACAAGGAATAACTAAATTAAAAACAAAGGACGGAAGGTATGTAGAAGAGAATAAAGGGCTAGCCGACTGCCTTAATGAATACTTCTGTTCAGTTTTTACAAAAGAAAAAGGAGAAGGACCTCCACTAGAAAGAATGACTATTAAATCGTTTGATGCATGTATCTTTACAGAGGAAGATGTTCTAAGTTTGCTGTCTAAGGTGAAGACAGATAAGTCACAGGGGCCTGATGAGATACACCCAAAATTATTAAAAGAGCTTAGTGGTGAGCTGGCAAAACCGTTAACAGATTTATTTAACCAATCATTAGTAACAGGAGTCGTCCCGGAAGATTGGAAATTGGCAAATGTCGTGCCCATTCACAAGAAAGGTAGTAGGGAGGAATCGAGCAACTATAGACCAGTGAGTCTGACATCAATAGTAGGCAAATTAATGGAAACCCTATTAAAGGATAGGATTGTGGAACATCTAAAATCCCATGGATTGCAAGATGAAAAACAACATGGGTTTACTTCAGGGAGATCATGTCAAACAAATCTTATAGATTTTTTTGACTGGGTGAATAAAATAATAGACGGTGGAGGTGCAGTAGACATCGCATATCTAGATTTTAGTAAGGCTTTTGACACTGTCCCACATAGAAGACTTATCAATAAACTGCAGTCATTGAGCATGGACTCCCATATTGTTGAGTGGATTAGGCAGTGGCTGAGTGACAGACAACAGAGGGTTGTAGTCAATGGAGAACATTCAAAACAAGGTAATGTTACCAGTGGGGTTCCACAGGGATCTGTACTGGGACCGATTTTGTTTAATATCTTCATAAGTGATATTGCAAAAGGCCTCGCTGGTAAGGTTTGTCTTTTTGCTGATGACACAAAGATATGTAACAGGGTTGATGTTCCTGGAGGGAAACGCCAAATGGAAAAGGATTTAGGAAAACTAGAAGAATGGTCAGAACTCTGGAAACTGAAATTTAATGTGGATAAGTGCAAGATAATGCACCTGGGGCGTAAAAACCCAAGGGCAGAATATAGAATATTTGACACAGTCCTGACCTCAGTATCTGAGGAAAGGGATTTAGGAGTAATTATTTCAGAAGACTTAAAGGTGGGAAGACAATGTAATAGAGCAGCACGAAATGCCAGCAGAATGCTTGGATGTATAGGGAGAGGTATAAGCAGTAGAAAGAGTGAAGTGCTTATGCCGCTGTACAGAACACTGGTGAGACCTCACTTGGAGTATTGTGCGCAGTACTGGAGGCCATATCTCCAGAAGGATATAGATACTCTAGAGAGAGTTCAGAGAAGAGCTACTAAACTAGTACATGGATTGCAGGATAAAACTTACCAGGAAAGGTTAAAGGACCTTAATATGTATAGCTTGGAAGAAAGAAGAGACAGAGGGGATATGATAGAAACTTTTAAATACATAAAGGGAATCAACTCGGTAAAGGAAGAGAGCATATTTAAAAGAAGAAAAACTACCACAAGAGGACACAGTTTTAAATTAGAGGGGCAAAGGTTTAAAAGTAATATAAGGAAGTATTACTT